>NW_028143060.1:0-366000 GCF_977018435.1 Lepisma saccharinum
TAACATTCTCGAGACAGTATTATTGATGTAACATTCTTAAAGGTCAATGCCTCATATACATAAGCGCATCAATATCTACACGGAAACACACACAACACACACATATACAGGAATATTTGGAATGGAAAGAATTCTCAGGAAATTCCCCTTAGACAAGCAAATCACCAGTTACATGACCCTCTCTCTCTTCTTTTATACAGAGAAGAGAAGGTCATGACTTATCCAAGCTAGTATTATTGACGTGATATTCTTAACAAGTCAACGTCACGTCTACACACACACGCACGAACACTCGGGGAATGTTTGGAATGCATAACTATTGATTTTGTCTGAGTAAAACAACTAGGTTACACGAGAATTCTTGCCAACATTTCTGTCTTGCAGAAGTTTCTTTGGAAAAATAATTGCAATTAAGAAATTATTAGCCCCGTCTAGTTCGCTACACTTTTAGACATATGGTGGAGTGCAGGTAAATCCCAGTGCCAGGAAAGTGCAGTAGAACTGTGTTTTGTGAACTTCTGCAACTATAAAATAATTTTTATAAAATAAAAGTGGAATTTAAGCTATTGCGTAAAACAAATTTTCAGTTTTTACACTTGGAAAATCAGATAAAATCATGATTTTCAGTTAAATTACACTAAGAGAGCTTACTATGAAATTCTTAGATTTAGGGGGGTGTTTGGTCGTACCCCTCTTTGTCTACTGAGCAGCACCGCAACAACACGTCCGCACTCTTCAAACACTCGCACGATACTGACTGATCTCTAATGCGAAGACCCTTTAAGTAACCTAAGCGCGGACCGCGTTGAAATCATCAGAAACAGTGAGCCAATCAGAAAACACCCATTACGTCATAAGCCAACCAATCTAAAAACAACACATCAGATACGGGGTCATCATAATATTGCGTAATAACTTGTTGCGCAACATTATGCAATAGTTCACCCTTACGAGCCATTGCAATGTAGCGTAATAACTTGTTGTGCAACATGATGCAATAGAAGTAGACCGGAAGTAGACCAGAAGTAAATTTGTGTGGGTGTTGGTGGGTGGGCGTGGGTGGGTGTGGGCGGGTATAGAAGTAGGTGTATGTACATTTATGCGTAGGTGTGCGTGGGTGTGCGTGGGTGTGCGTGGGTGTGCGTGGGTGGGCGTGGGTATGCGTGGGTATGCCTGGGTGTGCGAGGGTGTGTGTGGGTATGCGTGGGTGGATGTAGGTGTAGGTGTTACGTACTTTAACTCGTAAGAATTTATGACACTCGTACCAAGTGTGAGGTGAAAGATCACTGAATTGCAATAGTATAAAATCGACAAAAACATCGTCAAAATAGCTTTTCTATTGTGCTTAAATTAATAAAAATAATAACCCTCGTACCAAGTGGAGTTTTGAAGGAATCCAATCCCTCTTCTAGCGTTGTTCCTTATCAGCTTATCGGCTTGCCAGTGAACGTAGATCACCTTCGTAACCACGGGTAGACGAAGTTTGTGCAGAATACACACCGTAGAAACCTACATATCGTCCGAGTTGACAACACTGCTATTGAGGTTAACACAAGCCGTAAAAGGCTACAAATCTTCCGAGTTGGCAAAACTCGTATTGAGGTTAACACACACTGTAAAAGGTTGCAAATGGTATGAGTTGGCAACAATGCTAGTGGAGATAACACACACCGTAAACGTCTCCAAAAATACACACCGTAAAAAGCTACTGCTCGTCCGATTTGCTCGTATTTAATTCGGACTAATCAGAACCCCCTCTTGTTATTCGGACGGTCCATAACGCTTTTTAGCTACTTACTTGCTGTAATAAACATTATTCGATAAAATATGCCTATACAATAAACAATATATGCTGCATATGTGTACATATATGCTTTATGTATTTTCTCATTATTGTAAATTGTAAATATTTTCCATCAGTTATGACAAACCATTATATAAATTATCCCAAAAATCCCTCGCAGTAATTATGGAAAGGTGCACATTACTGAACTTATTCAACTATACACTGCCTTAAATAAAAATCATCAAACTATGAGACAAGAAGTGACATTTTTTTTCAGAATATCCAATTTATTTTGCTTGCTCACTTCATTTTCGCATACAAATATAAACACACAATATTGTAGGTTACTCTATGCAATACTTAGTACAGCAAATAATATTTCTAAGCCCTCCGAATAGTTGGCAATTTGTGAAAATCGACTATACGTGACCATGGTGTTGTTTCCAGAAAAAAGAAGAAACATTTTTTTTTACTTTCCTTCTGTTATTTTCTTAAATCAGTCCCTGAATTTCTTGCGTAACTGAAAGTTGAAAAAGAACTAAAGTGTACTGAACGAGAGAGGAAAACTTTCGTGAAGCATTGTTGTATGCAGTGCTTACAGTGGCGGCGATTGGTTTCCAATCCTAGGGAGCAAGGTGCAAGACGTGAGGAGGGTAAGAACAGTTTACTTTCGCTTGGTGTATAAGGTCTAGCATAGTGCAGTGGCAAACGTGGCAAAAAGGGGGGGGGCAACTGTCCGCCCATCGCACTCCTAAAAACCTCCACTGGATGGTTACGGTTGTTTTGTTTGATTGGTATCTTAAATCATATTACTATTTGTTGAAATTTCTTGGAGGAAAGCAGGTCACCGATAGCGCAGTGTTAACATCGTCACCTTCCAACCAAGAGAAGGCTCCTACCTTCAATAACCTTTAGAGGAACATAGTGGTTCGGATATCACTGTAACGTGTAACTCCAGTCCCTATTATGTGCATAAAGAGGACCTAATACAAACTTCGGTTCTTGCAATTTCGTGGATAACTTAGGGCAGCAGTTTTGAACAAACAATTACATTTTTAATCATTTTTAAACTAATACTATTTCCAGATTTGCTCAACCAACGTTTAATATGCTGGTCTTCTTCGTGACTTATTTCTTTAAATATGGTCATGTACAAACTCAAAGAGCATCTTCTGGGTCCAAGGAAGTACAACCTCTCATTTCGTGCTTCATACTTTCCATTCCATTCACCAGGAGCTATGACAGAGGATGGGCAGAAGCTGCACATCCACCAATTAGGTTGGGCTGTATATATGAGAGACATATTAAGTGTTGACAGTCTCTCCCTATCCTCTGTTTAAATCTCGACTTTCGTCATACACATTTTCTCTTTCCCTCCTTATTATTTTGTGCCTTCTTATATTTGTCTACTGCCTATCTGCTATTTTCTCATTTTGTTACATGTCTCTTTCTCTCTCTCTCTCTCTCTCTCTCTCTCTCTCCATTCTTGATTTCAGAGTGTAATATGATTTTCTCGTTTATACTTAACTCCATTTTGTTCCTCTAAGGGGATAAAATACAGCAACAAAGCATATTACTACTTTTTATACATTCGGTGTCAGTGAACGGACGGGGCGTCTAAAAATGGCGAAAATTGAACTTTGATATATAACATTTAATCCTGAGTTTTAACTTGAAAGAAGTGTTGTAGATTCGATGATGGTTTTCGAAATTGTATCTTGGCTTACAATGCTTTTACAAGTGAAACATGCATTAAATTAATGTGTTATTAAGAAGGTTTCAAACACAAGTAGATGATACTACCCTTTAGACCAAACAATAGACCCTTTAATTGACATTAATGGTTTTTTAATTCATTTTCGAGGGGTGACGCTATTGTTATTTAATCTAGCGCCACGTGTCGTGGGTGGAGGAGGAGATGAGTCATCGATGACTCATGCACACGTGTGAGTTTGAAATTAATGGTTTTCCATTAGTGCACCAAAGACACTATTATGTATTCCGTTTTTGACCTAAGCTAACACTATTGTTGTATATTATATATGCGTTTCTGCCGGATATGAGTCACAGATGATTTATACAGACGTTGGAGTTTGGAATTAATGGTTTTTCCATTAAGGTACAAAAGACACTATTGTGGAGTTCGTTTTCGGACTATTCTAACACTATTGTTGTATATTATATATGCGTTTCTGCCGGATATGAGTCATGGGTGCTTTATACAGACGTGGGAACTTGGAATTAATGGTTTTTCCATTAATGTACAAACGCCATTTTGGCGTCGGTGGTGAGTCATATTTGGTATAATTAAGGATCCGAATTTACCCGTATTCAATCGGTGCCGACGCGTTCGATCGGAGGTAGAAGATATTATAACACATGTTCGCTTTAAAGGCGAAGAAATTGAACGATGTATCCTATATGAAAACGAAGTATGCGAGCAGAATCCATGTTATTAATATTAACCTGTTACGGAAGAACCTGTTATGTGGTTGCATTCATCGGCACCCCCAAACCGCGCGCGTTCATGGACACGTGAGGGGAAAAAAAGTTCTCTATTGTTACGGCCCCCATCGCTTGGTCTTCTTCCGAAGTTGAATGGAAGTCAAGTGTCGCCAAATTTTTACACACGAGTATTGATTTTCTTTGAGGTTCCAATTTTATTTGGTGGAAGTAATCTACGCGGTATTTCTGCCGCCTTTTGTAACATTGCAAAGACTATTTAACCTAAGGCGTAACGAATTTGGCTGAACTAGGAACATTCTGTTCCAGTATCTACAGGTTAAAGTGGATGCGATCCACTATTTGCTCTTATTTCTGGGTTGCGAACCACGGCCCATTTGATTATTGGGTTATAAACATCAGGATTCATGTAAAATTGACCAGATGTTTTTACTGTTAGAGACAATATTTCGCATTTTTTGTGTATTTTTACTCAGAAAACGCTATTTGAACGATTCAAGCAAGAGTTCGCATGGGAATTTAGACACACAAACTGTGTTTCTTCAACTTTAGCTGAAATTTAGGTTTATTTTTTACTCTAATATCACAATTTCTTCTATTCAGGCAACATTTTTTATTAAATTTTGGACTCACAAAGACATTTTTCAACTTTTAACTTGTTATTTTAAAAGTTTATTTCCATTTTTTACTCTAATATCACAATTTCTTCTATTCAGGCAACATTTTTTATTAAATTTTGGACTCACAAAGACATTTTTCAACTTTTAACTTGCTATTTTAAAAGTTTATTTCCATTTTTTACTCTAATATCACAATTTGATCTATTCTTGCAGAAGTGTTTATTGCAATTTTGACTTGCAAAGATAATTTTTTTCAACTTTTTTTATTATTTTTTCTATTTATTGCCTTGTGTGTGTGTGTGTGTGCGTGTGTGTGTGTGTGTGTGTGTGTGACGTGCGTGTGTATAAAAGAGAATATATGTGCATTTACCAGAGTGTGGCCTTACATAATTGATAAAAACAGCAATATAGAACCTGATAGAATAGGAAATAGTAAAAAATAAGGTTTTTAACATGCCAAAGTAATTAGTTTAGTTTGTTAATTATAAGAAACATAAGTTAATTACAAGAAATATAAATGAAATGCGCTAAATAAGTACAATTGTTTGGTTGGAAGGTAGTGAATATATCGAATTTGTGCAAAAGTTTGCATTATAACCAGTGAATTAAACAACGTTTGCATTAGAATATCACAAAATAGGATACTTATTAGATTAATAACAAACTTTCTGATGCAGTAAAATATTGACTAGGGCTGAATGATTCAATTACTGTAAAATATTAGTCTCAGATTGAAGTAAATAAAGTGTAAACAATACCCTTTGTTTGTAAAATAGGATTGTTAATTCCTTTGATAGCAGAAATAAAAAGTTGTACACATTAATTTGAGAGTTTTAGCAATATTTGTCCTGAAATGGATATAAATGTAACTTGTTAAGCGTGCCAAATACGAAATATTTAAAAAACAGTACAGTATAACCTCAATTTTGAAAGCTAACAGTACTCTAGTGTTTCTACATAGGCGTCTGTAGTGGTAAAATACATCCAGTCCTTAAGATTTTTGGCCATCCATTCATCCTCAGCGTCACGATTAGTCCCAAAAGCAAAAAAAGCGAAATCTTGTGGTTGTTATAATTTCTACTTTTCATGCAATCACATACACTATAGTACTAAGTTTAGTGAATTTTGGCGTCTTCCTGATTGGTCTGTTAAAGTTAGTAATCAATAAAAATATGCGTACATAGAAAAAATCCTGAAATAGTTGGATTCTCAAAAGTATGTACAATCAGTGTTCTTGCTACATTTAGCACCTAATAAAATATAAATTGAAGTCTAGTTAGTGTTGGGCTGTAAAATGTTTTGGTACATGTAGTTACTTGAAATAGCAAATATTGGCTGTGTAACTGGTAAAGCCCTCAAAAAAATCAACTTCGTTTCCTCGTAGTACTCCCTGAAAATGCTTCTTGCACGCTAATAAGGCTCTGGCGTGTGTTCCTATGCCTCCTACTAGCCTCTGTAAAATTCATATTGACCAGTGCTTAACCATTCAACATGCTGTAGAGCCTAAGCTTTAAGCTTCAGTCAGTGGAAATTTAGTTCTCAGGGACATATAGTGATTGTAGAATAAAAAAAGAAGCCTCAAATAATACAGCATAACAGATACAAATAACCCCTGGTGTTAATCAAACACTCAAAAAGTCAAGTAGTACTTGAAACGTACCCCGAATAAAAGACTATAAGGGTAAATAGCATGGTAAGAAAAGTTTGGCAGGTGGACTTAAGAGCCACGTAGTCATCTGCTAACATCGTCTTGTCCTGTGATTTGTCATTATATTGTTAAGTAGTTATATTTAAGGGATGAAAGAAACAATATTAATAAACATTCAGTTATAGTACTCTTGGTAAAGGGGTTTCAGTGCTTAGAGAGATAATAATTTTAGTTACAGTAAAAGTTTGGCCTCTTATAAGTGCAAAAAAAGTACAAATATTAAACATTTCATACAGTTTATCTAGAAAGCAAAAGCAAAAATACAATAACTGCGCAAAATACTTAAAAAATAAGCAAGCCGTGATATTCTACTGCCCCATAATAAGTCTAAAATATACTCGAAAATACTCTGACATAAGGTTGACGGCTATCTGAGATCGAAATTTTCAAGCTTTCTCTCATGCATAAAGTGGCTCTAGGAATCACTAAGCCTCAATAAAAATGGAAACATGCAGTAAAAGCACTTGGAGAGTTGTTGTGATCACATCATATGAAAAACATGCAAGAACAAGAATATATGGAACCCTACTCATATATTTAGGAAACTTTACCTACCCTAACAGTAAGAAAATACCGAGGAAACTCTAAAATAAATAAACTTTCCTACGAAGCAAACCAAAAATAGCGTAGTGGAAGTCAATAAACCCTAACAACAACAACAAGATTCAACAACTACATCAAAACAAAAACAACAACAACAATAATAATAATACTAATAATAATAGTAATAATAAACTTTGTGGGTACAGTTTTACTTAAAAGTACTTCTTCCTTAGCGATTAGAGAAATTTTTTAAATAAAGAACAAAACTCAAAGTTAAGAATTAAAAATATAAGATACAAAAGGCAATAAATAGAAAAAATAATAAAAGAAGTTGAAAAAATTATCTTTGCAAGTCAAAATTGCAATAAACACTTCTGCAAGAATAGATCAAATTGTGATATTAGAGTAAAAAATGGAAATAAACTTTTAAAATAGCAAGTTAAAAGTTGAAAAATGTCTTTGTGAGTCCAAAATTTAATAAAAAATGTTGCCTGAATAGAAGAAATTGTGATATTAGAGTAAAAAATGGAAATAAACTTTTAAAATAACAAGTTAAAAGTTGAAAAATGTCTTTGTGAGTCCAAAATTTAATAAAAAATGTTGCCTGAATAGAAGAAATTGTGATATTAGAGTAAAAAATAAACCTAAATTTCAGCTAAAGTTGAAGAAACACAGTTTGTGTGTCTAAATTCCCATGCGAACTCTTGCTTGAATCGTTCAAATAGCGTTTTCTGAGTAAAAATACACAAAAAATGCGAAATATTGTCTCTAACAGTAAAAACATCTGGTCAATTTTACATGAATCCTGATGTTTATAACCCAATAATCAAATGGGCCGTGGTTCGCAACCCAGAAATAAGAGCAAATAGTGGATCGCATCCACTTTAACCTGTAGATACTGGAACAGAATGTTCCTATTTCAGCCAAATTCGTTACGCCTTAGGTTAAATAGTCTTTGCAATGTTACAAAAGGCGGCAGAAATACCGCGTAGATTACTTCCACCAAATAAAATTGGAACCTCAAAGAAAATCAATACTCGTGTGTAAAAATTTGGCGACACTTGACTTCCATTCAACTTCGGAAGAAGACCAAGCGATGGGGGCCGTAACAATAGAGAACTTTTTTTCCCCTCACGTGTCCATGAACGCGCGCGGTTTGGGGGTGCCGATGAATGCAACCACATAACAGGTTCTTCCGTAACAGGTTAATATTAATAACATGGATTCTGCTCGCATACTTCGTTTTCATATAGGATACATCGTTCAATTTCTTCGCCTTTAAAGCGAACATGTGTTATAATATCTTCTACCTCCGATCGAACGCGTCGGCACCGATTGAATACGGGTAAATTCGGATCCTTAATTATACCAAATATGACTCACCACCGACGCCAAAATGGCGTTTGTACATTAATGGAAAAACCATTAATTCCAAGTTCCCACGTCTGTATAAAGCACCCATGACTCATATCCGGCAGAAACGCATATATAATATACAACAATAGTGTTAGAATAGTCCGAAAACGAACTCCACAATAGTGTCTTTTGTACCTTAATGGAAAAACCATTAATTCCAAACTCCAACGTCTGTATAAATCATCTGTGACTCATATCCGGCAGAAACGCATATATAATATACAACAATAGTGTTAGCTTAGGTCAAAAACGGAATACATAATAGTGTCTTTTGTGCACTAATGGAAAACCATTAATTTCAAACTCACACGTGTGCATGAGTCATCGATGACTCATCTCCTCCTCCACCCACGACACGTGGCGCTAGATTAAATAACAATAGCGTCACCCCTCGAAAATGAATTAAAAAACCATTAATGTCAATTAAAGGGTCTATTGTTTGGTCTAAACGGTAGTATCATCTACTAACACATTGTCCATAAACAGACCTGATCGTGTTCTCCTTTCAAAACGAAGCAAATGAAAGCGGTATTCTCGTGCTCTAAATCAACATGGCCATTGATGACGAGGCATTCGATATACAGGTATGTGCATATTGTTTCACACATTTCAGTGACAAAAGAACCACTTGTATTCCAGCGTGTCCAGACTTTTTTGAACGCTGGTTTACGTTTACCTTTCTTACTAGCCAGCTGAAGGCCCATGCCCAGCATTATTAAGTAGATAGATCCGAAAAGCTGTTAGAATGATTTAAGTAGTTTTTTATCTCTTTCTAATACTTTTGGCTAATCGCAAAGATGAGAATAAGTGATAATATGATGCAATTGAAGAAGTGGCATTCATATATCCCACTTATGTACAAACAGGGATTCGACAAAGTGTCCCTGGCGTCGTCGTCACTTGTTCTATCCCACCACGGTCGTAATCGAAATGTTGATGGTATATTAGATATGAACACCAATGTGCGTTAGTATCGCAGCTTAAGCTAGCTAATCGTTCAATTGTAGAGTGGCAATATTATAGAGGAAAAAATGAACTAGGCGGTTGCACCGCTCCCTCACCCCCGACGCGACAAAGTCTGCCACAAGACGCACAGAGTGTTTATTTTCGATTCTCAGAAGTATTCGAGTTGTATGTGTTCCCAAAGTAACAATGTTATCAAATTTATTTTAATTAACTTGTAATACAGCACCTTTGAACAGCCATCATAACTCTGTATTTAGAAGCATAAACCGAGTGGTCTATTTATAATGACAGTATGGAATATGGCATGCAGAATGTATCGAATCGAAAAATTGCACAGAAAAAAAGTTTCATACTATTGAGGTGGTAAGCAAAAATTTCACCCTTAGAGGGTGGGGGGAAAATGTGAAATTTCAAATGGAACACCCCCATTCGTTTAACATATTTGGATTCCGTGTTGAAAAAGGAGTATTTCTGTTCGAAAAATTTTCAAAAAAATTGCAACTTTCGAACATTTATAAACATTTAGTTGTTTTATTATCATTTTGTTCCATTTATGTAATAACAGTTCTGATTTCCGTTGAGAACATTGCAAAAACGAATTTTATTCAAAAAATTTGTGCAAATAATTCGGCAAAAGAAAATTCTTTGCAATGTATGGTTTTGTGTAAAAATAAATAATATTAATTTGTTCCAACTCTTTGGTTTCAAGGAACAATTTCGTATGAACAACAAAATTAATTATGTTACTACAAATTAGTTATCATTTGAGGTACACAAATAAATGTTTAAAGGAGCAAATGTACACAATGATGACAGTTCTCTTCAATGCATTTCAAAACACGGTGTCTGAAGCTCCACACTGTTCGTCACAATATGTCAGGAGTGATAGGGGCACAAACATAAAAAATTCGTTGCCGCATGTTTTCTGGCGTTGTTGGAACGATTGCTTGAAGACAAGGTATTGTAGTCACACACAAGGTCATCCTGTTCTGCTACGGAAACATATGCAGTCAGCATTCCAGTTCGTTTGACGTACATCATTTGTGCTGTTTTCTTAATGACCTTTCCGTATGTTCCAATCTTATTGTTATTCATCTTAGCCTCTGTGATGTACGTGGTGGCCGTGGTGGATCAGTCGGTAACGCGTTTGACTACTTTCTAAAGGTCCCGGGTTCGATCCCCGGCCGGTTTAAATTCGGGGACTTTTCTAACGATGGAAGCGGTCCTGGCGCCCACCCAGCGTCGAATAACATGGGTACCTGGGGGAAACCCTGGTGGGTAAAGGCGGTCAGGGGCGTGATACTGATCACATCACCCCACTCACGACCGGATCAAGACAATGTGGGGCGTTACCCCGACACCCCCTATACGCTTCCTGCCGTGGTGCTATGCACAGGGGAGCTCTTTACATTCTACCTCTGTGATGTACGTTTAATGTTCAGTTAAATCACCAATAATGTCAAAATAGGGACTAACATTTATGTACTTCCTTGTATGTTTAGTTACAGGGAAATTACGATGGTGTTTTTTTTGTTTTCATGGGGTTCGGGCGTGAAGATTAAAATAGTGGGGATTTTGAATTGTCATGTGCTGTTATTTATTTTGAATTACCTATGGATTTCAAGAGATGAGTCTTTGAATATTTCAAAGACGTTCAACACCATGCTTCCGTTATGTTAGTGATAACGTGACTTTGTGTTTTATTACATCTACGAAAGATCTGAGATGTGATTTCCCGTACTATTTGTGTTGGAGTGAAATAATGTAAATGTCTCTCCTGTATCTTGGCAGGGTACCAATGATTAAGTAGTATCACGTTTGTCGAATTGAGAAGTAGGTTTGTAAAATGGTGCGTTTGTCAACACAACAAAAGTTGACATTATTCTGCTTTACGGTGAAGCACATCAAAATTTTGAAGCTACAAGAACTTTGTACAACAATCGATTCGAGGATCGAGATACTCCAGGCAATGCAACCTTCTACCGAATACTGAAACAATTCACGGAAACTGGCACTATTCATTCTAAATCTAAGACCAGGAGGAAAATTGTTACAAACGAAGAGGTTGGAATTAATGTTTTAAGTGCTGTTGTTTACAATCCCCACCTTAACACAAGAAATATCCCTAGGTTCTGGAATTTCTAAGATCAATACTCTGCAAATTCTGAGAAGTATAATGTTTCATCCATACTGCATGTCTTTGCACCAAGAACGTCATGGCGAAGACTTTCAAAATCGTTTAAATTTGTTCAATTGGGCGCTGCAACAGATGCAAATGAATGAAAAAATATTTTCGTCGGTGTTATTTTCTGACGAATCGACATTCACTAAACATGGTCATATCAACGGACACAATATGCATTATTGGTCTGTTGAAAACCGCATTGGATTCGAGAAATTCAACACCAGAGACCTGGGAATGTAAATGTTTGGTGCGGAATAATTAGAAGCCGATTGATTGGATCATATTTCATTGAAGGCACATTAAATGCACAAAAGTACTCAGAGTTTCTTGTAAATATCCTGCCAGGGCTGTTAGAAGAATTGCCACTGCACCAGCGCTGAAACGTGTGGCATAAAACATGATGGTTGTCACGCTCACTGCTCCATTCAGGCTCGAGCCACGTTGGGAACAAAGTTTCCTGGTCGATGGATAGGACGTGGAGGACCCGTTTCTTGGCCAGCTCGTTCACTCGATCTCAAGTCACCTGATTTCTGCCGTTGGGGACTACTTAAAGAAAAGGGCTACCACGAAGTTCCAACAACGCCAGAAAACATGCGGCAACGAATTATTGATGCTTGTGCCTCTATAACTCCTGTCATTTTGGGACGAAGAGTGAGGAGCTTCAGACACCATGTTTTGAAATGCATTAAAGAGAACGGCTATCATTTTGAACACTTGCTCCTTTAAACATTTATTTGTGTACCTCAAAAGGTAATTAATTTGTAGTAACATACATACTTTTGTTGTATGTACGAAAGAGTTGGAACAAATTAATATTATTTATTGTTACAAAAAACATAAAAGACAAGCAATTTTCTTTTACAGAATTCCTTGCACACATTTTTTGAATAAAATTTGTTTTTGCAATGTTATCAACGGAAACCAAAACTGTTATTAAATAAAGGGAACAAAATTAAGCTGAAACTAGTAAATGTTTATAAATTTTCGAAGGTTGCAATTTTTTTACAAAATTTTTCGAACAAAATTACTTCTTTTTCAACACGGAATCCAAATATGTAAAACCAATGGGGGTGGTCCATTTTAACTTTCACATTTACCACCCAACCCACCTAAGGGGTGTGTGAAGGCGATAAAATTTTTGCGTCATTGACTTAACCTTTCATTAGTATCAAACTTTTTTCTGTGCAATTTTTCAATTCGATGCCTTCTGCATAAGATATTCCATACTATCATTATAAATGTACCACCATGTATACGTTTTATTTAAATGATGGGTACTAGAGATTATTATAATTAAGATAAAGAACATATATAAGTATGAGTTAGCCAATAAACGAAACAATTTTGCTTCACGTATGCAGTTCGAAAAACTTCAGTACAGGGATTTAAAAATGGACTGTTCCAACTAAATCGGGACGTCTGCTAGCCTTTCATCAGTGAATATATATAGATAGTATGTAATATTTCAATATTGTAAACTGCAAACTTCTGAATCTTTCCTATCTCCACTACAAGCCTATTCATTTATAGAAGGACAGAATCGAAATTCTTGCAAAATCTGAATACTCCTTAACGTTATTTTCGTAGGTATTTATAGGTTCATATTATATTATTTTAAAGTTCTAGCTGACATGGTCCCTCCCTACGTAAGGCCGGTCACATCCCCTTTGGAACTCTTTTCCTGCCTTCTACGATCCTTTTAAGGGATACTGGGCCAAAAGGAGAGATACGATTCACACAGACCCCTCCCATTCCTGCTCGTAGTTGCTATACACATCTTTTAATGATAACAGAACGTGGTTGACTTTTTAATTTTAACTACGTTGAAATCAAAGCAAGTATTATTTTACAACATTAACTTTTGTTAATTAAGTTTTGCAGAGGCCTAGAAAGTTTACACAAAAATAAGTGTAGTTCAGAGGCTGTTAAAATAAAAGCAATGGGTGAAAAATGTTGATACATCGAGACACAACGTTTCCTCAAAAACATTTACACCACTAATGGTGATATTTCCTGTTACCACATAAGAGAATCGTAGACCGGTTCCGATGTACTTTAGTAACTCAAATTTTAAAGCACACAGTTCTCTAATTTCTGAAGAATCGATGCGTACGGGTGATCGCCCCTTTTGCGAAAACTCCCATACCAAATTGAAAGGGGATAGCGTTTCGAATCTTATTGCTACGTACTTGTTTTTAGCTTTGTTCAGAAAATATGCGTTTGCAGGAGAAAAATCTAAACATGCCTATACGTCATGTAGTTCAGGACACTCGATCCTGTCTGTGGAAAAACTATTTTCCATACGTTTCTATGAAATCACAGTTCTTTCCCACGTACATTCCCTCGTCGTCTGTTTCGTTCTTGGGAGGAACAGTTTCGATTTTGATGGGTTGCACACGTTTGCGAATTTTACGTTTGGAATCACCACCCTGATCTGCCATATTTCACAAGTTTGTCGTGTTTTCCATTGAAGAATCCACAGTGGTTTCCATCATGTTTTTTCACTTGAGCTGTCTCGATGATACTGAGTGAAAGAAACAGCAGCACATACATTTTTTCATGACACAATCCGGGATTGTTTGTTTCCCTCTAGGGCACGTGGAATGTGCTAAACATTTGAAGTTCTGATGGAAATGGTGTAGGAAATATCAATCTTTACTGTTGTCGGATGGAAATGTCGGAATCAAATCCTTGTTTGTAACATGGCGCGCTTTGTAATAAGTATACACGTAACAGTAATGTCCGCATGTTGTGGCCAATAGTCTCTGTAAGGAACCGGGAAAAGCTCTTGTTTTTCCAGGTGCCACTGTGAAAAAGGAAAGATACAGGGATAGAGTCAGAGATATAGAGGAACAAAGCAGAAAATAAAGAGATATACAAATTCCCTCCTTCTGTTTTTCCCTTTTATATTGTGACTCGTATGGAGAGAAAAATAAATTAATTACAAAGTTTAATAAAAACAACCCCAAAGATATATAAGAGACAAAGACACTCCCTCCCTTTGATCTCTCACAGAATATTCTTCACTACTGTTTTTCTCTCTTTCGATTCACACAGAGCTGCGACAAAGCAATAAAAGACAACACGAATCATTTGTCGTGCAGATGACTGAACAGTAAATTTACTCTCGAAGACAAATTAGAAAAGGTCAAGGGGTCCCTATTTCGAGACTCGATGGAGCATTTGCCTACGAACATCTAAAATTCGCCACATATGCCTATTTCATATTTTGATAAGGAAAAACCGTTGGAACAATTTTGGGTTCTTTTTGATGGTGGTAGGGGGAAAATGTTGAGAATTAAAGAGAGTAAAGACGTGGGTGGGGATTGGAATTGAACATCGAACAAACGTGTTACAATGCTGAGTATGAAAGAGAATCCAAAAATGTTCCAGGCTGTATTAGGATTTCCGAAATCTCTCAGATTATAAACTTCACTGCACTGTTGCTTCTTATTTTCTATTAGATTCACACAGATCTGCGATAAAGCAGTTAAACACAACACAACACGAAACCTTTGATTAGCAGAAAACTGAACAGTAAACTGACTTTCCCAAACGTGTACAACCCATCAAAATCGAAATTGCTCCTCTCAAGAACGAAACAGACGACAAGGAAATGTATGTGGGAACGAACAATGATTTAAAAAAAAGTATGGACAATAGCTTTCCCACAGACAAGATCGAGTGTCCTGAACTACATGACGTAGAGGCATGTTTAGATGTTTATCAGTTAACAGTTGAACAGTTAACAGCCGCACGAGGGAGATGCACGTATCGTTACATACATAAACGGAAAAAAAAACTCAGCAGCCGATGCAGTGCCGTCCGATTGTACTCCAGGTCACCGCAAGATCGAACAATTTCCCAGAACTCCTCGTGGCTGGTCTCGTAGAAATCCACGCCAATATCAGAGAGTCTTGTACCGCACACATCAATTCTCATACATGATCCTCTTATCTTGTGTCTCTTCTATTTCTATCTTTTAGTATCATACGTCACGTTTTCGTTAAACATATTTGAAATAGTCACAATTCCTAGAAGCCTACGCCCACAACATGTTGAGACATGTTCTGACATGTTCCCTTTCAAACAATTTAACCTGTAGCCATTTCTAACATACAACTCACTGATTCACTTTTTGTTGTTTCTATGTAATCTTATCGGAACTATTTAAACTTCTTCACCAGATGCTTTCCTAACATATGAAAGCTCATATACAATTCGTGGAACTCGTTAATTGTCTTCAGCAAATGTTTTCTTGTTCCTGACTGATATGAAACCCTACGTAAAATTCTCAGAACTAGTTAACAGTCTTCAATACATGATTTTTATCAGTGAAAATAATATTCGCTATGACAATTAATTGTATAATATTACTTTGTAATAATCGGTGATGTTTATTGTGAGATAGCTACAGTAGATAAATTTGAAATGATTGAAGATTCGGAATCTGCATATCGAGACCTCTCTGTAGAGCGTTGGAAGGGAATCTACGATTGAAAATAAGAAAGTAAAAAACCGCCGGCCCTACAACGATAGAGCCTAGTTCAACGGAAAGAGGACTTCATTCCGAGGCCGACAAGCTATCAACCATCCATCTAGTTCATTAAGGACGAAGATATATTGCTTCGAAATATTCGCAAAAATCTGAAAAATCGAAAAAATCGAAACGTTGATTTTTTTTTAAAAAATAGTTGATTTTTTTAAAAAAGTTATTTTTTTGGAAAAATGTTGATTTTTTAAAAAAATAAGTTGAAAACATTTTGATAGAAAGTTGAATCTTTTTTAAGAAAATTCCAGGCTTTTACAAAAGCGCGGCTAACACCTATTCACTTCTTCCTAAATTGGAACTTATATCCCATTCGGCTAACCTAGGTTTTACAGAAGAGCGGCATACACCTATTCACTTCTTCCTAGATTAAACCGTTCCTATTTGGCCAGTCTAGGTTTCACAGAAGATCGGCTTGCACCTATTCACTTCTTCGTAGACTCACACCAGAACAGACCTCTCTATGGACCACATCTGCTTCGTATTTATACCCAAAGTTCCAGCCTCTAACCCCTGTCTTAAGGTAATTTCTTATTACAATACTACAAATTACGAAGGAAGTATATTTGAAAAAATACATAGTTTAGCAATTAATAATTTACAAAGAAAGTTTACATACTCATTTGAGTTAACAATTATTTCTTTATCGTTGATAAAAACTTACATTTTGGAAATATACAAATTTAAATGTTCCGCCATTATTTAATTGCAATTAGGTTAGTTCATCAAACATGGATAATCTTTGATTGGCAAATCTATTGTAGAGATATGGAGATTACGAATACGAGAGAACCTCGTCAAGAGAATATTAACGCTTGCTTATTTCCTGGAATTGTCCGACCAGCGGGCGATCCCAAGAATGCGCTAACTTTGTAACTTCCGTGAAAACAATGACTGAAAGGCAAACGCGCGGATCTAAACAAGATCTAGCGTGTTCGAAAGGTTTAACAACCTTTCGAAGCCTAAGATTATAAAAGGAAGTTCCCTCCCTGAGCTCGCTCTCATTTGGATTATAACGCTCATTTTGGATTACTTTTATCATCGACGCTCATATGGATAATTAGTCTCTGATTACACTTTACTCTACAACACATTACAACCTACAAACTACGACTACGGAACACGAAGTTACGGCTGCCTAAGCATGCAACGAGTCGCGAGGGATTGCTCGGTTTGGTGAGCCAAGGGTCGCAGGATAGAACCTTGGCAGCAGTCACAATTCGGTCTGCAAGAAGCATCTTGACAAGAACATCACTCACCTACCAGGTATGAACAAGAGTGAAAAACCTTTAAATTCAACTTTCCATATCTCTTCCCTCTTAATCGGAGCAGGTTCAGCTAACAGGTACAATTAAGCTCTACCTAAAATGTATCATTGAAACATCCCTGTGACCTCAGATCCCAGGTAAGACGGGATTACAACACTATATTTACATCATAATAAATCAACAACAACTCAACAAAGATTTATTGGACTTACACATCATCATCATCATCATAATAAATGCCCGTTGTTTTAAGCGAGCTGACTTCATTAGATAGTTACAGAAAGGTGAATACATTAGTTCAACAACGCCTTGATTGGCGCGTTCATATTTGCGTCACAACATGTAGTATCACATACATTAACTAGGACTTGAGGTAACGCTATATCAATTTTTCTTTTAACACGGAATTGCAAAGTTACAAAATAAGTAAGGTCGTAACAGGTTCCCTCCTCTGTAGTTTAATGGAAAATTTGAGAAACTAAAGTGAAACAAATTTTTCTTTCTCTAAACTCTTTGCCTTTCATATACATTTTTTTTTAAAAATCCCAATAAACTTACAATTAGGTTTATTTGAGTATAAAGTTTTTCATATTGCAATTGGGTTTATTATTTCAAAAATAATGGTTAATTCAGTAGAACTAATAATTATATTGTTTCCCAAATATTAATGCTTTATCAACATTTATAACAACACACTAGAAATCATATGGTTAGCTTTTCAATTAACTACATTTCTTAAATACAATATTATATTCAAATTTTAAATGGAACTATTAAATCAACAAATCATACAATTCTCAAACGTTATTACATGAAAGAGAAATATTGATCACAACTTTTTAAACTCCTTTCTTCTTTTATCAAATAAAACTTTTGTTAGTAACAAATATCTGAAATCTTTAACACGCTTGGGTTAAGAAAAGTTAATTTTTAATGAAACACAACAGTTTTAATGATTTTACAAACAAATCCAACACAACAAACTTTCCAAAGCACTGAACATATAACGCTTATCTTCACAGAACAATCAAGGTTACACACATTTAGTTAAATAAAAATCTGTCGCTTGATTAATTATTTCCTGTTATAGTGATGTTCACTTATAAGCTATTTCAGTAATCACCATGTCTTCTTTTGGAGGAAAATCTTCTTGTTCCTTTTTACTTCCGGGCTTAGCTCCAAGAACCACCCTTGCCAATCAGGGACATCCTTTTGAAGAACGTTGTCAACCTTCAGGGGACTGGTAACTAGCGGGGCAGGCTGATCATCATAAAAATTGTCACTAATTAGTTCAGGGATGTTTATTAATTCCTTGCGCACTAGGGTTTTCAAAGTTTCAACAGGAAGGCCGTCCACTAGCTCATCACAGGTTAGTCCGTTAAAGTTTTTGTCGTTCCCAACTTCTTTAGAGACTGTTTCAATACTGGAGGAACATTTTTTTAGCATGTCTTTTAGTTCAGCCCTATGCTGCCTCTGCTCTGCTTCGATCTTCCTAAATGTATCCTGCAGTCGTTCGTTTTCCTTTCGCCTAGTTTGGATCAACAATGAGGTAAAACTTTTGGTAAGATCCTCCAAATAACCCTCTAATCTTTCATTGTCAGAAGTCCAAGCGTTGGATTGCTGAAATCACTGTTTGTTGTTCTGCTAAGCTTAACTCTTTCGGCATCAGAGCTCTGTCGTTAAGCCATGTTAGTTCTCTAACAATCTTGATACGGTAATGCTTCATCGTTTATCATAATCTCGCTTTTAATGAATTTTGAGCCAGACCTAGACCTTTATGTAATAATTATTGATCTCTCTTTTTCTCAGTAGACGCTTTTAATTCTAGAGTTTCTCACTCTTCCTTATTATCGGACCTCTCTTTAGTACATGATCTTTCTTATAATTAAACCTATTTTAGTCAACCCCATGAGGACTCTGCGTCTTAAATACAAACTACCTTCTTTAAATCATCATATCATTTTCTCTTCTATCCTCGAAGAGTAAAGGAATTTATCTTCTCCTCTTTTATAGCCATTATTTGGCTCATGAAGCATTAACTTTGAACGGGCTTATTGAAACGTCTCCAGTTTTTTGATTTCGTGAATAAGATCATTATTTTAATTCAGGTTCTTCACTTATTATTGAATTTCAGTTTTTCTAGGTTCCAGTCCTTCTCGGCTCGAGCTCCTCTTCTTCAGCAATTACTTTTTTCGTTGGGCTGAACAATTAAGTTTTTGAAAGTTGTGGAAATTCTCCTTTCCTAAAACTTTATTCGTCCAGGGATCCCTTAGCAAGGCCACATTATTCCCGATTTCTACTAGTTCATAGGGACCTAAGAAATATTCGAAAAATTTGGCGATTTCTTTGTTTGGTGCCGAACTCAATTTACGATTTCTTTTTAACACTAAATCTCCTGTGTTCAAAATATATCTGGTATGCTAGCCTTTCTATTTCTGAGTTCTGGGTTTATATGAGGCCAGAAACAATTTGGTTTCCCATTTGATATTTCCTTCGTCTCC
The DNA here is from genome assembly GCF_977018435.1 of Lepisma saccharinum. Lineage (NCBI taxonomy): Eukaryota > Metazoa > Arthropoda > Insecta > Zygentoma > Lepismatidae > Lepisma > Lepisma saccharinum. The sequence continues at coordinate 20,006 of NW_028143060.1, forward strand.
TTTGGGCCATTTTAAATGCTTCAATAAATTAGAAGGTACCGGCTTGTTATAAAATAGTTCAGCGGAGGCATTTCCCGTAGTTTCGGATACCCAATAATTAATCAACCAGCATACTTTTTTACGTATTTGTGCCAAGAATCATGTCGCTTCGAGCAGAAAGTCCTCAGCACCCTTACGATTTCTTGGTTTATCCTTTCTACAGGATTACTTGAAGGATGATAGGGAGTGGTGAACCACGGAATTATCCCAAGTTTCTTCTTCTTATGGGAAGTAAATTGAGTCCCTCTGTCTGATAAAATATATTTGGGTTTATGGTAATGAGCCATATATCCTTTACAAGTTTCTTTTTTACTTTTTCAGTTTTACCAGTCCTTAAAGGGTAAGCTATAGCGTATCGACTGCCTACATAAACCATGGTGAGGATAAAGTTAAACGTCCCGGATCTAGGTAGCTCTCCCACTATGTCAATAGACAATCCTTCATGGGAAATATGTTCATAATGCTAAATTGTTGTCTACAGATTCCTTTCCTGTCCGGTGTGTTTCGGGAGCATACCAAACATTCCCGCACATATTGCGCAATCTTCTCTTTCATTTTGGGCCAAATGAAATGAAGTATTAGCCTTTTATAAGTTTTGGTGAACCCGAAATGACCAGCCTCGTCGTGCTCGGCAACCATTACCTTAGGAATCAAAACGTCTGGAACCAGAAATCGGCAAGTTCCTCGTCCCTTCTGATCCTTGTAAAACAAGAAGCATTCATGTAGCAGGTAACTGGAATTAGGTTGCAATAGAACGCCTTCAGAGATGCTACGGCACCATTCATCCTGAAATTGGGAGTTCCGCCACTCTTGTAGTTCTTCTCCCGCTAAACTGGCTGCTCTCTTCAATCCCACTGAGTAAGAGACTTCATTTTCAGGATCGTTATCCAGGATTTTTTTCTGCTTGAGGATATCTACTTAGGACGTCGGCTATCACATTTTGCTTTCCATTAATATGAAAAATAGCGAAGTTAAATTGTTGAAGTTTTAAGGCCCAACGGGTTTACCTAGGACTCCAGTCACGGCTATTCTCTAACCATATCAAATTTGTATGGTCAGTATAAACGTAGAACTAGGTACCATACAAGTAGACTTTCAAATAATCTATTCCGAAAAGTACTGCCAAACACGCTAATTCTTGTACGGTATGGTTGCCTTCATTTCCCTTTAGTTTTCGACTGGCATACTGTATAATGGCGAGGTTTTCTAAATATAGGGTTTGTTCTACTTTCTCTTGGAACAACACCGTTCCTAATCCAGTCAAAGACGCGTCACATAGCAGGCAGAAAGGCTTGGTGAAATCAGGCTACGTTAGGGCAGGTAATTGGACTAATTCCTTCTTCAGAATTCGAAAACTAGCTTCAGTTTCGTTAGTCCATTCCCATTTGACATTTTGTACCAATATTTTTTCATAGTTTGCCGTTTTTCGAGATAGATTTTTTACGAACTTTCTTCTCCAGTTTAATAACCCTAAGAACTGTTGATGATCCTTCTTACTTCGAGGTCTAGGAAACTTTAAGATAGCTTCATCCTTTTTATGGTCGACTCGAACCCAACTTCTACAAATAATATGGACAAGATACTTAATCGGCCTTTAGCTTGGATAAAACCCACTTTTTTGTGCTGGAAATGATTTTCCAGAGTTTCATCAAAGATCAGCAGGTCATTTATGTAGATGGTTAGGAACTTTTCAGTGTGAAATTCAAACAAAGATTGCATGGCATGCATAAATACAGCCACTGCTTTTGATAAACCAAAAGGCATTCTCGTAAAACACAAGGAACGTCCTTTATATGAGAAGCCTGTATATTCTTGATGCCTATTGTCTACAGAGATTTGCAGATATCCGGAAGCTAAGTCTAGGCAGCTAAAATACTTTTTTCCTCTGAATTTTTGTAAGGCTTCCTGCAAAACTGGTACCGTGTTCTTTGCAGTTATTATCAACTAGTTCAACTTTCGGAAATCAATACATGGTCTCAGCGAACCATCAGGTTTATTGACCACCAGAAAAGGGTTTAGATAAGGAGACTGACGTTGCCGAATTACACCTAACTCCTTCCATCGTTCCAACTCTTCTTCCGACTTCTCTCTTTTAGCCACCGGAATGGGATACGGACTAGACTATACTGGTTCCTGGGACGTCAGAGGTATTGTACATTTAGCATTTTTTGCATTTAGCATTTGAAGGAAAAAAAATCCTGGTATTCCAATAATAACTGTAACAATTCTTATCTCCTTTCAAAGTTGAGTATCTCAAGAGAATAAGCTTTCTGTCTTATTTCTTCTGCATTTGCCATCCAGGTATCAATGATTACTTGACTAATACAGTTTTCAAAATCCGACGCATCTTTTCCCGTCAAGGTATTTCTTTCTAATAAATCTTCTTTCACCAGCATTCATTAAATATAGTCTTTGGTGTTTTATATCTAAATTTGCTTGATATTTCTTCAAAAATGGGTAGCCCATCAATAAGTCAGCATCTAAATTTCGACTTACATAGACCATATCTTCAAATACACATCCCCCAATTTCAAAGTGAATTCTTCTACATCCTACTATTCTAGAACTTTCTTTTCCAGTAAAATCTCGTCGTTTCACTCCGGGACATTTCTGAAGTTTAAGTCCGGGTTACCTGTCCCGGAACTTAAGCCAAATTTTATATTTCATTATAGTGCATTCACTCCCTGTATCTATGGTGCACTTAATTTTTAATCCTAAAATTTGGGATCTAACTTCTGGTTTCCTGGACAACAATATTCCCCTATGTTCAGGTTCTTCTATATTTTTCCATTCTTCATTTTCGACTTCTAATTCTTAGTGCAATACTTATAAAAATCTTCGGTGAGGAAATGGTCGGTACTCTCATTTTTCTGCGATACAGTTTTCCCTTCCGTTCTAAATGAGAGAGCTTCATTTGCAACGATGGTTGATTTAAATTTTGATTTAGGAGCATTGAACCTTCCCTTAGCTGGAACGACAGGATTTATCTCAGTCAGGAGATTTCCTTTGTATTGGAATTTCTATTGAAGTGGTTGTTGGGGAAACGGTTGATTCCATGGTCGTCTCTATGGTTGACTTCTATTGCCGTTGCTATAGAAATTCCGCCCTTGGTAACCCCTTTGGTTTCCATTATTGTTCCTATTAGGGTTCTGAGGTGTTTTGGTCGCTCCTTCACTTTCGTTGTTAAATCTAGACGAAACTATTTGAGTCTGCCTAACTCTGGGTTGAAACTGCCTTCGGTCTTCTATCTTGGAGTTATCTCCCCTACTTATCTCCAGTTGTTCGGAGGCTTCATATCGACTAAGATAATTTGCTAGATGTTCCATGATCTTTGGATCTCGAGTCAATACCAGTTGTCAAACTTTCACCGAAAGTTGGCTGACTATGAAATGCAAGACTTCACCTTGGTTTACTACTTCCACCAGATTGCAGTAGTTTCCATAGACTTCCCAGCAGTATTCCTCTAACGTTAATCCAACGGACCTCTGAAATTTCTTATTCCTTAACAGCTGCATTTCTCGTTGTTTAGCCTCTAAAGAAGCATACTGCTTTCGAAATGCATAACAGAACTGATCAATACTCTTCCACTTCCTTTCATTCGCTATAAACCAGGATTTGGCCTTTCCTGTCATTCAGGAAGGCAAAATTTTCAACCTGTAAAATTCTGAAATTTTCATTATATCTAGATAGGTTTTTAAACTTTCGATGTATCGTTCGGCCGAGAACGAATTTATTCCTCCTGAAAACTTCTCTAAGGCTTTTATATCTGCCAGCCTAAAAGTTCTGATACTTGGGTTACCTAACTCTGTTGTTAGTCTCTTCTTCGGAAGGGTGATTGAAGTATTCTTGTGACTTCTTCACTTTCTTCGAGCGTCGGCTTCTATTCAACTCCGAACCTTCGTCGGACTTAGCACTAGAGGATGAAAGGTTACTTCTTTCAGAATACCTCCTCTTAGATACAATAGCGATAGGAGTGGCCACATTGGCAGAGTGAATCCTCTGACTGTGGTCTGCTGAATTAGCACTCAAAGGTAGGCGTTCTAATTTCATGGCTAAAGACTCTATTTCACTAGAAATTTTGTGAAATTGCCATTGTACTACCTTTATTTCGTCTTCCATTTCCTTTCTTTTTTGCTGTTTTTCTTCCATCAAGCTCTTGGTAGTTTGAAGCCTTAAACTTTCAAATAAGCTTGTTATTTTCAGTTTCTTTTGTTTTCCTCTGACTTTCTTCTTCATCTATTTCTTCCAATAAGGCTTTCTGGGTTGCTTCTATCTGGTCTTTCACTTCATGACTCGTTACTTGTTTAAATTCTTCCATTTCGGCTCTCATTCCCTTTTGGCATTCTCCTACAGTACTTTGTAACTCATTCTTATTGATTTTACACTCTAATCTTACTTCCTCCATTAATTCTTTCATCTTTTTACCCATACGAGCCATCGCAATGTTGCGTAATAACTTGTTGCAAAACATGATGCAATAATTTACCCTTATAAAAAATACAATAAAAGAGAGCTTAATATGGGTTATCATAATGTTACGTAATGTTACGTAATTTAACTCGAAAGAAATTATGACACTCGTACGAAGTATGAGATGAAAAATCACAGAGTTGAAATACTATAAAATCAACAAAAACTTCGCCAAATAGGTTTACCATTGTGCTTAAATTAATAAAAATAATAGGCCTTGTACCAAGTATTAGTTTGAAGAAACTTTATCACAACTACTTATAATTTTTTGGGTCTCAAATCAAAAACTATATATTTAATAAAACTATATACTTAAAAAAAACTGGAAAAACCCACAGGTGTGTATTAAGTAAACCAGAAGTAGACCGGAAATAGACCGAAAGTAGACCGGAAGTGTACCGGAAGTAGACCAGAAGTGGACCGGAAGTGGACCGGAAGTAGACAGGAAGTGGACTGGAAGTAAACAGGAAGTGGACTGGAAGTAAATGTGTGTGTGTAGGTTTGGGTGGATGTGGGTGGGTTTTACGTAATTTAACTCGAAAGAAATTATAACACTTGTACCAAGTACGAGATGAAAATTCACAGAGTTGCAATACTATAAAATCGACAATACATCGTCAAAATAAGTTTACCACCGTGCTTATATTAATAAAAATAATAGGCCTCGTACCAAATGTGGCGTTGAACACATCCAATTACAGTAATATATATATATATGTGTGTGTGTGTGTGTGTGTGTGTGTGTGTGTGTGTGTGTGTGTGTGTGTTTGTGTGTGTATTAAATTTATAACTTCGCAAAGGACGAAAATTATTCACGAATCTACGGGGACAACATTCAGAAGGTACTGATTGAATAAGCCTCACTATTCTACTATTTTGCTCCGTTTTATGTTATGATACCAATGTTACCAATGTGCACGTGTTAAAAATGGAACGTCCGACAATTTGTATTTTTCAAAATGTACTGTTAAATCAGAGGAGAATCATTGATTTATGGTTAATAGTCTGGATGACTGATGGGGAGTACCTCCTCTAATGTAGCTCCCTGGATGTGACATAAACTTCTCTTGCTTTAGGATTTCCATAAATTTTCCCATTGAATATGCACTGCCGACTTTGAAAGTATGTTGGTAACATTTGTATAAGCCGGAGACACATTAAACTCGTTTATTTTCAAATAAAAATCATTGCTACTTACCTCATTAGCATACCGAAACATTTTTAATTCTGGGGATCACTTTGTTTCCGAAAAAAGCGATATTTTTAACATTATAATCATTTATTGGTCGTTGCTAATTCGGCGGGCAAATCTTGACTCACGTTGTTTGTCATCAGCTGATATGCAGTATCGTCAGCTGATGTGTAGTGTTTCCAAACTTATGAACCGATAAATGCCGCACAAATTATTCACAAAAGGTTTTTAAGCGAAAATTGAGGCTTTACTCTACTTTACGTCCTTATCTGAATGGTGATTGCTTCTTTGCGTTCGCGGTGCGCAATCGTGGTGCGGCACCTGGGATCTCTTCGGGTGAGTACCTTTTTCTTTTTACACTTTTTGTTCACGATAGCCCCACTATCCATTCACGGGGTCGAGGTATGCCTACAAGGTTAGGTTAGGCCTGTTAGCTTAGGTTCCATTAGCACTCATTTCATCCCTAATATGTGCTTCATCATCTAAAAAATTCCTCAGTACGTTCAATTACGCATATCCGGACAACATCGTTTTTTCTCGATTCACTCCTTCAGGAAATTTTTCCTCGTTTTGGGATTTACGTTGTTGAATTCTTTATAAAATAAGCTTACCAACGATATATGACATGCATTCCTTAGGAAAAGGACGTAAACTAGAGTGTTGCCTTAAATTGGAAAAGAAAAAACCCGCTCACACGTCATCTTGTAAAACTTCCTCGTGGTTGCTACACTGTGAGGGGGTTACATAACCGAACGCACGGAACATTTGATTCACGTAGTCGACGGTAATGGCGGCACGAGCTATCGTACAACGGAGATGCATGATTGACGAAAAATACCTTATTTCCAGGAAAAATACGTTGCACGATTCTAAAAAAAACAATTTCCCCGGCTTCAGAAAGTCCTCAAGAACGCATTTCCGTAAGTACTTTCTCGTCCTTTCTCCTGTAAATTTTAAGAAATCCGTCACCGGCTTATACTATCGTTACCAGTCTGTTTGCTAAAGTGGATGGAATGGAGTTGATGTATTCTTCAAGCCTTCTCCGGGCTGAGAAAACACTTTTCACGAATGGAAAAATAAGTTTTTTTTTTGCATCATTTTTTGGAATTACAACAGCACATTTTCCACTTCGTTTATTCTAATTGCGTTTTCTTCTTTCTTTATTTTCGTTATTTTGTGTTGCATTACTTTTATTTTGGGCTACTCGTGACGATAAAGAGACACTCGAAAAGAACACGCATTCGAACCTGAGGTCCTCACATTCTAACGCTTTGTGATAATCACTACGTGACTAACGTGAAAAACGCGTTTCTTTTAAAATAAATTTCAGGAATATTTCACATTTACTTTGTAAACACATTTTATTGTCAACGTGGACAGTTCAGTCAAATAATATTTAACCTGCAATCTTTCCGCTTGCACTTTTCCTTCAGGCTAAGAGACACAAAATTCTCTTCACTGGTTAAATGTTTGATAGTAAGGAACACTGTCGGGTGGGTTGGTTTCCGAACACTAACTTCGGTTTTACTTCAAAGCTTCGATCGCCTACGAAGCTGGACTTCAACTCAAACGAGTATGCCACTTTTTGTGAACACAAGTGTTCATGTAGTTCAATTATCGCTATTCCATGATCACTGAGTATTTTACTATTCGGCATCATTTTTGTTACTAGATGCTTACATCAACTGGCAGACTGCGAAATCCACAAACATCCTCGCATCAGTAGTATCATCAAGGAAGACATACAATACATCGCTGAAGCATTACACTTTCAGGCAGAATTGAATACTAAAATTGGAAAAGACTGTAAGTGTCATAATAATTCAAACACCTTTTTCCACGTTAAACTGTGAAATGTGCCATGCTTTATAATGTAGTAAACGTGCAATTAGCCCTCTAAGTAGTTCAAAGGGCGTGTAAAGAGGTCACTATCGTGCACATTCTTACGGGCTGATGTGCGGAACAATGCGATTTCCCAACACTTCCGTTTTTTTTCACTTACAACGTTTACCACTTTCAGTCCTCAATTATTTGACGTTATGCAGCGTGGAGGATTTACCTTGCTTAAATGGTGTTCAAACAGCACCACAGTGCTAGAAACAGTTCCACCAGTCATGAAATGAAGCTTCCTGTCGAAATTTACGATTCAAAGTAAAGACTTTAGGCTTAAATTGGAATTCTACTCTACATAAATTTCTGATAATTAACAATTCTTTTGAAAAAGCAAATGGCAAATACCAAAGAACAGGTAACATCAGACGTTGAGTCAATATTTGACCCTTTAGGATTTATTAATCCTATTGCTAATACATTCAAATCATTTCAGGAACAAATGTGGATGAGCATTGTTCAATGGGATGAAGAACTTCCACAAGACCTGAATCAGAAATGACAACAGTTGTACAGACAAATCCTTGCAACTAAATATATTAAAGTCAAGAATTTTGTTTCAATTCAAAGAACAGTTTGTAATTTCCAGATACATGGATTCCCAGACGCAACCTCATATGCCTACGGCGCATGTTTGTATGTGCAATCATACATACGGCATTCATTCATGCGGTGAAACAGCAGTAAACTTGCTTTGTCTTAAAGGAGGTAACACTACCTCGTCTTGTATTATATGCAATATTACTCATAGCAAGATTAGTTTACAAGGTTCTACCAGTTTTAAGTCTGAAAGTAGACGAGATACATCTCTGGTTAGACTCACAAATTTTATTGGCATTGTTAGCAACGCCATCCAATAAATGGAAAAACTTTGTAGCCAGCCGGGAAGCAGAGATTCAAGACATTACTAAAGGCACCGATTGGAAACATGTTCCTTCACCAGATATCTTCAAGATGTATTGATATCACTTCAATACAACAAAACCATGTATGGTGCCATGGGCCACATTGGTTAACCGATATAGGTAAACATTAGACACTTCCCAGCAACCAGAAAAAGTAGAAATTCTGGAGGAAATAACATAAGAGCAGTATCAAATTTACAGAATTCACTTGAGCAAACAATCGAACGTCTGCAAATTCTCAAAATTAACTGGAGTGATAGGTTTCTGTCAGCGATTCATACATAACTGCAAGAAAGGTATACAGCAAAGTAAAGGGAAGTATTTTACAAACGAAATGCAATCAGCATTGCATACATGCATCAAGATTGTTCAGCTGTCAAGTTACAAGTCTGAAATTCGATATCTTCTAATGAACCAACAATTTGCAGCATATTGGCGAACCTGCATCCATTTTTGGACAGTAACAACCTTCTCCGTGTTGGAGGAAGACACAAGACTAGAAATTTGACTTATGAAACTAAACATGAAATGTTTCTACCTTCGAAAGGTTAGCTGACAGATCATAATAGAATCGGAACATTTGAGACAGCTTCAGGCAGGTTCAAAGTAATTGAGGTCATCGCACCGTCATAAGTACTGCATTGTAAGAGCAAGTTGTACAATCAAGCAAGTTATTCACAATTACCTTGTGTGTTACAAGTTAAAGGCTAACATGGCCAAGCAACGCATGGGTCAACTTCTGTCACCTAGTCATACTGTCTAGATCATTTCTCAACTCTGGTGTAGATTATTGAGGAAAGTTTCTCTTGAAATCGCATTCATCACGCAGCAAGGTTCATCGCAAATCATACGTGTCTATTTTCATTTGTCTAGTCAGGAAGGCCATACATGAAGAGCTCGTCTCCAATCACACCACAGACGCATTTATCGCAGTACTGAAGAGATTTACATCTCGTAGAGTTAAATGTGCCAATCTGTACAGTGACAATGGCAAGAATTTCATCGGAGCAATAAACAAACTTAAAAGAGCTATTAAGGCTTGGCTGGATCTTTGGCATGCAAATGGGCGATTTTTTTAAAATTTTCCTCCCCATTCGAAAAACGTCTTGGATATTTTGTGATTAGATAAGTCTATTAAACTATTGATATTATGTAGACAACAATGACAGAGAACTACATGAAAATTCACGTCAATGCTCTAGAAGGAATTCTAAGCTGATGTAATGTTTCATATTTTGAAATATCCAAGCCCATTCACATGCGAAAGGTCCAGCCGAGCCTTAATTTCGTGACTGGAATTCACACGAAATATTCATGAGTACGTGAGTGCTGAACCCTTCATTCCACCTAACTCACGACATTTCGGAGGAATATGGGAGAGTAGAATACGCTCCATGAAGTACCGTTTAGTGAGGGTAATAGGAATATCAGCACTGAATTTTGAGGAATTTGCAACTTTACTCACCCAAATTAAAGTGTGCCTAAATTCAAGACTTTTGACTGTTTTATCCGACAATCCAGAAGATATAAGTGTTCTCACTCCTGCACATCTTCTCATTGGTTCAGCCCTTACTTCCTTTCCCGAGGCAGACCTCACTGGCCTCCCAGAAAATCGACTGTTCAGATAGCAGAGACTATACTCTTTTTTTTTTTCAAAATATTTGGCATTGATGTTCCTGGTAGTATTTAAACGGTCCTCAGGAATCTTTCAGTTTTACCAGAGTACAAGGAAACTTCAAACCAGGTTTGATAGTTGTCATCCAAGACGACCATTTGCCTCCTTTATCATGGAACTCGGGAAGAGCCACCAGCGTTCAAACAGGAAGATAAGGCTTGTTGCTAGTAGCAACAGCGCGTTCAGGTTCAGGGATCTTCAAGAGATCGATTCACATACTAGTTCCACTCCCTGAGTGCAATAAGGACGGATATAAGTGAATTAATTGGTCAAACCTTGTTTGACCTAGAGCGAAAATGTCAGATCACAATTAATATGTTTGACACTGTCGAAACCAGGAAATCGACTCTCGATCATTGCTAGGGATATGTTATAGCGCAGAATATGTAGTGCTTCATTCCGTCTACCACTTTGCATTACAACAAATTGCTATAAGCATGTAATATTTTGTTTTTAGTCAATCTATCATCGTCTCATATCAGCGACTGTTAATCAAGTGGATAAAAATAACAACCAGAGGAGGAATTGTCCTCTCGAACATGCTCTTCGTATTTATATTAATTTGACCTATCAACATAAGATAGTGCAGAATTCACTATCTACTCTTTTGTGGAGAGGTTTTGACTGGTCACATAGATATAAACGATCCTACGGAAGAAATTTGCATTTGAATTGGAGATCTTGATTTGTCGTCAAGTAATCAATGTTTTCATGTTATAGAATACTGTGTGCTCTTATTGTCGAAGGCCAACGGTCTGACCATCATTCATAATGATCGTCGCTATTGGTCTAATGTTGAAGAAAGTAATGTGAAAATAAACATACACGTTGATCCACACACGACCCTTTAAAGTGTGGACACACGCAGGAATCACTTTATTGCCATGTATCGTATTGTGGTGTAAAGGACACAGCTTTCTCGTCTCGTTTGTAGACATCAGTATTTAGCACATCATATTAAGTATACCATCTATACAGGTTTATTTGCAAATATGCATTAAGTGGACTTCTAGAATTATGCAGTTTTTTAAAAATTTTTATTTACACGTATAAATTAATGAATTCATGACGTTAAAATATTCCTCTACATATTCACGCGCTGGTGAACTTATCTCTTTTAAGCAAAGTAAATTTCCTCTCATGTGACGGGTATGAGCACGTGCAGAAAATTTTTAAGAACAGTGTAACCACGTAACTTGCCGCTCGAAGCCAGGTCTACATTCGCGGTTTACAAGAGGTGAAAGCATCTAACGGAAAAAAAATAACTGTACCGAAGAAAATACAGAGATAGAAGTACAGAACTCACATAATTGAAGCATAGAAACTAATAGAGAACGACAAGAGGAGGGTCTATAAGTTTGTACGTTGAAAGATACTTGGATAATTTGGTAATATACTGACACTAATTCGACATGGATACAAGCCTTGTGTGCGTGCCATGATGTTCGAGTTGTTCCGCATAAGTTATTATCTATACCTGTCCATCCGAATTTCATGCAGGTCCCTTCTTTGTCATTTTTCACTTGAAAACAATACTCTTTATAAGTTAATGTCTGTATACTTTGCACACATTGCTTACAGAATACAAGTAAAATTTTCGTGTGCATTTCAAGGCATATAGTTGTAGTACCAGCCTTAACCTTTAGTCGACCAATGGTCCACCAGTGGACCATCGCAAATATAGGCGTGCTGATTACAAAGTTCATATGCTTTTAGGACCTTCATACTTGTATGTGAGGTTGTAAACGCTAACAGATGTTGAGATAGAACTCTGAAATGTCACGTGGAAGAAAACCCACCCACCCAGGATTCCCCCCGCCCCCCGACTCCAAACTTACGTATGGAAGCTAGCCCTAATTTTCAATTTGTACACTTATTTTACAAAAAAATGTTATTACTCGTAGACAATTTAACCAATCTACGTAGGGTAACTAATTTTTGCAGCTAGAACATCAGGGCATCCAACCGTGCAGGAATCAAAACGCAAAAGCCAATAAGAGGGGTTGGGAGGGCCGCGGCCCCCAACTTTCAATGAAAAAATCATTTAAAAAATCATAAAAATGGGGATTTTACACCTCTTTCCCTGCTATTTTGGTAAGGGGAGGCAAACTTTAGCCTTATTTTCAAAGAATGGTCCTTATCAACTGATTGAAAGTCATTTCATGTTCCTGGGTGCATTATATTATTGAATATGTGAAAAAACTCCCTATTTTTATTATTTTGTATAATTGAAAGTTGAGGGCCGCGGTACACTCAACCCCTCCTATTGGATTTGGCGTTTTGATTCTTGCAAGGTTGCATGCCTTGATGTTCTAGCAGCAAAACAAAAGTTACCCGAAGTATTGCTCAAATAGTCTCCGAGATAAAAAGTTTTTCTGAAATAAGTGTAAAATTTAAAAATCGCGCGGAATGGCGGCGACCAGAGAGATGCTATTTTTGAAAACCCGCTCGGATGTCTAAAGGTTAATAATCATAATTGGCAAGCATCTATCAACTGAGGAATCCATTGATTTTTTTTAACAAGTTCCTCTGCCGACTTCGGCTCAACATTACCTTGAGGACGAGTGATGATGTCATGATATTCATGAAAGAGCGCCCACATGTAACAGAAATGCCAAGGCCTAAGTTAGAATCGGGAACCCATGATATCGTAGCACGCTGTGCTATCCACTCCACCAAGAAGTTTGGCCAATTTCGATGAAACATAGCAAATTCTGCTTTGTGACTTAGCGGGGAGTCATTATTCAGGAATCTCTGAAGACATTCATTCAGCATCTATTATATTAGTTTTCCAAGGATTATCAACGTTATTATTTGTTTCTATATCATGGTAGAAAAGGAGTATTTGTACATAAGAAGAACAAAAAATCTGATAAATAAGTCACATCATTGTTGCCGTAACAAATAGGGAGACGCTCTTCTAGCTTTTCATTGTTTATTTTCTATCGTCTGCATTCTCAACGTTGCCTTTCATATTACTTTGAAGTAAGAAAATACCACCAAATTCCACTCCATTCTGCTTCCAAATGACGATGAGCTTCCCCCTCCCCCCGTGAAGTAATTGGATATATTTTGCTATTGCTGTTAGATATTGAGCATTTCAATAATTTTTTTTCAGTATGTTTTTCCATCAACTTAGAAAGTAAAATTGGACATGTTGTTGCATTATTAATTAAAATGAAGGTATTTCCTTAACCATTACCTTACACGAGAGGAAAAAAATGTACTACTTAGCAACTATGCGGGTACTGTATCCCGACAATTTACTTCAGGTGTATTGCCAAACTCAATGGGTTCCGAAGCTGAACTTTCTATCATACGAGTATGCTACTTGATATGAACAAAAGTGTACAATGAAGAAAGTATGTACTAAAAACAATATAGTACTGAGACGAGGATCGAGAAAGATAAATGTGGATTGAAATTTTGGTAAATAACGTTTGACAATTTTATGCAAACCCATGGTCTTATAAGTTTTATCATACATTATTAAATTGTCTTCTAGCTAGCTGTGTAGTTATATAATTTGCAGAGCAGTCAATAGTTATGGGTGCAAAAACAAAAAAAATTATATATGGGAAAATTATTTCAGACCATGGCTGCAACATGGAAAACCGGATCTTAGATGATAACTTCAATGTCATTTTTAAAATCAGTGCTCCTGAATTAATATTGTATTAGTGTTTATTCCATAATAATTTGTATGTTGAACAGTGTGACCCCCTAAACTAACTTACTTGAGATTCTATCAAATCGATTGGTGTTTGAATTCCGTGTTACTTCACTCCGAGAAATTTGAATACATTATAAAATATTGGTATTGTAGATATAAACATAAAAAAATAGTGCTATGATTTCATTAAATGTTATCTTTTAGGTCATATCTATCAGCGAGGAGAGATACTTAGAGATATGGGAAATTTCCACCTCTAACTATTATTTTCTGTGCCCTAAGATTATCCACACAGAATATGGGCCGTGCTATGCTTACAACACACTTCTGGGACATTTCGAATGGTACACAGTAATTTATATTTCCTTCTTATAATTAACTTTACTGGTATACATTGACGTACCCTAGCTAGATTGTCACATATTCTTAAAGACAAAACTTTTCGAAACATGTGAGTGAGTATGTGTATGTGTGTGATAGTGTGTGTGCGTGTGTGTATGTATATGTGTGTGTGTGAGAGAGAGAGTTTACGCAGATATATTCTTGTGGGAACCGGCCTATGTTTAAACACCTTTCTTAATGGGACCAAAAAAAATTTTTGGTACTTTTTGCCGGTCCAAACATTGAAAAGGCCATTTCGAGACTCCTGAGATCCCTTGCGACCTGTACGCAAAGTATTTCGAAGGTACCATAAAGTTCATATTTGTTGGATTAGTGTTTATATGGCTGCGTTACACTCTGCCACCTGCTGGTGAAAGCTGGTACCTTCAAGGCTGTGTAAAACTGTGGTGTTTAATAGCATCTATTGGGACCGGGAAGTGTGGGTGTGTAAAATATTGGAACTATTTCGCATGTATTGGTACCGAACATCCCAGCGGGTTGAGGTGCAAGGAAAGGTTCGTTAGGCGGCAGACGGGACTCCCCGCTCGTTTGTCCATCTTGTTGCTCGCCAGCTGTCAATGTTGCCAACTTAAAATTTTGGAGCCAGGTCTGTTTTTCTATTATCTTTTAATACTACAATTTCTAATTGTAATTTATGTGCTTTATTTTACTTCGCTTTTTGTACCACTTTTGGCTAATTTGCGAAGATGGGGGATGATTAATGACATTTGAAATTGATGAATCGACTATCAGAAACATATATGCCCAAACCGGGATTCGCACCCGAGACCCCTGGCGTCGTAGCGCGATGTGCTACTCACTCCACCAAGAGGGTGGGCTTTAATCCTACAATCAAACAAAATGCTACCATATAATTTATTCCTCCAAATGTGACCCTTTCTTTTGTGCCTATAACAAATTTTCAGTTGGGTTTACTATAATACTGGTAAATGCTGAAGATAAATCCATTCTTCCATAGCCAAGAAACAAAGAGCAGAGTTATCAGATTTTATCAGTAAAAACTCGTTACTTGTCTCCTTTCAGGCATGAAGGAGAAAAATGTATTTATCCAGGAAAGTGAATTATTATTATTAAAGTAAATAAGGATGGAGATTTCTGACCAAAGCGACAAGCGATCAGGGAAAAGGGAGGGAGTGTTCATATCGAAGGACAAGTGACACAAGTACTGTACCTCAGTCTGCAAGCAAGCCTTTTTCTCAAATGCGAAAACAGACCAAGGGGACACGATGCATGACATTCACGACTTTCAGAAGCGTAAAGTGACACGTGTCGCTTAGAAACAACGATGCAGCATTTTTTAAAGAAGAAGCAGAACAAGTTGCACGTCTCGCCTGTTGCTTCCGTTTCTCAATATCGTGATCTGGACCTCCTAATGTTTTGGTGTTCGAGCTTTTCGAGTGAATGCTTTCTTGTGGACTGAAGTGGCACGTCTTTCTTGTCGCTTGTCAATTCTGTGTAAATCTTCAGCGTTACATACCGACGTTTTGTGCTAATTGTATCCTGTCGCTTCGCTTTGAATCTCTCTCTAA
The DNA here is from genome assembly GCF_977018435.1 of Lepisma saccharinum. NCBI lineage: Eukaryota > Metazoa > Arthropoda > Insecta > Zygentoma > Lepismatidae > Lepisma > Lepisma saccharinum. The sequence continues at coordinate 35,781 of NW_028143060.1, forward strand.
GCATGCCCACCAGAGCAAGGCAAAAAGACAACGGTCCACTGCGAGAAACATGCAAACGACACGTGTTTTTTGTCGTGTCGCATTTAGTCGAAAATTTTATTTATTTCAGAATTTTGGTTTCCAACAACTAATTGTCGCATCTGTACGAAAGTTCAACAGCGAGGTTTCAGACCGAATTGAGGGGCAACTAGGGGTTTCACACCGAAGTAACAAGCAACAAGAACCTATTTAACAATATAAGCAAGCATTCACCGCAGCTGCCCTACCAGCAGACACCACCAGACAAGGACGCGACGAGAGACGTACACCTTGTCATGTGGCTTCGAAAGTTTCGAAATGTTGCATTTATTATCGAATATCTGTTTCCAAGTGATACGTGTCTCTTCTCGCTTCGGTCTGGAAGCTCCCTAAACTCGTACGGAATTCCAACACATGATCCCTAGTCATAGAACACGGAGACAATTGTTTATACTTCTCAAAGTTAACAGCTTGATCGCAATCCTTAACCCCATTTTAATTACAATGCAGTTCTTTTTTAACAACCGTGTTTGGCAACACTGATTGTTCAAGCAAAATTTCCACTCCCGCTCTGCGGCGACAGCGATACAGTTAGACGTGTTTTGCGACGTTGCCACACGTGTTTGGAACTTACACTTCCCGCTCGCTCTGCTTTACGCAACGTGTGACCTCAAAAGTGGGAAACATTCCACCCAACAACATCGCGGAAGGAGGCTCTTTCCTTGCAGTACACGCTCACCGCGACTTGCTCCTGTGTTGTCACAGTAGAGGGGCTGCTATTCCGACTTCGCGAGCTACGGCGAGCGTGAATGTCTTCTGCTAGGGTGTCGTAAAAAAGAGGGTTCCCAGTTGCGGGTCGCTTGATAACATGTAAAAGCATTCAGGTTTATCACATCAGGTAGGCGATTATCACTATTGGGAAATCATGTTAATAACATGCATTTCCTTTTCACTGCATTCCCGTACCTTTTTAAGTTAACTGTGGATGGCAGGCGAATAAATTCATGCTGAATTGAGCAAAAAAAGGCATCCATGTCTTTCGTTCTTTAACGCTATTTGTCAACACTTCTAAACGCAGCAATAAACTAGATACGTGAACTTAGCTCGCCACTTGTCTAGAATAACAACCAAATTTTGTCCATCCTTAGTGCTGATTTCTGCCGTAGACGGTTTCATTAGTGCTACTACAATTTCAAAATTAGGGCAATTCGAAAATGGGGTGGGCTAACCACGTTGCCCGCCACTTGTCTAGAAATCTCATGAAATTTTGTCCATCATTAGTGCTACGTTAGTGCTGTTTTCTGCTGTAAAGAGTTTCGTTAGTGCTGCTATAATTTTGAACAAGTGCCGTTACAAAATGGGGCTTTCTTACTTCACGGTTTTCGAATTTTCCACAAAACAACCGAAACTTTGCCAATTGTCAGTGCTACGTTGATGCTGATTTCTGCCGTAAAACGTTTCGTTAGTGCTGCTATATTTTTTGACCGGCCCTTGTTCAAAAATATAGCAGCTCTAACGAAACTCTTTACGGCAGAGAAAACCACTAACGTAGCACTAACGATGGACAAATTTCGGTTGGTTTGTGCAAAATTCTAAAACCATGAAGTTATACCGCCCCATTTTGGAACGGCCCTAGTTCCAAAAATATGGCAGCACTAACGAAACCCTTCACGGCAGAAAGCAGCACTAACGTAGAACTAACGATTGGCAAAGTTTCATGTGATTTCTAGACAAGTGGCGGGCTACGTGAAGTTAGCCCGCCCCATTTTCGAATTGCCCTAATTTTGAAATTATAGGAGCAGTAACGAAACTGTTTATGGCAGGAACCAACACTAACGTAGCACTAACGATGGACAAAATTTGGTTATTTTTTTAACAAGTGGCGAGCTAAGTTCACGGACCTCAATAAACTTGGTTGGTTGGTTGATTTGTTGTTTTAAGTCAATTTTGTGCACAGTACGGCTAATTGGGACTAGACCTACAGGCTAAAGAGGAATCCGAAACACCATGTGCGTCCACCTGGTTACGAACCCGGGACCCTTTGATTACAAGACACAGCAATGAAGGTAAAAGATTGGTAATAATTTCTGCTACAACCTTTACAAGGATTTCCATTGGCTGTTAGTTTTTTGGTTGTGATAAATAATCTGTGGGTGTTAGGTTAGGCAAATTTGTTTTTTTCTCTTAGAAGAAGAAGATGTCTAAATGGTTTTAGTAGCAATACTGATCTAAATGATTATTAGATGAGAGTCTTATCTTGAGACTAGCACAAGAGAAGACCCGAAGAATCTTAAAGTGAAACAATTTTAAAGAGTCTCGTAGGCATCTTTTCATGCAAATAGCTGACTTACTTAATTATGTATACCATGAACAAAAGTGTAACAGGATCGAGAGAGAGAATAAGATTGGACGGAAAGGATTGAGTAAGTCAGACGGAGTTACTTACATGTATATAACCGGTCTCCATGACAGCATAACGATTTAGGTAGCCAGAGGCTCCAGTTCAAACCATAGTAAGTCATATAGCAATTTTTGTCTCATTCTCCACTTCATTAGTTTAGCATTCATCCTCATTGTAGCGATGAACTCAAGAGGTGGAAATTCGCCATTAAATAAAGGACACACACACACACACACATGGATTTATTATTATTTCGCTTTTCTGCTACTTCTGGCTAATCTCGAAGATGAGGATGAATGGTGATAAGATGAAGTAGATGAAGGGACAATCATAAACATGCAAGGACAACACAATATGAGTCCCACCAAGGATTATACTGGCCACGACTACAGCTCCCAGTCTTATGCAAAGTGAAGTACATGGTATGCAATTGGGCTGTCCTCAGGATTGATAACGTATATATATATTGTGTGTGTAAGCATGTGCAGCCTCCACCACATACAGTGATTAACAAATCACATTGGTATACCAAGACAGAAGCAGGCCTGTTATGTATGTACTTGTTATTTGACGTCGCTTTTCTACCACTTTTGGTTAATCGCGGCCATGAGTGATGATCACATGAAATTGATGAAAGGGCAGTCACAAAGAAATCCATGCCCACGAGTGGCTCGAACTCGGGAACTTTAATGACGGGGTCCAAAATGAAACACTTTACGCGCTTGACCACATTGGCCATCGAGCTGGCACGAGTTTCTTTGTAATTCATCCACAAAGGGAGGAGGAAGTTAATCTCTTATTGAGGGATTACGTTTTCCCACGACATTGAATTCTATCCTTTTACAATGTCTAGAAGGCATATTTCAATTTTTCAAAAATAAAACATATCTGAGTTACGGTTTTCTAAACACAAATCAGTTTAGGTAGAATATTTCTGCAGTTTTCCCATAGTTTGTGCACAGTGAATTACGTGGGAAATGTTGATTTGAATAGAGTTGCCACACTCATCTTGCCTACGCTCCCATCAAATTTATCATTTCATCATTCATTGTTAATGTTGAGGTAGAAAGACGTAGAAAGCAACGTCAAATAACATCAGTTGCATCCTACATATACGAGACTTATATAAATTATTATGAACACGCCATTATAAATAAAAAACATCTGTGAAAATTTGAAGGTATGAAGGATAATAAGTGTTGGTGGCGTAGCGAAATATTTCATACGTAAAATTGCATTTATTTTCCAATACGCAACTTCAGATTTCAATGTAGCGATGATATAAAGATGATTACTTTTTGTTCGATTCGGATTCCTGTAACGCAAATTATTGTTATTACGTGCTGTAAACTTCTTCATATTATTGCCTAGGTCTTATTCCTTGCTTTTTGCCTAATATCCTACTGAAAATGGTTGATAGAACCAAGATATGTTCAATAAAAACTGAAGATATCTCCCGTAAGTTTGCCTCGCTACGCGAGACTCGCAAGCTTGACATACCTCTTGGTCACGTCAGAGCTCGTAGCGGCTTCTGGCGCTTTGACGGTTTACTTTTAAACATTTCTGCAGGGCGTGCAGAACGGAAGAAACGGGAGCGAAGTGGTTAGCACAGTGCGCTAAAACGCCAAAGGTCCCGGATTCGAATCCCGGTATGGGCAGTGGGCATTGGTATTTGTGAGTATCATCAGTCATTTCCATCTTCGCGATTAGCCAAAAGTGTCAGAAAAGAGACGTAAAATAAACCAATTCAATAAATCAATCTTTCACCTGTTCCATAATAAAACACGTTTAACAATTTTGAAATTAATTGACATCTTTAACCACTTAGTAAAGAAATCAGTTTCCTACTTGATGCAAATCTGATATTTATAAATGTAAAAAGGTCATTGCTTTAAATATTTAGTGATATAGTAATTAGTAATTTGGTAATTAATTACGTATACATATTCGCGCGCCGTTTAGATTAAGTTCTTTCTCCCCCTCAGCGAGTGATTTCACACCAGGCAAAGAACTGTTGTCTGCTTCTATTGGAATCAAATTATGTTAAGCGTTATGAAGTTCTTGCATGGTCACTGTCCGCCTCCCCACCTTTACGCTAGAAAATGGTCGAAATCAAATGATTTTAGGCCAGCGCTGGTCCTTGGCAAGGGTTTTGGAAAGATATGATCCACACTGCCCAAACGTGTTCTAAATTCTAGAATTTTACATGCACCCGTGGAACCAGCTAACTCGGTTCGATTATACATGTGTGAAACTTTACAATAATAACTAATTAACTCTCTAGCCTTCTTAAACCCGAAGGTTCATGGCTGCAGCAACAGAGGCCTTCCATCTTTCCCTATCTTGAGCAAGTTCTATATACTCTTTTCCATCCCTACCGATTTCCCTTAGGTCAATCTCAACGTTGTCCCTCCATCTTCGTCTTGGCCTTCCTACAGGTCTCTTATCATCAGATTTCCCAACAAGAATCCTGTAAACTCATCTTTCCTCTCCCATTTGTGCCACATGACCTGCCCACCTAAGTCTTCTTGATTTAATTATTCTAATAATATCTGGACATGAATACAAATTATGTAGTTCTAAATAATGTAACCTTCTCCACTCACCTGTCTCCTCATCCTTTTAGGTCTAAAGATTATGGTAGTAATGCACCCTCGTTGAGTCCGATAAATCAATTGATTGGAAAAGATCGATCAAAGATCAATTGATGACGTAGTGCTATTGTGCTTTTTTGTTTTTTATGTCCCAAAATGGGCGGTGCTTACTTTGTAAGGATGAACTTGATTGGTTGTGACGTCATAAATGGGCGGGGCTTAATTTTGTGAGGAGCGTTTTGATTGGTTGGAGGAGGGAATTCGGGTTTTTCCCGTGACGTCGGGAGTTTCCGGCGTCTGAAAACAGATGGCGTTGATGAGTCAGAAAGTCTGGGTTGGGAGGAGGAAAAGTAGGCGACGCGGTTAGGGTTGGTTTTCTCGTAATCGGAGTACGTGTTTCCGGTGTCTGAAAACAGATGGCGTTGATAAGTCAGAAAGTCTGGGTTGGGAGGAGGAAAAGTAGGCGACGAGGTGACGGTTGGTTTTCTGGTAATTGGAGTACGTGTTTCCGGTGTCTGAAAACAGATGGCGTTGATGAGTCAGAATATGTGTTTTTGTGGGAGTCACGTGACTGTTTGTGACGTCACAAAATGGAAGTCACGTGACCAGATTATATTATTAAATTATTATTAATTTAAATAGTATTATTATTATTATTATTATGAATTGTTTTAATTTCTGTAACGCCATTTTTGTTTTGTTACGTTATTTTGGTGTGTGACGTCATATATAAATTGGAGTACGTGTTTCCGGTGTTTGAAAACAGATGGCGTTGATGAGTCTTAAATTCTCGGATTATATTATTATTATTATTATTAATATTATGAATTGTTTTAATTTCTGTGACGCCATTTTGTTTTTGTTATGTTATTTTGGTGTGTGACGTCATATATAAATTGGAGTACGTGTTTGCGGTGTTTGAAAACAGATGGCGTTGATGAATCTGAAATTCTCAGATTATTATTATTATTATTATTATTATTATGAAATGTTTTAATTTCTGTGACGTCATTTTGTTTTTTTACGCTATTTTGGCGTGTGACGTCATATATAAATTGGAGTATGTGTTTCCGGTGTTTGAAAACAGATGGCGTTGATGAGTCTGAAATTCTCGGAATTGGGTACGTGTATCCGGTGTTTGAGGAGAGATGGCGTTTATGAGTCATTCTGGGAAATTCCACAGTTTTTGTTCTGTAGTCAAAATGTAAGAATTAAAACGCTTTTCAGGCTCTGAAAAGCATAATAATTCAACATTTTCCTGAAGAACATTTCTGGTTTGGTTTGGGGAGAAAATGAGTTTCAAAAGAGTATTAGCATTGAACGCGAATTGTTCGAAAAACCTAGTTTTCGTCCTATAGTCAAAATGTAAGAATTAAAACGCTTTTCAGTCTCTGAAAAGCACAATAATTCATCATTTTCCTGAAGATCATCTCTGGTTTGCTTTGGGGAGAAAAAGAGTTTCAAATTAGTATTAGCATTGAACGCGAATGTTTCGAAAAACCCAGTTTCCGTCCTATAGTCAAAATGTAAGAATGAGAACGCTTTTCAGGCTCTGAAAGACATAATAATTCAACATTCTCTTGAAGATCATTTCTGGTTTGCTTTGGGGAGAAAATGAGTTTGAAAAGAGTATTAGCATTGAACGCGAATGTTTCGAAAAAAAAACAGTTTTTGTTCTATAGTCGAAATGTAAGAATTAAAACGCGAAGCCGCTTTTGGAGTTCTTATTTCGTCGAATGAAATGTAGCATAATACTGACGGAGTCCGCTGTACATGGCGTTCTTAAAATGAAAACAAATATTGGTAGTATGTATTGTAAATTGAGTAAAATGTGTAAGTTTTTTCTGAATTTTGAAACTCTTATTTCGTCGAAGAAAATACAGCAAAATACTTATGGAGCCCACTGTACATGTTGTTCTTAAAATGAAAACAAATATTGGTGGTATGTATTGTAAATAGAGTAAAATGTGTCAATCTTGTCCAAGTAATAAATAGAGCGATGTTTACACACAAAAGTAATGATATTATTATTGCGTTGCACTTTACTATGAATATTGTAAGAAATATTGCTGATTTAGAAGCCGCTTTTAATTTTGAAGCTCGTATTTCGTCGACTAAAATGTAGCATAATACTGATGGACTCCACTGTACATGGTGTTTTTAAAATGAAAATAACTATTGGTAGTATGAATTGTAAACGATGATGATTCTGGTAACTTCACAATCCGCTAATCCTTTATATACCACCCTACCGATCTACGTCATCGATACACATTGCTCGCATCCGTTCCCGCAAAGCGTCCAACGCCCACGTGCCTCACCTATCTTCTTCCTGTCCTGGTACACTATACACAGTCACTTCTTCCGCGAAATCTACTCGTTTTACTCTCTTTATTTTATTTACATCTAGACTCTCCGACCCCTTTTTCTCTTTTTGCTGTTCTTCCTCCATTATATCCTAGCAGACTTTTATTCTCCTTTTCTTTGGCAGTATGATGATGTCATAACCTCTTCTTAATCACCAGACACATTACCATTCCACCCACCCATACCAACAAACACGCCACACATATCAGTCACTAATTCCAAGAATTGTAGCTATACACTCACACACCATCTGCTCTCATCCATTAACACCCGGGAAAACCTATCACCACACGGACAAAGACATCACACCAAAGCCGTTCGTAACAAACACCATTTGTTCTTGTCCATTAACAGTCTGCAACCCTTGGCTCCATTCCAAGGTCAAGGGTCAAGAAGTATATATTACATACGTATATATATTTATAGAATACTTTTTCCGCAAATTATATAACCGATATTATAATATGCACCCTTATTAGTGGAGAGCTCACTGCATAAAACGGATTTTCAACATCAGTTCAATCCGGCACCCGATAGATCGGACACTTTATACCATGCCCTCGTATATTTCTGTACAGATCAGCCTCGATGCATAAAACGGATTTCGAATACCAGTTGAACCCGTCATTCGTTAAGAGTCTGGATATGAGATCACGGCGTTTTTGTGTGAGGCACAACAGTTCCTTGATGGTGTTTGCAGGAGTTCCTTGATGATTGTCACAGGAGTTCCTTGTTCCGTGTCGACTCAACTTCTTCAACGAGGAACGAGTGATGCCTCTTAAATGAATATAACGTAAAATGTGAAATGTCCTACGGATTGAACTAGTGTTTGAAATCCGTTTATGCACCGGGGGTAATCGGTACAGAAATATACGACGGCATGGTAGAAAATGTGGAATCCTCTTAAGGGCTGATCGTTTGATTGAACTGATGTTTGTAATCCGTTTTATGCACCAAGGGTGATCGAAAAAGAAATATACGGGGATTGGTATAAGTTGTCCTATGTAGTGATTGAGTGAGGAATTGAACTGATGTTTGAAACCTGTTTTATGCAGCGAGGATGAACCGTTTTGTGCACCGAAGCTGATCGATACAGAAATATACGAGGGTATGGTATATAAAATCGCTGTATCTCCGCAACTAATTGAGCTAGGGGAATTGTTGATAGCTTGTTGGACTCGGAGTGAACTCCTCTTTCCGGTGAACGAGGTTTAATTGTTCTAGGACCGGTGGTTTCCTACTATCTTTATTTTCAATTGTTTGAAATCCGTTTATGCACCGAGGGTAATCGGTAGAGAAATATACGACGGCATGGTAGAAAATGTGGAATCCTCTTAGGGGATGATCGATTGATTGAACTGATGTTTGTAATCTGTTTATGCACCGAGGGTGATCGATACAGAAATATACGAGGGCTTGGTATAAGTTGTCCTATGTAGCGATTGAGTGACGGATTGAACTGTTTGAAACCTGTTTTATGCAGCGAGGATGAACCGTTTTATGCACCGAAGCTGATCGATACAGAAATATACGAGGGTATGGTATATTTTTTGAAAATTTAAAATCGCTGTATCACCGCTACTAATTGTGTTCTTAAAATGAAAACAAATATTGGTAGTATGTATTGAAAATAGAGTAAAATGTGTAAGTCATGTCCAAGTAATAAATAGAGTGGTGTTTACATACAAAAGTAATGTTATTACTATTGCGTTGCACTATACTATGAATATTGTAAGAAATAATGCTGATTTAGAAGACACGTTTAATTTTGGAGTTCGTATTTGGTCGAATAAAATGCAGCATAATACTGATATGATACATGGTGTTTTTAAAATGAAAAGAACTATTGGTAGTAAGAATTGTAAATAAAGTAGAATGTGTAAAATGTTCTGAATTTTCAAGCTCTTATTTCGCTGAATAAAATACAGCAAAATACTTATTGAGCCCGCTTTACGTGGTGTTCTTAAAAAGTAAACAAATATTGGTAGTATGTATTGTAAATTGAGTAAAATGTGTAAGTTTTTTCTGAATTTTGAAACTCTTATTTCGTCGAATAAAATACAGCATAATATTTATAGATCGTCCTGTACATGGTGTTCTTAAAATGAGAACAAATATGGGTAGTATGTATTGTAAATTGATTAAAATGTGTAAGTTTTCTGAATTTTGAAACTCTTATTTCGTCGAATAATATACAGCATAATAATTATGGAGCACACTGTACATGGTGTTCTTAAAATGAAAACAAATATTGGTAGTATGTATTGTAAATAGAGTTAAATGTGTAAGTCGTGTCCAAGTAATAAATAGAACGGTGTTTACATGCAAAAGTAAGGTTAGTATTATTGCGTTGCACTATACTATGAATATTGCAAAAAGTAATGCCGATTTAGAAGCCGCTTTTGGAGTTCTTATTTCGTCGAATAAAATGTACACCCCTGTACATGGTGTTTATAAAATGAAAATAACTATTGGTAGTACGAATTGTAAATAAAGTAAAATGTGTAAAATGTTCTGAATTTGCAAGCTCTTATTTCGACGAATAAAATACAGCATAATACTTATTGAGCCCGCTGTACATGGTGTTCTTAAAATGAAAACAAATATTGGTAGTATGTGTTGTAAACTGAGTAAAATTTGTAAGTTTTTCTGAATTTTGAAAGTCTTATTTCGTCGAATAATATACAGCATAATACTTATCGAGCACACTGTACATGGTGTTCTTAAAATGAGAATAAATGTGGGTAGTATGTATTGTAAACTGAGTAAAATTTGTAAGTTTTTTTGAATTTTGAAACTCTTATTTCGTCGAATAATATACAGCATAATAATTATGGAGCACACTGTACATGGTGTTCTTAAAATGAGAATAAATATGGGTAGTATGTATTGTAAATTGATTAAAATGTGTAAGTTTTTCTGAATTTTGAAGCTCTTATTTCGTCGAAGAAAATACAGCAAAATACTTATGGAGCCCACTGTACATGGTGTTCTTAAAATGAAAACAAATATTGGTGGTATGTATTGTAAATAGAGTTAAATGTGTAAGTCTTGTCCAAGTAATAAATAGAGCGTTGTTTACGTACTAAAATATTGTTTTTATTATTCCGTTGCACTATACTATGAATATTGTAAGAAATAATGCTGATTTAGAAGCCGCTTTTAATTTTGAAGCTCTTATTTCGTCGAATAAAATACCGCAAGATACTTATGGAGCCCGCTGTACGTGGTGTTCTTAAAATATAAACAAATATTGGTAGTATGTATTGTAAATAGAGTTAAATGTGTAAGTCGTGTCCAAGTAATAAATAGAGCGGTGTTTACATACAAAAGTAATGTTATTATTATTGCGTTGCACTATACTATGAATATTGTAAGAAATAATGCTGATTTCGAAGCCGCTTTTAATTTTGGGGTTCTGATTTCGTCGAACAAAATGTAGCATAATACTGATGGACCCCACTGTACATGGTGTTTTTAAAATTAAAATAACTATTGTTAGTATTAATTGTAAACGATGATGATTCTGGTAACTTCACAATCCGCTAATCCTTTATATACCACCCTTCCGATCTACGTCATCGATACACATTGCTCGCATCCGTTCCCGCAAAGCGTCCAACGCCCACGTGCCTCTCCTATCTTCTTCCTGTCCTGGTAAACTATACAGTCACTTCTTCCGCGAAACCTACTCGTTTTGCTCTCTTTTTTTTTTCTTTACATCTAGACTCTCCGATTCCTTTTTCTCTTTTTGCTGTTCTTATTCCATTATATGCTATCAGACTTTTATTTTCCTTTTCTTTAACAGTATGATGAAGTCAGAACCTCTTCTTAATCACCAGACACATTAATGTTCCACCCACCCCATCCCAACAAACACGCCTCATATATCACTCAGTAATTCCGAGAATTGTAGCTATACAAGTGACGGATTAAACCGATATTGCAAATTCGTTTTATGCACTATGGCTAATCGAAACATAAATATATGAGGGCGTGGTAGAAAATGTGGTATTTTCTTGAAGGTCCGATCGAATGACAGATTGAACCGATGTTTCAAATTTGTTTTATGCACAGAGACTAATCGGAACAGAAATATAGGAGGGCATTGTAAAAATGTGATATTTTTTGAGGGGCCGACCGAATAACGGATTGAAAAGTTGTTTCAAATCAGTTTTACACACTGAGGCTAAATGTAACAGAAATATAAGAGGACATGGTAGAAAATGTGGTACCTTCTAGAGTTATTTTGACCGTAGACCCCTTCCATATACTCTATGGTCCGAATTTACAATTGCCTTTCACTCTAGTTCAATTAGGCCCGGCTTGACAGCCCTTTAATATTTTCCGGACAGGTTTTTCAACTTTTCCAATTTACCTACAACAACGAGCTGACAATAAACATCACCCACGATTACTATGTAATATTATACAATTAATTGTCATCTCAGCTCGTTATGACAATGGGGGCCGCCATCTTGGCCGCCATATTGGTTTTTGTTATTTTTATCGTAGACCACCGTCCATATACTCTAAGGAAAGGTCTTGACGTACAGATTACGAATCTACAATTGCCTTTCACTCTAGATCAATTAGGGCCGGCTGGACAGCCCTTTAAAGTTTCCCGGACAGGTTTTTCAACCTTTCAAATTTACCTACAACAACGAGCTGACAATAAACATCACCCACGATTACTATGTAATATTATACAATTAATTGTCATCTCAGCTCGTTATGGCAATGGGGGCCGCCATCTTGGCCGCCATCTTGGTTTTTGTTATTTTTACCGTAGACCACCGTCCATATACTCTATGGAAAGGTCTTGACGTACAGATTCCGAATCTACAATTGCCTTTCACTCTAGTTCAATTAGGGCCGGCTGGAGTGCCCTTTAAAATTTTCCGGACAGGTTTTTCAACTTTTCAAATTTACCTATCTTATGCCTCTCGAAACAACCGCCTACGCACCTAAAACATTCGCTTTCTCTTATCGCCTCGAACGCGTTTCGAGAGGCATAAGATACAAGCTATTAGCGCTGTTGGGTGTCACCATCGGGTATCGAAGAAGGGACCACCTTGATCATAACGTGACGAAAGTAACATTACCTATAATAATGTTCTTACCACTATTGGCCTCCCCGATTGCGTAGTGGCAACAGCTTATCGTCGTCTTATAATAAAAGGGTCCCGGTTTCGATACCCGGTGGAAGCACATAGTGGTTCGGATCTCACTTTAAACTGTAAATCCAGTCCCAATTAGCCTTACTGTGCATAAAGTGGACTTAAAACACCAAGGCAATCAATCTTTACCACTATTCCTTTACCTTCGCGATAATATAAAAGTGGTAAAACATAGATCAAATGACATCACAAACTATACCTTATCTAAAAAATTCATATGCGTCCTTTTGCAATTTCTTTCCCGGTATGGCGTGCCAATACTCCATATTTCACCAAATATCACTTAAGTGATAACAAATCCGTCTTGACACATTTTTCAATTACCAATCATCCGATTTGATTTGACTTGTAGTCAAAACATTCGCTTTCTCTTATTGCCTCGAACGCGTTCGAGGCATAAGAGACGAATTTTAAAGGCGCGCAGGCGGTTGTTTCCAACTTTTAAATGTTTATATTGTGTAAGGAATGTGCTATCAGATTAAAATGTGAAGGTACGTGCCAATGGTGGTAGTGGGAAAATGTTGAGAATGAAAGAGATTATATTTTTTACTGCACTTTTGCGTTTTCTTTTCCATTCGATTCACACAGATCTGCGATAAAGCAATTGAACACAACACAAAACCTTTTGATTAGCAGAAAACTGAACAGTAAACTGACTTTTGACTACAAGTTTGAAAATATTAAAGGGATCCCTGGTTCGATACTCGATGACATTCGCCTACGGACATCTTATATTCCCCTTATATGTATTTTTGGTACCTTGATAAGAAAAACCGTTGGAACAATCTGGAGGACTTAATAGTGAATAGGGAAAACAGTTGGGAATGAATGGACGTAAGAAATGGGCGTGTGTTGAATTTGATCAGAGAACAAACTTTTTATAATATTGAGCATGAATTATTATCCGAAAATGTTCCAGGGCGAATTATGTTTTTGGAAATTGAACAGTTTCTACACGTCATGTGATATATTGTTACAAATCGGATGATTGGTAATTGAAAAATGTGTCAAGACGGATTTGTTATCACTTAAGTGATATTTGGTGAAATATGGAGTATTGGCACGCCATACTGGGAAAAAAATTGCAAAAGGACGCATATGATTTTTTTTTAGATAAGGTATAGTTTGTGATGTCATGTGATCTATGTTTTACCACTTTTATGCACAGTAAGGCTAATTGGGACTGGACTTACAGTTTAAAGTGGGATCGGAACCACTATGTGCTTCCACCGGGTATCGAAACCGGGACCCTTCTATTACAAGACGACGAAGCTGTTGCCACTACGCAATCTTGGAGGCCAATAGTTGTAAGAACATAAGTATAGGTAATGTTACTTTCGTCACGTTATGATCAAGGTGGTCCCTTCTTCGATACCCGATGGTGACACCCAACAGCGCTAATAGCTTGTATCTTATGCCTCTCGAAACGCGTTCGAGGCGATAAGAGAAAGCGAATGTTTTAGGCGCGTAGGCGGTTGTTTCGAGAGGCATAAGATAGGTAAATCTGAAAAGTTGAAAGACCTGTCCGGAAAATTTTAAAGGGCTCTCCAGCCGGCCCTAATTGAACTAGAGTGAAAGGCAATTGTAGATTCGGAATCTGTACGTCAAGACCTTTCCATAGAGTATATGGACGGTGGTCTACGGTAAAAATAACAAAAACCAAGATGACGGCCAAGATGGCGGCCCCCATTGTCATAACGAGCTGAGAAGACAATTAATTGTATAATATTACATACTAATCGTGGGTGATGTTTATTGTCAGCTCGTTGCTGTAGGTAAATTTCAAAAGTTGAAAAACCTGTCCGGAAAATTTAAAGGGCTGTCCAGCCGGCCCTAATTGATCTAGAGTGAAAGGCAATTGTAGATTCGGAATCTGTATGTCAAGACCTTTCCAAAGAATATATGGACGGTGGTCTACTGTAAAAATAACAAAATCCAAGATGACGGCCAAGATGGCGGCCCCCATTGTCATAACGAGCTGAGAAGACAATTAATTGTATAATATTACATAGTAATCGTGGATGATGTTTATTGTCAGCTCGTTGTTGTAGGTAAATTTGAAAAGTTGAAAAACCTGTCCGGAAAACTTTAAAGGGCTGTCCAGCCAGCCCTAATTGAACTAGAGTGAAAGGCAATTGTAGATTCGGAATCTGTACGTCAAGACCTTTCCATAGAGTATATGGACGGTGGTCTACGATAAAAATAAAAAAACCAAGATGGCGGCCAAGATGGCGGCCCCGATTGTCATAACGAGCTTAGATGACAATTAATTGTATAATATAACATAGTAATCATGGGTGATGTTTATTGTCAGCTCTTTGTTGTAGGTAAATTTGAAAAGTTGAAAAACCTGTCCGGAAAAATTTAAAGGGCTGTCCAGCCGGAACTAATTGAAATAGAGTGAATGGCAATTGTAGATTCGGAATCTGTACGTCAAGACCTTTCCATAGAGTATATGGACGGTGTGGTCTACGGTAAAAATAACAAAAACCAAGATGGCGGCCAAAATGGCGGCCCCCATAGTCATAACGAGCTGAGATGACAATTAATTGTATAATATTACATAGTAATCGTGGGTGATGTTTATTGTCAGCTCGTTGTTGTAGGTAAATTGGAAAAGTTGAAAAACCTGTCCGGAAAATATTAAAGGGCTGTCAAGCCGGGCCTAATTGAACTACAGTGAAAGGCAATTGTAAACTCGGACCATAGAGTATATGGAAGGGGTCTACGGTCAAAATAACTCTAGAAGGTTCCACATTTTCTACCATGTCCTCGTATATTTCTGTTACATTTAGCCTCAGTGTGTAAAACGGATTTGAATCAACGGTTCAATCCGTTATTCATTCGGCCCCTCAAAAAATATCACATTTTTACAATGCCCTCCTATATTTCTGTTCCGATCAGTCTCTGTGCATAAAACAAATTTGAAACATCGTTACAATCTGTCATTCGATCGGACCTTCAAGAAAATACCACATTTTCTACCACGCCCTCATATATTTATTTTTCGATTAGCCATAGTGCATAAAACGAATTTGCAATATCGGTTTAATCCGTCACTTGTATAGCTACAATTCTCGGAATTAGTGAGTGATATGTGTTGCGTGTTTGTTGGGATGGGGTGGGTGGAACATTAATGTGTCTGGTGATTAAGAAGAGGTTCTGACTTCATCATACTGTTAAAGAAAAGGAAAATAAAAGTCTGATAGCATATAATGGAGGAAGAACAGCAAAAAGAGAAAAAGGAATCGGAGAGTCTAGATGTAAAGAAAATAAAGAGAGCAAAACGAGTAGGTTTCGCGGAAGAAGTGACTGTATAGTTTACCAGGACAGGAAGAAGGTAGGAGAGGCACGTGGGCGTTGGACGCTTTGCGGGAACGGATGCGAGCAATGTGTATCGATGACGTAGATCGGAAGGGTGGTATGTAAAGGATTAGCGGATTGTGAAGTTACCAGAATCATCATCGTTTACAATTCGTACTACCAATAGTTATTTTAATTTTAAAAACACCATGTACAGTGGAGTCCATCAGTATTATGCTACATTTTGTTCGACGAAATCAGAACCCCAAAATTAAAAGCGGCTTCTAAATCAGCATTATTTCTTACAATATTCATAGTATAGTGCAACGCAATAATAATAACTTTACTTTTGTGTGTAAACACCGTTCTATTTATTACTTGGACACGACTTACACATTTAACTCTATTTACAATACATACTACCAATATTTATTTTCATTTTAAGAACACCATGTACAGCGGGCTCCATAAGTATTTTGCGGTATTTTATTCGACGAAATAAGAGCTTCAAAATTAAAAGCGGCTTCTAAATCAGCATTATTTCTTACAATATTCATAGTATAGTGCAACGGAATAATAATAACAATATTTTTGTATGTAAAACACCGCTCTATTTATTACTTGGACAAGACTTACACATTTTATTGTATTTACAATACATACCACCAATATTTGTTTTCATTTTAAGAACACCATGTACAGCGGGCTCAATAAGTATTATGCTGTATTTTCTTCGACGAAATAAGAGCTTCAAAATTCAGAAAAACTTACACATTTTAATCAATTTACAATACATACTACCCATATTTGTTCTCATTTTAAGAACACCATGTACAGTGTCCTCGATAAGAATTATGCTGTATATTATTCGACGAAATAAGACTTTCAAAATTCAGAAAAACTTACACATTTTACTCAATTTACAATACATACTACCAATATTTGTTTTCATTTTAAGAACACCATGTACAGTGTCCTCGATAAGAATTATGCTGTATATTATTCGACGAAATAAGACTTTCAAAATTCAGAAAAACTTACAAATTTTACTCAGTTTACAACACATACTACCAATATTTGTTTTCATTTTAAGAACACCATGTACAGCGGGCTCAATAAGTATTATGCTGTATTTTATTCGTCGAAATAAGAGCTTGCAAATTCAGAACATTTTACACATTTTACTTTATTTACAATTCGTACTACCAATAGTTATTTTCATTTTATAAACACCATGTACAGGGGTGTACATTTTATTCGACGAAATAAGAACTCCAAAAGCGGCTTCTAAATCGGCATTACTTTTTGCAATATTCATAGTATAGTGCAACGCAATAATACTAACCTTACTTTTGCATGTAAACACCGTTCTATTTATTACTTGGACACGACTTACACATTTTACTCTATTTACAATACATACTACCAATATTTGTTTTCATTTTAAGAACACCATGTACAGCGGGCTCCATAAGTATTACGCTGTCTTTTATTCGACGAAATAAGAGTTTCAAAATTCAGAAAACTTACACATTTTAATCAATTTACAATACATACTACCCATATTTGTTCTCATTTTAAGAACACCATGTACAGTGTCCTCGATAAGAATTATGCTGTATATTATTCGACGAAATAAGACTTTCAAAATTCAGAAAAACTTACACATTTTAATCAATTTACAATACATACTACCCATATTTGTTCTCATTTTAAGAACACCATGTACAGTGTCCTCGATAAGAATTATGCTGTATATTATTCGACGAAATAAGACTTTCAAAATTCAGAAAAACTTACAAATTTTACTCAGTTTACAACACATACTACCAATATTTGTTTTCATTTTAAGAACACCATGTACAGCGGGCTCAATAAGTATTATGCTGTATTTTATTCGTCGAAATAAGAGCTTGCAAATTCAGAACATTTTACACATTTTACTTTATTTACAATTCGTACTACCAATAGTTATTTTCATTTTATAAACACCATGTACAGGGGTGTACATTTTATTCGACGAAATAAGAACTCCAAAAGCGGCTTCTAAATCGGCATTACTTTTTGCAATATTCATAGTATAGTGCAACGCAATAATACTAACCTTACTTTTGCATGTAAACACCGTTCTATTTATTACTTGGACACGACTTACACATTTTACTCTATTTACAATACATACTACCAATATTTGTTTTCATTTTAAGAACACCATGTACAGCGGGCTCCATAAGTATTACGCTGTCTTTTATTCGACGAAATAAGAGTTTCAAAATTCAGAAAACTTACACATTTTAATCAATTTACAATACATACTACCCATATTTGTTCTCATTTTAAGAACACCATGTACAGGACGATCTATAAATATTATGCTGTATTTTATTCGACGAAATAAGAGTTTCAAAATTCAGAAAAAAACTTACACATTTTACTCAATTTACAATACATACTACCAATATTTGTTTACTTTTTAAGAACACCACGTAAAGCGGGCTCAATAAGTATTTTGCTGTATTTTATTCAGCGAAATAAGAGCTTGAAAATTCAGAACATTTTACACATTCTACTTTATTTACAATTCTTACTACCAATAGTTCTTTTCATTTTAAAAACACCATGTCTCACATCAGTATTATGCTGCATTTTATTCGACCAAATACGAACTCCAAAATTAAACGTGGCTTCTAAATCAGCATTATTTCTTACAATATTCATAGTATAGTGCAACGCAATAATAATAACATTACTTTTGTATGTAAACACCACTCTATTTATTACTTGGACATGACTTACACATTTTACTCTATTTTCAATACATACTACCAATATTTGTTTTCATTTTAAGAACACAATTAGTAGCGAAGATACATCGATTTTAAATTTTCAAAAAATATACCATACCCTCGTATATTTCTGTATCGATCAGCTTCGGTGCATAAAACGATTCATCCTCGCTGCATAAAACAGGTGACAAACATCAGTTCAATCCGTCACTCAATCACTACATAGGACAAATTATACCAAGCCCTCGTATATTTCTGTTTCGATCACCCTTTGTGCATAAAACGGATTACAAACATCAGTTCAATCAAACGGTCAGCCCTTTAGAGGATTCTACATTTTCTACCATGCCGTCGTATATTTCTGTACCGATTACCCCCGGTGCATAAACGGATTTCAAACACTAGTTCAATCCGTAGGACATTTCACATTTTACGTTATATTCATTTAAGAGGCATCACTCGTTCCTCGTTGAAGAAGTTGAGTCGACACGGAACAAGGAACTCCTGTGACAATCGGGCCTCTCCGATGGCGCAGTGGTAGCGTCGTCGCCTTGTAATCAAGGGGTCCCGGGTTCGATACCCGGTGGAGGCACAAGTTGTTCGGATCCCACTTTAAACTGTAGGTCCAGTCCCGATTAGCCTTACTGTGCATAAAGTGGACTTAAAACACCAAATCAATCCTGTGACAATCATCAAGGAACTCCTGCAAACACCATCAAGGAACTGTTGTGCCTCACACAAAAACGCCGTGATCTCATATCCAGACTCTTAGCGAATGACGGGTTCAACTGGTATTCGAAATCCGTTTTATGCATCGAGGCTGATCTGTACAGAAATATACGAGGGCATGGTATAAAGTGTCCGATCTATCGGGTGCCGGATTGAACTGATGTTGAAAATCCGTTTTATGCAGTGAGCTCTCCACTAATAAGGGTGCATATTATAATATCGGTTATATAATTTGCGGAAAAAGTATTCTATAAATATATATACGTATGTAATATATACTTCTTGACCCTTGACCTTGGAATGGAGCCAAGGGTTGCAGACTGTTAATGGACAAGAACAAATGGTGTTTGTTACGAACGGCTTTGGTGTGATGTCTTTGTCCGTGTGGTGATAGGTTTTCCCGGGTGTTAATGGATGAGAGCAGATGGTGTGTGAGTGTATAGCTACAATTCTTGGAATTAGTGACTGATATGTGTGGCGTGTTTGTTGGTATGGGTGGGTGGAATGGTAATGTGTCTGGTGATTAAGAAGAGGTTATGACATCATCATACTGCCAAAGAAAAGGAGAATAAAAGTCTGCTAGGATATAATGGAGGAAGAACAGCAAAAAGAGAAAAAGGGGTCGGAGAGTCTAGATGTAAATAAAATAAAGAGAGTAAAACGAGTAGATTTCGCGGAAGAAGTGACTGTGTATAGTGTACCAGGACAGGAAGAAGATAGGTGAGGCACGTGGGCGTTGGACGCTTTGCGGGAACGGATGCGAGCAATGTGTATCGATGACGTAGATCGGTAGGGTGGTATATAAAGGATTAGCGGATTGTGAAGTTACCAGAATCATCATCGTTTACAATTCATACTACCAATAGTTATTTTCATTTTAAAAACACCATGTAGAGTGGAGTCCATCTGTATTATGCTACATTTTATTCGACGAAATACGAGCTTCAAAATTAAAAGCGTTTTCTAAATCAGCATTATTTCTTACAATATTCATAGTATAGTGCAACGCAATAATAATACCATTCCTTTTGTGTGTAAACACCGCTCTATCTATTACTTGGACAAGACTTACACATTTTACTCTATTTACAATACATACCACCAATATTTGTTTTCATTTTAAGAACACCATGTACAGTGGGCTCCATAAGTATTTTGCTGTATTTTCTTCGACGAAATAAGAGCTTCAAAATTCAGAAAACTTACACATTTTAATCAATTTACAATACATACTACCCACACTTGTTCTCATTTTAAGAACACCATGTACAGGACGATCTATAAATATTATGCTGTATTTTATTCGACGAAATAAGAGTTTCAAAATTCAGAAAAAACTTACACATTTTACTCAATTTACAATACATACTACCAATATTTGTTTGCATTTTAAGAACACCTTGTACAGCGGACTCGTCAGTATTATGCTACATTTTATTCGACGAAATAAGAACTCGAAAAGTGGCTTCGCGTTTTAATTCTTACATTTCGACTATAGAACAAAAAATATTTTCTTTTCGAAACATTCGCGTTCAATGCTAATACTCTTTTCAAACTCATTTTCTCCCCAAAGCAAACCAGAGATGATCTTCAAGAAAATGTTGAATTATTATGCTTTTCAGAGACTGAAAAGCGTTTTCATTCTTACATCTTGACTATAGGACGAAAACTGGGTTTTTCGAAACATTCGCGTTCAATGCTAGTACTCTTTTCAAACTCATTTTCTCCCCAAAGCAAACCAGAGATGATCTTCAAGAAAATGTTGAATTATTATGCTTTTCAGAGACTGAAAAGCGTTTTCATTCTTACATTTTGACTATAGGACGAAAATTGGGTTTTTCGAAACATTCGCGTTCAATTCTAATACTAATTTGAAACTCTTTTTCTCCCCAAAGCAAACCAGAGATGATCTTCAGGAAAATGTTGAATTATTATGCTTTTCAGAGACTGAAAAGCGTTTTAATTCTTACATTTTGACTATAGGACGAAAACTATTTTTTTGAACAATTCGCGTTCAATGCTAATACTCTTTTGAAACTCATTTTCTCCCCAAACCAAACCAGAAATGTTCTTCAGGAAAATGTTGAAATATTATGCTTTTCAGAGCCTGAAAAGCGTTTTAATTTTTACATTTTGACTACAGAACAAAAACTGTGGAATTTCCCAGAATGACTCATAAACGCCATCTCTCCTCAAACACCGGATACACGTACCCAATTCCGAGAATTTCAGACTCATCAACGCCATCTGTTATCAAACACCGGAAATACATACTCCAATTTATATATGGCGTCACACGCCAAAATAGCGTAACAAAAACAAAATGACGTCACAGAAATTAAAACATTTCATAATAATAATAATAATAATAATAATAATAATCCGAGAATTTCAGATTCATCAACACCATCTGTTTTCAAACACCGCAAACACGTACTCCAATTTATATATGACGTCACACACCAAAATAATATAACAAAAACAAAATGGCGTCACAGAAATTAAAACAATTCATAATAATAATACTATTTAAATTAATAATAATTTAATAATATAATCTGGTCACGTGACTTCCATTTTGTGACGTCACAAACAGTCACGTGACTCCCACAAAAACACATATTCTGACTCATCAACGCCATCTGTTTTCAGACACCGGAAACACGTACTCCAATTACCAGAAAACCAACCGTCACCGCGTCGCCTACTTTTCCTCCTCCCAACACAAACTTTCTGACTCATCAACGCCATCTGTTTTCAGACACCGGAAACACGTACTCCAAATACGACAAAACCAACCGTCACCGCGTCGCCTACTTTTCCTCCTCCCCAACCCAGACTTTCTGACTCATCAACGCCATCTGTTTTCAGACGCCGGAAACTCCCGACGTCACGGGAAAAACCCGAATTCCCTCCTCCAACCTATCAAAACGCTCCTCACAAAATTAAGCCCCGCCCATTTATGACATCACAACCAATCAAATTCATCCTTACAAAATAAGCCCCGCCCATTTTGTGACAAAAGAGAACAATAGCGCTACGTCATCAATTGATCTTTGATCGATCTGTTCCAATCAATTGATTTATCGGACTCAACGAGGGTGCATTACTACTATTATCCTAAGGATCTTATTTTCAAATTCTCTCAATTTATGTTCCTCTTTCAATGTAAGGGACCATGTTTCACATCCATATAATACTACAGGCCAAATTACGGTTTTGTATATTTTAACTTTTAGATTCTTAGATATTAAACGAGAAGACAAACGTTTATGAAGAGAGAAGTAACATGCATTTCCTGAATTAAGCCTACTTTTTATTTCCTCTTTAATATAATTTTCGTTTGTTAATATTACTCCTAAATATTTGAATTTGGAAACTGGTTCAAAAGAGTTGTTATCAATAATTAAATTTTGATTATTACCTAACACTTGGTTTCGGCCTGTAAGCATATATTTAGTTTTCTCTTTGTTAACTTTCAAACCTTTCTCTTTAGCAGTTTTGAAAAATATTTTAGCATTATTCTTAATTGTATTCACATCATCCCCCAGTAAGTCTACATGATCTGCATATGCTAACAACTGAGTCACACCATCTAATTTTAGTTCTTTTTAGTTTCTTTTACCTTCCTACCAGCATATTCTGAGGCAAAATTAAAGAGCAATGGAGATAATGCATTTCCTTGTTTTAACCCATCATGAATTGTAAATTTGTCAGACATATTAATACCCACACTAATTTTACTTTCTGTTTCACTGGTACATATTTTTATTATACTAACAAGCTTCTTAGGTATTCCAAACTCTACTAATATATTATATAATTTATCTCTTTTGACCGAATCATATGCTTTTTTGAAATCAATGAATAGCTGATGGACATTTTGATTATATTCCCACATTTTTTCAAGTGTCTGTCTGATGTGAAAAAATTGATCTGTAGTTGATCTGTTAATCACCTATATCACATTGATAATCACCTATAATTTTATTAGCATATGGTGTTAGTCGTGTTAAAAGAATGTTAGATAATATTTTATATGTTGTTGAGAGTAGAGAAATTAAACAGTAATTATTGCAGTTCATTTTAACACCTTTTTTAAACACAGGAACAATTATGGATTCTTTCCACTGTTGAGGGATTTCTTCTTTATTCCATATTAAACAAATTAATTTATGAATTTGACATTTTAATGAATTTCCACCATATTTAATCAACTCAGTTGGTATTAAATCAATGCCAGGTGCATTGTTATTATTTAGCCTCTTAATAGCATCTTTAACTTCAGTCAAGTTAGGTTCTGGAACTAAAGGTTCTTTTACTTCTGATTTATCTTCTACATGGACATTTAAAAGGTAATTAAAGTAGTTGTTCCATCTATTTAGAATATCGGTTTTGTCAGCTAGAAAATCACCGTCTTTATCATTTATCAAGTTTACTTTAGGTTCCCACCACTTTCTAAACTCATTTACACCTTTATATAAATATCTGATAGTTTTATTTTTGCTGTTCGTTTCAATTTCGTTAATTTTCCTTTTCAACTAATCTCTTTTTTTACTTCTAAACGTGCTTTCAACTTCTCGCTTTATTCTATTACAATTGTTTAGATTTGTATCATCAGAGTTATTTAACCACCTAAGTCTAGCCTTATTTCTTATTTATATTAGCGTACTTTTTCTCGGTTTATGGTATCCTTTACTTTCTTAAGCTGCTGATTCTATTGCATTACGTATGTGTTCCGAATTCTTATTTACGTCTGTTTCATTTATATTCTGATCATGATTTAAATCCTGCAAATCATCAAATCTATTTGACAGTTTATTTTGGTAATCTCTCTTAATTCTTTCATCAGTAAACTTTCCTGTATCAAATTTTAGAACTTTTAGATTTTGTTGCTTATGATTTATCACTGAGAGTCTTTCTCTTAATTTAGCAATTACTAAATAATGGTCACTGGCACAGTCAGCACCTCTATGTGTACGAACGTCAATTATACTAGTATGCCTTCTCTTATCAATGAGAATATGATCTATCTGATTATGAGTTTTACCATCTGGAGAAGACCAGGTATGTATATTTATGGATATCTTTATGTTTAAAAGTGGTACTTTTCACAATTAAATTCTTTGAGGTTGCAAAAGTAATCAATCTTATACCATTATCATTACTTAATTCATGAAGACTTTCTTTACCAATCGTGGGTTTAAATGGCTCTTCTTTGCCAATCTGTGCATTGCAGTCACAGAACAGAATTTTCATATCATACTGAGAAAATTTATCAAAGACCTGTTCTAACTCTGCATAAAAATCATCTTTAGTATTATCGTCTTTATCTTCCGTTGGTGCATGTATGTTTATTAAAATAATTTTACACCACCTACCCTGTAAAACTGCATATGATATCCTATCATTAATAAATTCTACTGTTTTAAGAGCCGAGATAATTCTATTATTTATGGAAAAGCCGGTTCCAAAATTATGATTTTCAGTACCACCATAGAAAAAAGTATAATTTTTAGTTTTACAATTCCCTTCTCCTGGCCACCTAACTTCCTGGCCAGCTACTACATCTAATTTATACTTAACTATCTCATTAACTGTACACTGAAATGCCCCAGGCCGGTAAAGGCTCAGAACATTCCAGGTGCCTAATTTAATATCCTTATTCCTAATGTAGATCTTATCCTTAGTCCAGGGACCTCCCAAAGTAGTCGCCACCCGGAGATCCGAACGGGGGACTATTTTACCTCCGGAATATTTTACCTTGGGAACATCCATATACTTATATTGCTGTTTCTTGACATTTTTTTTACAGTGCAGAGTTGTCAGCTCTACTCCTAACCCCCAATATGAATGGAGGGACTACTACACAAGACGAACACAACTATAATACAATATAAACACAAACACACCACAACTACTACACACAATATATATATATATATATATATATATATATAAACTTTCATTCTAAATGCAATACAAAATGCTTTGTATGAAAGTTTTTTTTCACAATATCATAGTGTTCAATCGTGTTTGTGGTAAAGCCACTGACGGTTATGTGCAAATAGTTACTGATTGGAAGGGAAAACTCTGTATGTGCTTTGTTCGAAGGATATGAACCAAGAAATATTTTTAATGGAGATGAGACAGGACTTTTTCAGAGCTTTGCGAACAAAATATTTAGTTTACAATAATGAACAAATTATTTTATGCAGTTAGGCAATGATCACTGTTCTTATGGTATATTATTGGAAGTAAAATTACTATCCAATACTTGGACATATCCGTCATGTGATCAGTAACTCCGAAATATAGAGGGTACGTAAAACTGAAAAAAAGGGTGACGAATACATGTTTTCTATACTGTGTCCATCTTCTTGTGTTATTCTGGTCTTCTGTTTGGTGTTTTTGCAGTGTTGTTTAAAAGTATGGTCTACATTGAAATCGACTGCCATGGTTGACAAACCAATCGAACAAGCGATTTGCAGTGGTGCAGGTAAGGACTCGATTAGGGATCTTTTTTCATTCACTTGAAGAAATTGTATCATGTCCTGAACTATGCATAACCAAATCAAGTAAGAAAAACGGAAAAAAATGTCATTAAGCAGTTAAAAATTTTTCGGTAAGAAAATCAATATTATCTGGTGGTTCTTGTTATTTTTTTTTTTTAATTCCACTTTTCAAGAACCACAGAAAGGCTAATTTGGATTTTGCCACAGTTTAAAGTGGGAGCGGGCTACGCCTCGACCGACTATTGAACCTGAAGACCCCTTCATTACAAGTTAACAACGTTACGTATTATGTGTGTTATAATTCGCCGAAATGGAAAATTGGCCCATCGCTTGCCTATCCCCCTTCCTATTGTTTAGCTGTTTGACTGTGCATTCTGGGAGCAGGGTACGCTTAAACTAATATACTATTATTAAAAATATTAAAATTTCTGCAGATTCACGTATATATATACATAAGATGGTCACGGTTAACCCAATACAAAGAAAAGTGCCATAAATTACTTAGTGTAAATGGAAGTAGTACTTAATTTGTCTAAAGTTGCATTATTTTCATACAGCTTATCCCTCTTGCGTTTATTCCCAATTTAGTAAGAGTACCTTAATTTAATTCGAAAATAAACGACCACACGTTCACTCCATGTGTTTTTAGTTTGTGAGTTTGTAATTTAAGGCCACTTTAAGCACAGATAGGCTAATCGGAAATGAACTTACAGAAGTTCAGAAATACAGGACGCTGTATGATTGCAAAATAAATACAACATGTAAGAAATGTGGTGCCCCATCTACAAGGGTAAGGGGGGGAAGAAATCCTAACAATTACAGGGGGGTCTCATTGCTGTCGGTACTGAGCAAAGTGTACTGCCAGATATTATATAGACGTTTACAAAAATGGTGCGAAATTTTTGATGTACTTTCCCCTCTTCAAGCTGGATTTCGGAAAAAAATTCAGACAATAGACAATATACTTTTATTGCAAACATTGATACAACAAAAACTAGGGGTCAAAAAGGGGAAACTATATTGCTGCTACGTGGATTTCGAAAAGGCTTTTGACACGGTTAACAGGCAAATGTTGTGGGCAAAATTGTGGAACGTTGGGTATCTGCCAGAATGATCAGATCTCTCGAACCGGCACATGAAAAAAATAAGTTTTACCTAAAGTGCGGGAATGAGGGCGTTATAGGGGCAAATGAATCAATACTGGTGGTGAAGCAGGGGTGCGTTATCTCCAGTCTGCTGTTTACCCTCTTCATTAACGATATCGTGGAGGAAATAACGCAGAGGGACACGGATCCACAAACGATATTCGACATAAAGGTACCGCTTTTGTTGTACGCAGACGACTTGGTACTGATTTCGAACACAACAGCAGGTCTACAGAACGGTCTAGACACATTACATGAATACTGCGGGAAATGGGCCATTCGAGTAAATATGAAGAAAACCAAAATAATGGTATTTAAGAATGGGTATGTATTCGGTAAGGATGAACAATGGAAATACGAAGAAAAAACAGAAAAAAATTGCATAATGCGACGTAAAAATGTCGTTAACATCAGCGGAAATAGTGGATCGAGAGTGAATGGGGAAGGAGGAACTACATGGATTTGTATGTGGCAAAATAAAGGTCAGGATTGGCGTAGAATGCCCACTATGCGGTGAAGACGAGACGAAATTTCACATCTTCTCCAGTGCAAAGACAAAAAGCAAAACAAAAATACATCAGGGAAATAAATGAAAATAACATTGAGAATGTAAAATTTGTTTTACGCAAGAGCTTAAATTCCAATTTTATTGTATAAAAATTCTAATATTTAGATAATTTCTCCCTACGACACCCATTTTCTTTTAAATTTCGTGGTCGCGGTGGTTCAGTCGGTAAGGCGTCTGAATAACAAGCTAAAGGTTCCGGGTTCGATCCCCGGCCTGTTCAACTCCGGGAACTTTTCTAACGATGGAAGCGTCCCCGGCGCCCACACAGCGTCGAATAACATGGATACCTGGGGGAAACCCTGGGGGGTAAAGGCGGTCAGGGGCGTGGTGCTGATCACATCACTCCCACTCACGACCGGATCAAGAAAGTTTCTGGCGTTAAACTCACACACCCTATACGCCTTCATGGCGTCGTACTATGCACAGGGGAGCACTTTACCTTTACCTTTTCTTACTTTTTCAAATAACTAGAGCGAAATAAATTACTTTTTTTAACTATAAAAAATAGTTGACTCTCATGAGACAATTATAGAAATTTTTGCAAAATACCCCTGTATACATTCGGTCCATTTATATCTGAACCGAAGATACCGTACTTGCATATTCTCATATCCTCCAGTGTTAAAACTTTAAAACAGATTTTTTTGATCAAAGTAAACAGAGAAGAGGTTTATTAATTACCAAAAAATATATAGTTTTGTATACTAACATATTAAAAACAAATATTTATTACATTGTATAGTGTATTTTTATATATTTTTTAAACATTTTTTTAATTATTTTAATTAAAAATATGTCATCTTTAAAAAATGTTTTTTGTATATATAAAACCAATCTGAAATTTTATATTTTTTTAAAATTAATTTAAAGAAATCGGAAATAATAGATTTTGTATATTTAAAACTAATTCCAAAACTTAATTATAAACAAATGAATAATCAAAAATTTTTATATCATATTATATATGATACAACTGATATAAATAATGAAGCATTAGATATTCTCCATTTTCTAACTAAACTTAAACCCCAAATTATAAATATAATAAATAGTCAACTTACAATATGTTCTCTCAAAATACATTTTATTTTATCAACAAATTATAGAAATTCTTCTAAAAATCAAGAAGATATTTTTTATCATTATACTCTTTCAAAAATTCTACACTATAATAACAAACATCAATTAGATGATATTTATGATAGCTGTTGTAAAGAACTTTAGTCAAAACATGAAAATTTTGAAAGAAGAAATTCAGGATGGTCACTTTGTGATACAAATCATAAACTTGAATTGAAAATAGCAAAATATCTCCCTCTTGGAGGGGGAAGTGGATCTAGTTATTTTAGATTACTAGAACAGATCAGAAACAAAAAAGGTGTATTGAGTATTCAAAATAAATGTTTTCTTTGGTATATCATACAACATTTTCATCCAGCTAAAGACCATAAATAGCGTGTTTCTCAATATAAAAAATATGAAATAGAATTTAGAAAAGCTATGAAAGGAATAAAATATCCAGTAAACATCTTAGCTATTGAGCAATTTGAAAAACAATACAAAGAACACAATAATCGATCGATAGCAGTTCATGTTTATGGTTATAATGAAAAAAATGATGATATTTATGTACTCAAACAAAATCATTCATCACCACACGATATTCACACTATAAATTTATTATATGTTAAAAAAATAACAAAAAACACTACTGTCTCATACAAGATCTCCAAAAATTGACAAAAAGTCAAGTAACACCACATCATGGTAAAATTACTATATGCGATAGATGTATGAAAACATTTTATGGGAGGGGTAAAATATCAAGCGAACAACAATTATAGCAATATGTTAGAAATTGTAATACTCATCCTCATGTAACTTAAAAATTGCCAAAGAAAATTATAAAATTTTCTATGTTTAAAGCACTGCAAAAACATCCATTTATAATCTCTGCTGATTTGGAAACAATACAAAAACTAATAGCAAACAACTTTAACCAAGATGCAAGTACATCATATACAAGACATATAGCTAAGCATGAAGCTTGTAGTTTTGGACTAAAATTAATAGATACTTATGGGATCCAGATACCGGATAACTTAAGAGAACCGTTTATATATCGAGGTGAAGATGCAGCCAAAAAATTATTGAAACACTTCGAGAGTGGGTAAAAATTCTTGCTCCATTCTTACATACACAAACACCAATGAAGGATCTTACACCAGAACAACAACAGGAACATAATAATGCCATACAATGTGTGTACTGTAAAAGTAATTTTGATTTAGATAAAAAAAAATTCTACATCACAACCATTTTAATGGAGAATATATCCATACGATTTGTAATTCATCTAACTTGAAATAACAAAAAACATTTTTTATTCCAGTAATTATTCACAATTCAGAAAAAATTGATATACATTTATTTATTAAAGAATTAGATTATGATGCAGAGAATATTAATATTTTAGCACAGACTAAAGAAAAATATGTTATTGTAGAGAAAACTATCATTAGAAAATGAAAGAACAGTTGTTCTTAAATTTTTGGATCCATATCTTTATACAAAAGAAGAATTTGGGCAATATGATATAAATTTGCAAATGCGAAAAGTAGTCTACCCCTATCAATACATGGATGATTTTGAAAAATTTGAAGGGACACAGTTACCACCGAGAGAAAGATTTTATAACCATCTTCAAGATAAAGAATGTAGCGAGTAAGATTATCAACTTGCACACACAATTTGGGACATGCTAGGTTGTGAAACAATGGAAGATTAACATGAATATTAATTGAAATTAGATGTTCTCTTTTTGGCTGATGTGTTAGACACTTTCCGAAAAAAATGTTTTGAAAAATATATTTTGGATCCTGTTTTTATGTGTACAACACCTGGTTTATCTTGGCAAGCTATGCTTTTAAATATTGGAGTTGAAATTGGACTTCTCGAAGATACTGAACAGTTTACATTTGTTGAATCTGCTATGCGTGGCGGTATAGTACAGTGTACTTTAATATATATAAAAGCAAACAATAAATATTTTTCTGATTATGATGCTAACAAAAAATCTAAATATATTCATTATAATGATATGAACAATATATATGGGTAAGTTATGACTCAATTACTCCCAATTGGTAATTACGAATGGATGACCCACGAAGAACTTGAAGACAGGGATTTTTTTAAATGGCCTGAAGATCGTCCAAAAGGTTATCTATTGGAAGTTGATATGTTATACCCACCATGGTGTCATGAGAAACACCACGGATTAGCTATACCACCACTATCTCAAAAGGTTCCAGGTACAGAAGAAACAAAATTAATGTTAACATTCGAAAATAAAAATAACTATTTACTTCATTATCGACTGTTACAATATTACGAAAAGCAAGGTATAATATTTACAAAAATCCATAGGGGTTTAAAATTTGATCAAACAAAATGGTTAGCTCAATATATTCTGAAAAATACAATCAATCGAATACAAACAAGTTCTAAAGTTTTAAAAGATCTTTATAAATTAATAATTAATGCCATATATGGAAAAGTTTTAGAGAACAAAAAAAATCGATGGAGGTGTAGTTTGGTGACGAACTGGAAAAAACTTTTGAAACATATTGCTGATCTTTCATACAAACGTTTTTAATAAATTACTGAAAATATGACTCTTATTTAAAGATGTAACACCGATGTAGTGTGTGATGTGCCAATAGCTGTGGGTGTTACAATTCTTGAATTATCTAAATTAGAAATGTATAAATTTCATTATGATATGATGCAAGCTAGATACGACAACATAAAAGTAGCATACATGGATACTGATAGTTTTATATATGAAATAGAAACAGAGGATTTGTACAAAGATTTACTAGATATGAAAGAATATTTTGATTTTAGTAACTATCCAAAAGATTGTCCATTTTATAATTTATTATACAGTGTTGATAAGAAAATGATCCCAGGGAAAATGAAAGATGAAGCAGCAGAATCTATAATATCAGAATTTGCTGGACTCAGAGCAAAAATGTATTGTGTCAAAATAGATGAAAAAAGAAGAAATTAAAAAGCTAAATGTAAGAAACCACCAAATATAGTAAGACTAACAATGGATGATTTTAAAAATTGTTTATTTGAAAATAAAAATGAAAAAAATTAATGTCTGCATAATATCTTACCAACAAAAATCATGATGTTTATACTACAAAAAAAATAAAATAACCCTCGACGGCCATGACAAGAAATTAGAAATATTAGATTGTAACATCCATACTAAAGTATATGGACACTATGAAAATATTGACACAAAACATTGTAATAAATGTAAATTAAAAAGTTGATAAAAATAATTATATATATATTTTTAATGTTATATATTATTATTCATATATTTTTATCGAGCCTAAGTCTCTGAAGTAAATAATAAAATAATAAAATTCTATATTCTATTCTAGTCTATTTAAAATTGTTCTATCACTCTCTTATTTTTACATCATATACATATGACTTCTTTACTATTAATATAGCACTACATGTAGTAGTTTCTGGTAGAGTTTCATGCAATTCACATATCAATTTTATATTAGTTCGATCATTTATAACTACAAATTTTCTTTTTGACGCATTTATTAAAAACATTATGAACTCATCTGGATTATAATACATGTCTATGTTTCCTTCAGTTACTCGTTTAAAAGCACTAAATGCTTTATATAACTTCAAATAATCTTGTTCTGCAATGTTTAAATTACAATTTTCACGAGGGAACACCTAATTTCTGCCACTCTTCAGATACACATTTTTAATTTTACAATTATCAAACTGCCTGCTATATTTTTCCTGATTGTCATCTCTCCCTGTCTGAAACAACACAGCTACGAACTCTGGCATATCGTATTGTAGAGATTGGAACTAATTAGTAATGTCAAATTCAAAAAATTACCCTGCACGGGGTTCTGAATGCATTGATAAGTATAAAATTGAATCGGAATTTCAGGATTTTTCAAAATGTTGGCTTTGTATTTGAGAGCATAATTCGATTCATATTCAACTATAGGCATTCGTAACTCCATAGACTGGATCACACATTTCGCAGCTTCGGGTAAACTAGTCTCATTAGCTGTTCCATCTGCAATTAAAGTTTTGTATCTCATGATGGCATTATGATCATTGTGTGCTCTGCTAAATATGACACTCAAACAACCTTTCCACATAATTTCTTTATAATCAGAGAAAATCCAAATAGCAAACTCATGGGGAGCAGTAGTGTCTGACTTTCTGCTTGAATTTTTGTTCCAGCTTCATACCCACCAACTTTATAATATGCACTCTCTGATTTGGACAGTTTCAATGTCCCTACTGTAGTGGATGTAATTCCAGGGCAATCAAATCTGTCTGTGACTGTACCTAGCTTCCTAATTTCAATTTGAGAGAATAAGAATGGAACAAAATTATCTATACGTTTTATATTAGGCCCGGGGAGGGGATATTCTTCACCATTACTTTGCTTTACAATAACACACTTTATATACAAATCTGATCTATGTGGATGAATAAACCCATCCCCCACCGTGATGTCATACTGTATCTCTTTATTGGGCTGAATCAAATTTGAAAATGTGCTCCTGTTTGGTGGAAAAGACTGTAATTCATAACTCTCGATATTTTCCATTTTATATTTATTTATATATTTTAAAAATTAATTTCTATTATTGCCGTGCTATAAGCAGCAGCTAAATCGATGATCTCATTTTTCTCATTTGTAATTGTTATCTCTATGTAATTAACTTTATCAATAGAAACAGGGAAAGAGACTGGTGGGATTGGGGAATGGAAGATGGGTTCCATAAATTCTGAATTTGGTTTAAATGTAGCAATGATACCTGTTTCTTTGTGGCTACAAATCGAATTTTCTTCTGCTTTGATAATCATACCTTTGGCAATGTTGCAATGAATATTTAGTGTCTCTATATCTACGAATTTTGGTATAAATTTACCTACGTGTCTAACACCTGGTTCTAATTTGCAATTGTTCGCGAATCCTAGAAATTCCCCTATGGTAGATAGGTCCACTGTTTCATTGGTAGACACAAGGTCCACTGTTTCATTGGTAGACACAATCTCCACTCTGTGTGGTACAGAATTTTGAGATAGTAATACGGTGTTTGGAAGTTCAGATTGTAAACTAGATAAGTTATACTGTCCAGGAGGAATAATATTTTTTTATTACCTACTAATATAGTATTGTTGTAGGTAGTTACATTCGGAATCAGATACATGCTGTAGAATGCTCTCAGAGCTTTGGATTTTGGATAGATAATATCATCATGAAGATGTAGTTTCAACACCGAAGTCTCGCTGGAGAGATGAAAAATTCCCATATCTAATATATAATAGAGCTTCTTCAAAATATTTGAATTTGATGTTTGGTATTTTATTTAATATTCTGAGCATCGTAATGCAAATATGGCCACATATAATTTGATCGAAATCTTGAATACGATCGTCGTTATAATAAACCTTAACATGTTTTAAGTAACTAATTAAATTCTGTAGGGGGTACCCTTCCCAAAGAATCAAAAATAAAACATTGTCATTTTCATTATAATAGCATATCCAGTGTGTACCGATGTTTACGGACTTATCCAAATTGACCACGCTACATTCTCGAGAGGGGGGCTACCTTTAGGGAGAGAATCAGAAATGAAAACCCCCCTGAAGTGTTTAATTTTAAATATTTTAACTAAAGATTCAATGTCTTGGTTCGTGAGTGCTTCTTCTTTTTTTAATTTTCTGAGTGCTCTCGACTTCACACCACTGCCTAATTTTTTCTCCATGGCAAGATAATAACGCTTCTGCTCTTCTCGGCCTTATTCTTTTTTTTAATCAATTACAGTTTTGGTTATAGATGCACTGCCCCCGGCTAAGCTCCTAACTGCCCCCAAAGTAGCTAAGATGGCTGGAATGCTGAATATGAATCCACCACTATGTGTTTTCTTTCTTGTATTTTGCAATCTTTTAATTGTGGCGTACTGAGTAATAATTTCATTCCATTTCTTTTGGCTATACAATGTCTCTTCTTTTCTTGTTGTTTCTTAGTTAAAATTGATTTTTTTAAAAAAAAATTTAAGATTGTGTTATGGTATTTGGTACACAACTCCTTTTTGTTTCATGTTGTTTCTTATTATTTATTATAGTAGTGGTATTTATGATACAACCAGCACCACTTACAAGTGTAGAAAGTATGAACCCCCCTCAAGCAGATTTTGCTACACTTAAAACAGGCTCAACATGCCTACATGAGCTTTTTGCTCAAGTGTGGAACCCCGTCTAATCCAAGATTTTTGTAAAAATGCCCTCGGGAATTTTTCGGAAAGTATGACCCCCTCAGATTGATGAGGCTACACTTATAAAAGGCACTTCTGAGAGATTGTTGTCCATAAATTTGCTAAAAATATGCCCCTCTTGTGGCCACACTTAAAACTAGGCCACCCACACCCACATACACACATACATACATATTTATTTCTGGTTTAAGTTCAATTGGATACCAGGTTCAATTTGTTTATCTATTATTAAAACAATGTATTGTGCAGAGACCTTCTAGAATTGCTCCGTGACTCTCTCATTTCTTACATCATAAACATATGATTTTTCCCCTATGAGAATAACACTACATATGGTGTCAT
Source organism: Lepisma saccharinum (assembly GCF_977018435.1). Lineage (NCBI taxonomy): Eukaryota > Metazoa > Arthropoda > Insecta > Zygentoma > Lepismatidae > Lepisma > Lepisma saccharinum. The sequence goes on from NW_028143060.1 coordinate 71,084, forward strand.
CAGGTAATGCCTCGTGGAATTCACAGATAATTTTAATGTTTGTCCTGTCATTCACCACAACTTGTTTCCTTTTTGAAGTGTTGATTACAAACATGGGCCTCTGTGCTTTGAATTCATCTGGAGTGTAATACATGTCAGTATTGCCAATTGTAGAAAATTTGCCTGTTTTAGAGATATTCCATATATTTGATAAGCAACAACAACAGGGCCATCTATGTGCAAATGTCTGAACTCGGTGAACACTTGGGAACAAGTCAATTTTTTTCATTATGTCAATATTTTTAACTCTTTTTGCTAGTAATAGGGAATGGTAGTAAGTGTTAGACAAAGTACTTTGGAGCCGAATATGCCTTTCTTGGACGTCGTATATTGCTAAAATATCTTTAATTCACATATTTCTCATACCGCTGTATCTTGTTCTATTAGGCTTTTTCAATAAAATTGCCTCTTCAAGAAAATTGCACAACAGCAAAAGAGGTGTCAATAGGGCAAGCATACAATGATATGGGGATATGTGAATTGTTGGTTTCTTCGATTCAGATAAATGGATTGAATTGAAACTGGGATATTTTGCATATACAAAATCTGATATTTGTTACATCCAGCTTGTTTGTTGTAATCTATTCATATTCTGTCCAAGTTGTTATATAAAATCAATATACATGGCATTAGGTCAGTGCCTTCTGGGACATGCATGTCTATACAGGTATTTGTGCTAGGTCAGTGCCTCTGAACGCCAGTTCCTCTGCCCGGATCAATACTCGGGGCAGTTTTTCAGATTCTCGCACCGAGGAACTGTGGTATGGATTGCATGTACGCTCAGCAGAAAAACGGGATGTACGCTCAGAAGAAAATACTTCAGCAAAAAATATTAGAGAAGAGCTCATGTTTCTGAATGCACCCCCAACCCACCCCCCCACACCCACCTACCCACATCCATACATATTTACTTCCCGGTTAACTTCTATGCATCATGTTGTGCAATATTAATTGATTAAATGGTTATGACATAATGTGATGATGTGGTGTTTTCTGATTGGTTTAAATAAGCAGTGTTTCTATTGGCTCTGTAAATCTATAAAAGCCAGGGCACAGTACAGATTCTTCACCATTGCTGGATCGGCAGTGGAACCCACAAGTGGGGGGCAGGAACCTGAACAGGCTCCACCAAAGTATAGGAGACTTGAAAGCATATAATTTGGCGGAATAACCCAAGTAAGGTCATAGAGACAATATACACTGATACAATAAAAGCCAAATTTTTGGCAGGGGGGCCAAAGTGGTTCCTAAATACAAAACTCAAGAACTAATTGACATAGAGCTATGCAGTTTTTTTTTGTCTGCACTGAACCCAGCTGCTATTTTTATCCAGCATAGAGTTTTGATTTGAACCCCAAGAAATTGTATATAAATACCAAAGCCAAAAATATTAAGTGTATACACACATACACACACACACACATACAAAGCACAGTGCTGAACCCAACTGATATTTTTTATTCAGTATAAAGTTTTGAATTGAAACCCAGGAAATTGTATATAATAAACAACAACAAAAATGCCAAATCAAAAATATTGTAATCAATGCAATAAAAATATATCCAGCCCCAATTGGGCCAAGCATCAAAAGATTTGTAACCCGGACAAATACAGAACTCCCACAAAAATTTGCCCCAAATGCAATAGAAAATACAGCATGCAATACTTCACATATACACATAAAGATACTTGCTCTGCACAATCATCAACACAACCATCTACATCTGGTCTGAAAAGGAAGCATGAAGCACCTCTTAATGCCAGAGCAGCAAAGCAGCCACGCTATGAACCTATCCGTAGCAGTTTTAATGCCCAACTTAGGGATCACCGGTTTGTATCAGAGCCAAGATGTGGCATTGAGAATTTCTTGAACAGTATAAATTCTGATCTACAGGCAATTCTCAATGCACAAAATGGCTCTTATAAGCTCTCCCTCAAATTGTTTACACAATATAAGAAAGCAAATGGCACAAAATTTATACAGCCCCACATAACAGAAACTGTACCGGTATATTCAAACGCAAATTCCGACAAAATAATAAGCAGTTTGATGGATCAACTGAACATCAAACACTCTGAATTTGCAGCAAAAGAGTCAGGATGGAGCCTATGCGGCTCTCCGCACAAGTTATATGTTAATATTTCTGAATTCAACCCATTACAAGGATCTATATATTTGCCATTACCTGCCAATATTAAAAACAAACAAGCCGTGGTCAATATAAAAAATACCGACCAGAAATGCTTTTTGTGGTGTATATTAGCTGCTTTGTATCCAGTTTCAAGGAATCCTCAGAGAATAAGTTATTACAAACAATATGAACATGATTTTCACGATGCAATGGAGGGTTTAGAATATCCAATGTCTGTTCAGAATATTGATAAATTTGAAAAAAGGGCCAGGCACATCAATGGCAAACAATTATCTATTAATGTATTTATTTGTTCCACTGGCAATTGCCCGATAGCACCTCTCAGAATCAGTACATTTGATGATGAATCTGCTGTTCCGATTGATCTGCTCTTAATTGAAGGGAATGATACACACCATTATACTCTGATACATAATCTTGAAGCTTTGGTGAGAACACAACTAGAGAAATCTCATAGAATATTCAAGTTGTGCAGAAGATGTTTAACTGTATTTGATGGTCAAAAAATGGTAAATAGGGTTCCTGAATGTAATACAGAAATTGCAAAAAACAAGTTAATTGAGCATCGGAAATACTGTGGCAACCATAAACCTGTTCATATGGTGATGCCCAATCCAAGTGAAAATTGCAAATTCAAAAAGTATGAAGCCTTGTTGGAACACCCAGTATATATTGCTTGTGATTTTGAATCGAACCTCAAATCTCTTGCATTCTGCAATCCAGATCCCGAAGAATCTGCAATTACACCATACCAGCAACATGAACCTTCCAGCTTTTATTGTGTGGTTGTACAGGATGGTGTTGTTATTAAAGAATATTCATACATGGGATCAAATGCCATCAAAATATTTAAACATGGAATAGAAAATGAGTGCCGTGACATAGCATCTAATTTCTTATTAAAATCAAAACCCATGTTGCCTTTAACAGAGGAACAGATTGAAGATTTCAACAATGCAGAAAAATGCCCGGTATGTGATTCTGAATTTTCAGATGCAAATATCAAGGTTCATCACCATTCTCATACAGATGGTAAATTCTTAATGGCCCTGTGTAATAGCTGTAATATTCAGATCAAGAGACCAAAATTTATCCCCATATTTTGCCATGGAGCATCCAATTATGATTTCCATCATTTGATCAGATATGAGGGGTTTGACAAGGAGAATTTAAATATTTTAGCTGAAAATGATGAGAAATATATATCTATTAGCAAGATAATTAAAGTTAATGGTGTTCCTATTCACATAAGATTTCTTGATTCTTACAGAATTTTATCGGCTAGCCTGCCTACACTGGCAAATCAATTATCTGATGATAAATTCAAAATCACACGTGCTATGTTTCCAAATCAGGACCTGAAATTAATTAGGCGGAAGGGTGTATATCCATATGACTATGTTACAGATTTTTCTAAATTTGATGAGTGTTCCCTGCCACCACAAGAAGAGTTTTACAGCAGAATCAGAGGATCTGGAATCACTGATGAAGATTATCACCATGCCCAATTGATGTGGAACAATTTAAAATGCAAGACATTTGGTGATTATCACATGGCATATTTAAAACTTGACGTCACCCTCTTAGCTGATATATTGCAGGCATTTAGAAAATCTTCCATGCAAAATTATAAACTGGACCCAATATATTTTTACAGTGCCCCGGGCCTAGCATGGGCTGCAACGTTTTTGAACACTAAAATGCAATTGGATCTGATCCACGATCAAGATAAGTATCTGTTTATGGAGAAATGTATAAGAGGAGGGATGGTGCAATGTTCCCAGAGATATGCCAGAGCAAATAACAAATATATGCCTGATTATGATCCAGCACGGCCATCAAATTATATAGTGTATGTAGATGCAAGCAGCCTCTATGGTCATGCCATGATGGATAAATTGCCATATGCAGGTCTTGAGTGGGTTGAAGATTTCAATATTGAGGATCTTCAGGATTTTGATGACAGTGACTATGGCCTATTCTTAGAGGCTGATCTGATAATTCCTGATCATTTGCACAATCAATTTTCTGATCTGCCCCCAATTCCCGAGGTTCAGTGCTCACCTGGCTCTAAACAGAAGAAGCTCATGATGACTCTAGAGCCGAAACAAGGCTATGTCATATATTACAAAAACCTCCAGTTCCTGATGAAACATTGTGTTCAAGTGACCAAAGTTGGCAAAGTTTTGAGGTTCAGGCACTCAGAATGGTTGAAACCATACATTGATACAAACACGGAGCTTCGAACATCTGCAAAGAGCCAATTTGATAAGGGCTTGTTTAAATTGATGGTGAATTCTGTGTATGGCAAAACAATTGAAAATGTCAGAAAACATACCGATGTTAAAATAATTACTGACCCCAGCCTGAGCAAAAAATTGGTTGCAAAGCCTAATTTCAATTATAGAAGAATTTATGATGAGCACATGGCACTTTTCAACATGAAAAAAAACAAAGATTAAGTTTGATAAACCTATTTATGTAGGGGCTGTGATATTGGAATTGGCCAAATTACATATGTTAACATTGTATTATGATGTGTTGAAACCTTTTTATGGTGATAATATAAAATTGATGTACATGGACACGGATAGTTTTATTCTTGATATTAAAACAGAAGATGTTTATCAAGATATGTCACAGCCTGAATTGTTTCAATATTTTGATACCAGTGAACATACAATAATTCAACACCACCACAACAAAAAGGTGCCTGGCAAGTTAAAAGATGAGACACTTGGTGATGTTATTGTGAAATTTGCTGGGTTAAGTGCCAAGGTGTATAGTTTTAAACATGTAGTGGTGTTGCTGCCAAAAAGGTCAAGGGCATTGGCAAAGTAACTGTTGAAAAAGACCTCCAATTTGAAGATTATGAAAATTGCCTCAAATCAAGTGGCACAATTAGAACATCAGAAAATAGAATTCAGAGTGAGGATCACTTGTTGACTTCAAATATTGTAAGAAAAGTGGCCCTGGACCCACATGATGATAAGAGATGCATTTTATCATGTGGCATACATACTCTACCATGGGGGCATTGTGATTTGAAAAATGGAAATCAATGCCCAATTACAGAGCATGATTTGAAATAAATAAACATGCCTATGAACTTATTTGGGTTCAAAAAACAGGCTATTATGGAGCTGCCAACACCACAACCCTCTTCTGATATGCTGTCTAAACTGAGTGGCTTGTTAATTATTCATCTGAACAGCATACTTACAGATGTTGATGATGAAACAGGTAAAATATTGTACATATTTAACAATAATTTAAATCATTACCAATTACCTGTAGGTGGTCAATTGCAATTTATTACAACCCCTGAGGGTGATGTTAAAATTTCAGTAGGGAGAAATATTTATAGAATTAAGCACTCAAACATGATTTCTGGCACTGTATATACTGTTTCTGCTGGTGACTGCTTATATATTGAGGTCCCTGGGTCATATGACAAGCTTATACCTTTTTTTATAGAATTAAGAATCAGATACTCTATAATAAATAACCACTAAAACAAAAATGCCTAATGATATATTTGGCCATACAAGACATGAAGATCACAGTGATGAGATTCTGATGCTTGATGTCAGAGTCAAGAAATTGAGAAGTGATTTACAAGCTTTACAAACTACACTCAATGCCAGTCTTCAATTAGAAATTACAAATTTGCAATCACAATGCATGGACCCTCTTCTTAAAATTGATTCTGAACTCAAAGTGCTGCTTCAGAAATATACTGATTTGGCAACATTGGATAATTTTCAAAGTTTATAAGAAGCTGTAGCAGCTCTTCAAGCCAAATTTAAGACCCAGGCTACCAACTCCGAGCAATTGAAACAACAATTGGAAGAGCAAATAAATAATGTCCAGGCACAGCTCCAAACAATTGTCAAAAGCATAAAATCACAAGAAGATTTTGATCTAGTGATTTCTACTCTAAAAGAACAGATTCAGTCATTACAGATACCTAATCTGGACCCCTTGCACAATGCCATAGCCGAGGTTAAAGAAAAAATTGAGACACTTGAAAATTTTATGAACAATTTGCCATCTTCTGATGCTTTGAATGCAAGAACTCGGAGTGTAGCAAATATTAAGCTGCAACTTGAAACATATGAAGATTTTTGAAAAATTCAAAGTTCTATAACCCATCTTGAAGGTACAATAGCAGCAGTGCAAAGTGATTTGGCAAATGTACTAGAATCCAGATTGCCTGGTATTGTAGACACACTTGTCAGTGTCCAGGAACAAATCACAAAGCTTGAAAACCTCAACACCGAATCTGAGCTGTCACATTTTCATCACTTGATAGATGATATCCAAACAAAACTTGAAATTTTACAACAATCCACACCCACTCAGGCAGATATAGCCCTGCTCCAAAATGCTATGCAAAATGTGGCTGATGCTTCTGAATTAAACAATGTAAAATTGGCACTTGAATCTTTGCAGAATACTGTTTCAAATCTTCCCACATCACAGGAACTTAAAAATATTAAGAGAGCTGTGAATAGGATATTGAAATCAGAAGATATCAAGAATATCCAGACTGAGATCAAACATCTCACTCAGACAGTGGCCACTCTACCAACGAATCAACACATTAATGAACTGCATGCCCTGTTTGAGGATATCAGAAGACAGGTCCATGATCTTACTGCTCAAAATTCAAAATTGGCAGTTGTTGAAAATTTGCAACAAATTGTAGCTAATATCAAGCAACAGCTAGGGACCATGGAATCCAATCAAACAAATGCTCTGTCTGTTTTTGCCACCCAGCTTCAAGAGATTGTGCAACAATACAAAAAACTTGTTGTGGACATAAAAATCAAGCCAGGCCATGATGATGTTGTTAGGACCATCAATGAGCACCTTGAATCTGTAACAAGCAGATTGCTTACAGCAGAAAAAGAAATAACGGGCATAATCGAGAATCCAAAACATACAGTAATTCTTGAATTGTACAGCATCCCCAACAAAGAATATGATTCACCATTTACACCAGGTGGCAAAATATATATGCTGTCCCCCGTACAATTTTATTACCAGTTTTTTGTTGGAGGCACACTGCGACCAATCAAGATCAAATATTGGATTCAACCACAGGCACACCACTACCCCACATTATCAATAACAAATGCTGACAACAAACCAAAAATCACCAGTGTAGAGTTAGAGGATTTTACAGATCCCAATACATTAGAAACAGCCTATACTGAAGATGATGGCACTTTGGAATTTAAAATACAAATAGGGCACAAATTATATTTAGAAAATCCTGCAGTATCAGCTGCTGAACACCCCATAGTTGCAATATTCTTGTTTTCATATTATGTCTAGACAAATTATTGTTGATGAATTACACAGACAGGCCAGACATAATTATAAGAGACTGCCAGTGGTTACAAAGGGCATAGATGATTTATGGCAGAGCGACTTGATTGAAATGGCAAGTGGGCAGTTGAAAAACTTAGACAAAATCAACAAGGGCTACAAGTATCTACTCACTGTAATAGATACATTTTCAAAATTTGCCTGGGCTCTGCCACTCAAATCCAAGACTGGAAAATGTGTTACAGAAGCCATCAGGACAATCATCAATCAGAGTGGAAGATCACTGCGCTATTTGCAAACAGATAATGGCAAAGAATTTTATAATTCAGTGTTTCAACAATTTATTAAAAGCCAGGCAATAAAACATTACTCGAGTTACAGTGATCTCAAAGCCTCAATTGTAGAGAGATTCAACAAAACCCTAAAAAATCTTATGTATAAACAATTTACCCTCCAAGGTAATTATAAATGGATTAATATTCTTCCAGAACTTCTACATAAATATAACAACTCGGTCCATTCCACAATTAACATGAAACCCTCTGAAGTAACTCCATCTGATGAGCAAAAATTGATCAGGACTGTTTATTATCCTAGATACCAGCCAACAACAAGAAAGGCCAAATACAGGGTGGGCGATCAAGTAAGAATCAGCAAATATAAGCACTTATTCAAAAGAGGCTTTACAAGAAACTGGAGCACTGAATTATTTACAGTGGTTCAAGTTAAACCGGGACCCTTAACACATATATAATAAAGGATCACCGAGGAGAAATTCTCAAAGGCAGGTTCTATGAACAAGAGCTCAGCAAAACTAAACAGCCTGACACATATCTCATAGAAAAAATCATCCGCAGAAAAGGCAACAAGTTATTTGTCAAATGGCTAGGACTCCCAGAACACAGCTGGATCGAGGCAGACAAAATAATAATATGAACACCTGGGATGTTATAAAAAGGCTGCCAGAACCTGAACAACAGAATAAGAGAAATGGCAAATTGCTACCTGATAATATTAGGTGTCTTATTGTTCGGCCATCTGCTTGTGGTAAAACTACAATAATGGTTGATAATTTTTTATTGGAACCCAACTGGTTAGACTGGAAAAACAGGCACTTGTATGTCTTCTCTAAGAGCTTGGAACAATTAAAATATCAGCAGCTGATGAAGCTATATGATGGATTGGATATAGCCACTTTTGAACCAGATGTTAAGCCACTTCATGAATGTCTCGATAATTCTGTTGTTGTGTTTGATGACATTATACTGGATAATCAAAACAAGGTTAGAAATTTTTTTACACAGGGCCGACACAAAAACATTGATTGTTTCTACCTGGCACAGACTTTTTCTAAAATTCCGAAGCAGCTGATCCGAGACAACAGCAATTTTATATGTGTGTTTCATCAAGATCATACCAACCTCAAACACATACATGATGAATATGTAGGTGGGGACTTGAGCTACAATGATTTTTCCAAGTTTTGCAGTAGGTGCTGGAACCAGGACAGTTATGGGTTTGTCACTATTGATATGACAAGAACACCCAATAGTGGCAAATACAGAAATAAAATCAACAATTTTCTAGACATTGAAACATAAATAAATAACCATGAAAAGGCCAATCATTGATGATCTTAAATTAAGAGATTATCTTGTAAAAAGATTTAAGGGATGGAAATCACAGAACCGAGGAATTTATGAAAAACACAAACAAACAGAACAGCCTGTCATTGATGCTATTAATAATTTAGGTAAGAATATCAAAACTGTTACAGAGCAGAATCAAAATTTGATCACAGAGCTTGTACCTGTAGCTGCTAGGAACATATTAGATTATCCATTCACCCCACTTTCCAGTATTCATACACCTAGTCCTATTGCTCCTCGAAGAATTGAAGCTACTCTGGATCCTATTGAATTGGGTCTTCTTGCTCAAAAATATTTAAGCACACCTAAAGACAACAAAGATGAGGTCTTTGGCTTATATGCTGACACAGAGCGTGATGGTAGCATCATACATAGAATTGGCAATTTCAGAGTAACATTTATGGCAGATGATATAATTGTATATTCAGAATCTCATCTTGGACAAAGAGGTGGTTTTGTTAAATATCCCGGCACACCTGGATTGTGGGAACTGATGACTAGGAAAAGGGCTAGCAGCTATACAGATCAAGATTATGAACATTACAAAGAAATATTAAAAAAATCAGATGCTCTATACCAGAACAATGATCCCACACAAAAAAGAGTCAAGTCTAGCAGTGGAGCAAAATACAATAATTTAATCAAACCCATATGGTCACAGATCAAGACTGGCAGTGGAATAAAACAATACAACACCCTGCCTAAAGAATTTGTCTGGGTTGATGATGTCAGGAAACTTGTAGATAGGTTATTGGTGATAGCTGGGGAGGAAAATGCAGGGAACCACAATTTTTACAATGAAAAGGTTGGAATTATGGACATGATAAGCACAAAATTATCTAATTTTATAGTGAATGACACTAAGGGGATTGGATATCTCATAAAAATTATTAATACTCTACCCCCCAAATTTTGGAATATTTCTGAGGGTCGGGGGTTGGTTAATGACATTATAAACAAGCTGCCATTTGAACTACATATTCCAGGCTATCAGTATTGTGGTCCAGGTACAAAATTGGACCATAGATTAAACAGAGGTGATCCTGGTGTAAATCCCCTAGATGCTGCTTGTAGAGACCATGACATAGCATACAACACACATTCCGATCTTGACAAGAGACATGTTGCAGACAAGAAATTAGAAGAGGCTGCATTTGGTAGATTTGTAATCAAAGATGCATCTTTGAGTGAAAAAATAGCAGCATTGGGAACCACCATAGCTATGAACACCAAACAAAAACTGGGGTGGGGGTTGTGAATATGTATATAATAAACCTACAATGAAGGCCAAGGGTGTTATGTATCAAATACCTTATGCAGGTCTCAAATCTCTTAAAACTATCGATAGTCTTTTGACCAAAAAGCAGCGCAAGAAAAAAAATTCTTGTATTGCAAAGGGGCATGGTATGAAATTGTTGCTTAGTACCCCCCAATTAAAAAAATTACAACAATCCAGGAAAAAATCACATGTGGGGGGGTTCATATTTACTATCCCGGCCATCTTAGCAGCACTTGGGGCTGTTGGGAGCTTGGCTGGGGGATCAGCTGCAATAGCAAAAACAGTAATAGATGCCAAGAAAAATAAGGCAGAATTAGATGAGCAGAGGCGCCATAACCTGGCCATGGAGAAAAAAGGCAAAGGTGTTAAGAGAGCCATGAATAAGTTTAAAAAAAACAAGAGCCGCTTACAAACCAAGATATTGAAGCTTTAATCAAGCCACTGGGCATCAAACATTTTAGGGGTGTGTACATGTCTGATTCTTTACCGGAACAACCACTCAACAAAGAGTGTGGCATTGTTAATTTGGATAAGTACAAAAATCAGGGCACTCACTGGATTTGTTATCTTAAATATTTAAACAATGAGGCATTTGTGTTTGATTCATTTGGAGGTGTTCCACCTGAAAATTTAATAAAATATTTAAAATCAGCTAATCTTTATTACAATAATGCCCGTGTTCAAAACTTCAAAGATGTTAATTGTGGAAATTTGTGTTTATCTGTTCTCAGATATATGTCTCAAATAAATAAACCATCAATTGAAGATTTTCAAAAAGCCTTGTGGTATCTGAAACATCATGGGGGTATTCCATCTCACCAGCCAAAATTCAATATTGAAACTCAAATTGCATGATGACATAGTGTATCCCAAAACAATAGCTCTCAGAGCATTTTACGGCATGTACCTGATCCCCAATATTACACACCACAACAACACAATTGCAGTAGGGGATCAAAAAATTGTCATCACTCCAGGGCAGTATAATCTATCCACTCTAAATGCTCAATTACCCAGAGGTGTAGTGTTAAGTCAAAATTCTGTCACTCACAGAGTAGAGATTGTATCTGCTACGGAGACAGTGGATCTGGGTACTATAGGAGAGCTGTTAGGCTTTGAGAACAACACAAAACTTGAAGCAGGCATCAAACACTCTGCTATGAATATACCTAAATTCTTAGCCATAGAGACTCTGAATATTCACTGCAATGTGGCTGAGGGTATGATCACCAAATCAAATGGCATAGGCACTCACAAACAAACTGGCATCATTGCAACATTCAAACCTAATTCCGAATTCATGGAGCCAATCATCTACAATCCATCCCCAACATTATATTTTCCTGTGTGTCATAACAGAATAGATTATATTGAATTGATGGTCACTAATGAAAAATAAGAATTAGTTGATTTTGCTGGAGCCACAACAACTGCAATCATAGAGATTAACATTTAAATAAAAATACATACAATGGAAAATATTGAGAGTTATGAGCTACAATCATTCCCCCAAACAGGAGGACATTTGCAAATTTAAATCAACCCAACACAGAAATCGAGGTTGATCTTGATGTAGGGGACGGCTTTATACACCCCCACAGAGCAGATCTATAAATCAAATTTGATGTTGTAAAGCTCGATGGAACAGATTATCCGGCAAATTCAAACATAAGATTGGTGGACAATTTTGTGCCGCATCTGTTCTCTGAAATTGAGATCAGAAAGCATGGCGTTGTTATAAACAGAGTGGATTATCCCGGCATTACCTCCACAGCTTTGGCCACATTAAAATTATCCAAAACCGAGGCTTCTTACTACAAAATAGGCGGATTTGAGGCTGGTGAGAAAATATTATCTAAGAACCACACAGTGCTGTTCCCGATGCGCCTGTTGCCGGGATTCTTCTCAGATTACAAAGAAATTATGTGGAAGGGTGGTTTAAGAATTACATTTAGAAGAGCTGCCAATGATAATAATGCTTTGATGAGGTACAGTACAATAAACTCTACCAGGGAAGCTCTGCCTAATACCCTACCAGATGCAGGCAAGTGCATTATTCAGACTATGGAGCTAAGAATCCCTGTTGTTGAATATGAGGCCAGCTATGCTCTTAAATACAAAGCTGATATCCTAAAAAATCCACAGGTTCCTCTGCAATTTTATACATATCAATCTGTACAGAAGCCCGCATCTGGTACCTATTATGAGTTTGATGCCACAAATTCATTCTCCAGTATACAATATGACATGCCTGATTTTGTGGTGGTATTGTTTCAGACTGGAAGACACAATAATCAGGAAAAAAATTCAAGCAAATTTGATAACTGCAACATCAAGAACATATATCTTAAAAATGGCAGAAATGAGGTATTTCCTAGAGAAAATTACAATTTAGACATTTCCAAGGATGATTTCCTCAAATTATATGAGGCATTTTCGGCTTTCAAACGTGTCACTACTGGCAATACTGACATGTATTACACTCCAGATGAATTCAAAGCACAGAGACCCATGTTTGTCATCAACACTTCAAAAAGGAAACAAGTTGTGGTGAATGACAGGACAAACATTAAAATTATGTGTGAATTCCATGAGGCATTACCTGATGACACCATATGTAGTGTTATTCTCATAGGCGAAAAATCATATGTTTATGATGTAAGAAATGAGAGGGTCACGGAGCAATTCTAGAAATCCGATTCAAACACAGAAGCCTCTTGATTATAAAACAACACTTTGCCGTCAGGAAATATATTACTTACCCATTTTATAGTACCTCTGCTCGTGGCAGAAAAGCTTTTATATATATTACCTACCCAAATAACACAGCCAAAAGCTTAAATACAGAAATATTGCAATAATTATTCTGTAAGTTACAGACTTGTGTGTGACAAGACCAAGCCTAAATGCAATTCAGTTTGTATGACAATATCCAGGAATTTCCTCAATATGATGAATGGTCCCTGAAAAAGGCACAGTGTAGATAAGAATTTCTCTTTGAGTCCCATGATAAATGACATGTAATTTCCCTCGGAAAAGGCACAGTACAGCTTATGCCAACAGATATAATCTCCCAGGCATACAGAAAGAAGGCAATTACTCTTTGATGATGAATAATATGTTATTTCTCTCTGAAAGGACACAATATAGATTATATCTACTGGCATACAAGAAATATAATTTCCCGGGCAAGCATGATTAATTGTTGGCCGAAACATGGGACTGATCAAAAGATTGGAAAGAAAATGGAATGTTTGTTCGCTTCTATTGTATTGATCAGACAATAACAAAACTCTGGTAATTCTTAATAGAGAATAATTTTGCTCTGTTGTACAACATTTTTTACCAGGTTTAAGATCTGGGGGCTATCAACAAAACAAAATTATTCTCAAAATCTCACATATGGAATACCACATATATTTCAATCTCTCAGGACTCAAACCCAGAGCCTGCTGATTACAATACAACAATATTAACATTTTGCCATCAGGGGAGGCTTCATATTTTATGAGGACTCAAACCCAAAAACCTCCTGATTACAAGACAATAAAAACCATGCACCACACTCCACTGGGTCTCAGAACCCAATAAATATCAATTCAAGATTCCTGGGATTTTGACAGATAAACAATAAGATGATAAGAGAACTTAGCATAGTTTTAAGTATAGACAAATCAATCTGAGGGAGCTCTTCCTTTCTGAAAAATTCCCGAGGGCATTTTTACAAAAATCTTGGATTAGGCAGGGTGCTACACTAGAGCAAAAAGCTCATATGGGCATGTTGAGCAAGTTTTAAGTATGGCCAAAGCTGCTTGAGGAGAGCTCTTCCTTTCTCGTCCTGGTAGTACAGTCAATACCACTACTTATTATTGTTATTTTTCAATGTATTTATATTATATATTTATTTACATTACAAAACCCCACCCTAATTTTTGTTTTGTATTCATAGCAATAGTTGTACCCAATGCTGTTATTTTTTCACTTAATGATGCATCTTTGCTGGTTAATCTTCCAAATGCAGTCTCTTCTATTTTTTGATCAGCCACATGACGATCATCCAGATCTTTGTGCGTGTTGTGTGCAATGTCATGTTTTTACAAGCTGCATCGAGAGGATTAATACCCCTGTCTCCTCTTTCTAACCCTTTTTGAAGTTTTGTCCATAGACTACAGTTTTGGTAACCAGGTACTTGTAATTCGAATGGAAGTTTATTAATAATATCATTCACCAAACCTCGACCCTCTGATAAAATCCAGAATTTAGGAGGTAAAGTATTGATAATTTTATTTAAGTATCCTATACCTTTAGGATCGTTTACAATGAAATAAGCTAGTTTGTCACTAATCATGTTTACAATACCATTTTCTCATTATGGAAGTTTTTGTTCCCAGCATTTTCTTCCCCTGCTTTAACCAGAAATTTATCTATGAGTTTTCTAACATCGTTTACCCACACAAATTATTGAGGTAGAGTATTGCATTACTTGATACCACTACCGATTTTGAGTTGGTTCCAGATGGGTTTGATCAGATTTTTGTATTTATCACCACTGCTCGATTTCACTCACTTTTGAGTGGAATCATTATTTTGGTACAGAGAATTAGAGGGTGTCAAAATTTCAGAGTAACTTTGATAATCATCTTCTGTAAAATTTTTCGGTTGTTTCTTAGTGATGAGCTCCCATAGCGCAACAGTTCCAAGATATCTGGAGAAGCTGTTTATCCCACCCAAATCAACTTTTATGATGTCCCCTTCGAATGTTACTTTAGATTTGCCAATTTTCCATACTACGCCTTAGTAGTGTTATTTGACCTATTATAAACTCGATAAAGTATGAGCCCCCCTCAGGCAGATTTGGCTACACTTAAAACTAGCTCAAGATGTGCATATGAGCTTATTGCTCAAGTGTGGTACTCTGTCTAACCCAAGATTTTTGTAAAAATGCCCTCGGGAATTTCCCGTGAAAGTATGACCCCCCTCAGATTGATTTGCCTACACTTACAAAAGCTACATCTGTGAGATTGTTGTCCATAAGCTTGATAAAAATATGGCCTTCTTGATATTGTTTTTGCTACACTTAAAACTAGGGCAAAAATGCTCATAAGAGCCACACCCAAACACACCCACACATATTTACTTCTGGTCCACTTCCGGTCACTTCCGGTCCACTTCCGGTCACTTCCGTTCCCCTTCCGTTCACATCCGGTCACTACCGGTCCACTTCCGGTCCGCTTCCGGTCCACTTCCGGTCCACTTGTGGCCTACTTCTGGTTTATTTCTATTGCATCATGTTGTGCAACAAATTATTATCCAATATTATGCAATAAATTATTAGGCATGTGTTGTTTTCTGATTGGTTGGTTATGACATAATGTGATGATGTGCTATATTCTGATTGGCTTATTGTTTCAGATGTTTTCAACGCAGTCTGTGCTTAGACTACATCAAGAGATTTTGCATTACATATCAGCTAGTATTGTGAGAGTGGCTGAGGAGTAAGGGTATGTTGTTGCAGTGCTAAAATAAAAAAATGACTAATGATATATTTGGCCATACAAGGCATGAAGATCACAGTGATGAGATTCTGATGCTTGATGTCAGAGTCAAAAAATTAAGAAGTGATTTGCAAGCTTTTATAAACCACACTCAATGCCAGTCTTCAACTAGAAATTACAAATTTACAATTACAATGCATGGAACCTCTTCTTAAAATTGATTCATAACTCAAATTGCTGCTTCAAAAATATTCTGACTTGGCTACATTAGATAATTTTCAAAATTTAGAGGAAGCTGTAGCAGCTCTTCAAGCGAAATTTAAGACTCAGGCTACCAACTCTGAGCAATTGAAGATTTTCATCTAGTGATTTCCACTCTAAAGGAACAGATTCAATCACTACAGATACCTAATCTGGACCCCTTGAACAATGCCATAGCTGAGGTTAAAGAAAAAATTGAGACACTTGAAAATTTTATGAACAACTTGCCATCTTCTGATGCTCTGAGTGCTATAACTCGGAGTGTTGCCAACATCAAGCTGCAACTTGAGACATATGAAGATTTTGGAAAAATTCATAGTACCATAAGCCATCTTGAGGGTACAATAGCAGCAGTGCAAAGTGATCTGACAAATGTACAAGAAACTCTAGAATCTCGCCTGCCTGGTATTGTAGATACCCTTGTCAATGTCCAGTAACAGATCACAAAACTTGAAAACCTCAACACTGAATCTGAGCTATCTCATTTTCATCACTTGATTGATGATATCCAAACAAAGCTTGAAATTTTACAACAACCAACACCTACTCAGGCAGACATAACCCTGCTTCAAGATGCTATGCGTAGTGTGGCTGATGCTTCTGAATTAAATGATGTGAAATTGACACTCGAATCTTTGCAAAATACTGTATCAAGTCTGCCTACATCACAGGAACTTAAAAATATTAAGAGAGCTGTGAATCGCATATTGAAATCAGATGATATCAAGAATATCCAGACAGAGATCAAACAACTTACTCAGACAGTGGCCACTCTACCAACTAATCAACATATTAATGAACTGCATGCCCTTTTTGAGGATATCAGAAGACAAGCCCATGATCTTACTGCTCAAAATTCAAAATTGGCAGTTGTTGAAAATCTACAGCAAATTGTAGCTAATATCAAGCAACAGCTAGGAAGCATGGAATCCAACCAAGCAAATGCTTTGTCTGCTTTTGCCACCCAGTTTCAAGAAATTGTGCAACAATACAAGAAACTTGTTGTGGACATAAAGATCAAGCCAGGCCATGATGATGTTGTTAGGACTATCAATGAGCACCTTGAATCTGTAACAAGTAGATTGCTTACAGGAGAAAAAGAAATAACTGGCCTAATCGAGAATCCTAAACATAAAATAATCCTTGAATTGTACAGCAACCCCCAACAAAGAATATTATTCACCATTTACACCAGGTGGCAAAATATATATGCTGTCCCTTGCACAATTTTATTACCAGTTTTTTGTTGAGGGCACACTTAGACCAATCAAGATCAAATATTGGCTACAACCACAAGCACACCACTACCCTACCTTATCAATAACAAATGCTGACAACAAACCAAAGGTCACCAGTGCAGAGTTAGAGGATTTTACAGATCCCAATACATTTACATTAGAGACATCTTATGCTGAAGATGATGGCTCTCTTGAATTTAATATACAAATAGGAGACAACTTATATTTAGAAAAATATTTCAAAATAAGCCTGGGCTGTGCCACTCAAATCCAAGACTGGAAAATGTGTTACAGAAGCCTTCAGGACAATCATCAATCAGAGTGGAAGATCACCGCGCTATTTGCAAACAGATAATGGCAAAGAATTCTAAAATTCGGTGTTCCAACAATTTATTAAGAACCAGTCAATACAACATTACTCGAGTTACAGTGATCTCAAGGACTCTATTGTAGAAAGATTCAACAAAACCCTAAAAAATCATGTGTATAAAAAATTTACACTTCAAGGTAATTATAAATGGCTCAGTATCCTACCAGAACTTTTAGATAGATATAACAACTCGGTCCATTATACAATCAACATGAAACCCTCTGAGGTAACTTCAGCTGATGAGCAAAAATTGATCAGTACTGTTTATTATCCTAGATACCAGCCAACAACAAGAAAAGCCAAATACGAGGTTGGTGATCAAGTAAGAATCAGCAAATATAAGCACTTATTCAAAAGAGGCTTTACAAGAAACTGGAGCACTGAATTATATACAGTGGTTCAAGTTAAGCCTGGGAACCTTAACACATATATAATAAAAGACCACCGAGGAGAATTTCAGAAAGGCAGGTTTTATGAAGAAGAACTCAGCAAAACTAAGCAGCCTGACACATATCTCATAGAAAAAATCCGCAGAAAAGGCAACAAGATACTGGTGAAATGGCTAGGACTTCCAGAACACAGCTGGATCGAGGCAGACAAAGAGAAACTATGAACACCTGGGATGTTATAAAAAGACTGCCAGAGCCTGACCAGCAGATTAAGAGAAATGGCAAGCTGCTGCCTGATAATATTAGATGTCTTATTGTTGGGCCATCGGCTAGTGGTAAAACTACACTAATGATTGATATTTTTTTATTGGAACCCAACTGGTTAGACTGGAAAAGCAGGCACTTGTATGTCTTCTCTAAGAGCTTGGAACAATTAAAATATCAGCAGCTGATGAAGCTATATGATGGACTGGATATAGCCACTTTTGAACCAGATGTTAAGCCACTTCATGACTGCCTTGATAACTCTGTTGTTGTGTTTGATGACATTATACTGGATAATCAAAACAAGGTTAGAATTTTTTTTACACAGGGTCGACACAAAAACATAGATTGCTTATACCTGGCACAAACTTTTTCTAAAATACAGAAGCAGCTGATCCGAGACAACAGCAATTTTATATGTGTGTTTCATCAAGATCATACCAACCTCAAACACATACATTATGAATATGTAGGTGGGGACTTGAGCTACAATGATTTTTCCAAGTTTTGCAGTAGGTGCTGGAACCAGGACAGCTATGGGTTTGTCACAATTGATATGACAAGGAAACCCAATAGTGGTAAATACAGAAATAAAATTAACAATTTTCTAGACATTGAAACATATATAAATAACCATTAAAAGGCCAATCATTGATGATCTTAAATTAAGAGATTATCTTGTAAAAAGATTTAAGGGATGGAAATCAGAGAACCGGGGAATCTATGAACAACACAAGCAAACAGAACAACCTATTATTGATGCTATTAGTGAATTAGGTAAAAATATCAAAACTGTTACAGAGCAAAATCAAAATTTGATCACAGAGCTTGTGCCGGAGGCTGCTAGGAACATATTAGATTATCCAATCACCCCACTTTCTAGTATTCATACACCTAGTCCTGTTGTTCCTCGAAAAATTGAGGTTAGTCAGGATCCTATTGAATTGGGTCTTCTTGCTCAAAAATATTTAAGCACACCTAAAGACAACAAAGATGAGGTCTTTGGCTTATATGCTGACACAGAGCGTGATGGTAGCATCATACATAGAATTGGCAATTTTAGAGTAACATTTATGGGAGATGATCTAATTGTGTATTCAGAATCTTGGAGAAAGAGGTGGTTTTTGTTAAGTATCCTGGCACACCTGGATTGTGGGAACTGATGACTAGGAAGAGACCTGGCAGCTATACAGATCAAGATTATGAGCATTACAAAGATATATTAATAAAATCAGATGCTCTATACCAAAACAATGATCCCACACAAAAAGAGTCAAGTCTAGCAGTGGAGCAAAATACAACAACTTAATCAAGCCCATATGGTCACAAATCAAGACAGGTTGTGGAATCGAACAGTACAACACCCTGCCTAAAGAATTTGTCTGGGTTGATGATGTCAGGAAACTTGTAGATAGGTTGCTGGTCATAGCTGGGGAAGAAAATGCTGGCAACCACAATTTTTACAATGAAAAGGTTGGAATTATGGACATGATAAGCACCAAATTGTCTAATTTTATAGTGAATGACACTAAGGGCCTTGGATATTTTATAAAAATTATTAATACTCTACCATTAATACTCTACCCCCCAAATTTTGGAATATCTCTGAGGGTCGGGGGGCTGGTTAATGACATCATAAACAAGCTGCCATTTGACCTACACATTCCAGGCTATCAGTATTGTGGTCCAGGCACAAAACTAGAGCATAGATTAAACAGAGGGGATCCTGGTGTTAATCCTCTAGATGCTTCTTGTAGAGACCATGACATAGCATACAACACACATACTGATCTTGAGAAGAGACATGTTCCAGACAAGAAATTAGAAGAGGTTGCATTTGGTAGATTTGTAAGCAAAGATGCTTCTTTAAGTGAGAGAATAGCAGCATTGGGGACCACCATAGCTATGAACACCAAACAAAAACTGGGGTGGGGGTTGTGATAGATTAAATAAATTTAAGCCTGTTAATTAAGCTATGTAATCCCAGAATATATATATAATAAACCTAGGATGAAGGCCAAGGGTGTTATGTATCAGATACCTTATGCAGGTCTTAAATCTCTTAAAACTATTGATAGTCTTTTAACCAAAAAGCAGCGCAATAAAAAAAGCTCTTGTCTTGCCAAAGGCCATGGTATGAAATTATTATTAGTACCCCTCAATTAAAAAAATTACAGCAATCTAGAAAAAAACTTGCATACAGGGGGCTTTATATTTAGTATCCCGGCCATCTTAGCAGCTTTGGGGGCTGTGGGGAGCTTGGCTGGGGGATAAGCTGCCATAGCAAAAACAGTAATAGTTGCCAAGAAGAATAAGGCAGAATTAGATGAAATGAAGCGCCATAACCTGGATATGGAAAAACACGGCAAAGGTCTTAAGAGAGCCATGAATAAGTTTAAAAAACAAGAGTCGTTTACAAACCAAGATATTGAAGCTTTAATTAAGCCACTGGGAATCAAAAATTTTAGAGGTGTGTACATGTCTGATTCTGGATCTGTTATCTTAAATATTTAAAAGATGAGGCATTTGTGTTTGATTCATTTGGAGGTCTTCCACATGAAAGTTTAGTAAAATATCTAAAATCAATTAATCTTTATTACAATAATGCCCGTGTTCAAAATTTCAAAGATGTTAATTGTGGACATCTCTGTTTATCTGTTCTTAAATATCTGTCTCAAATAAATAAACCATCAATTGAAAATTTTCAAAAGGCGCTTTGGTATCTGAAGCATCATGGGAGTATTCCATCTCACCAGCCAAAATTCAATATTGAAACTTAGATTACATGATGATTTAGTGTATCCCAAAACAATAGCTCTCAGACCATTTTATGGCATGTACTTGATCCCTAATATTACACACCACAACAACACAATTGCAGTTGGTGATCAAAAAATTGTTATCACTCCAGGGCAATATAATCTACCTACTCTAAATGCTCAGTTACCCAGAGGTATAGTGTTAACTCAAAATTCTGTCACTCACAGAGTAGAGATTGTGTCTGCCACAGAGACAGTGGATCTGGGTACTATAGGAGAGCTATTAGGCTTTGAGAAAAACACAAAACTTGAACCAGCCATTAAACACACTGCTATTAATATACCTAAATTCTTAGCCATAGAGACTCTAAATATTCACTGTAATGTGGCCGAGGGTATGATCATCAAATCAAATGGCACAGGCACTAACAAACAAACTGGCATCATTGCAACATTCAAACCTAACTCTGAATTTATGGACCCCATCATCTACACTCCATCACCATCATTATATTTTCCTGTGTGCCATAACAGAATAGATTATATTGAGTTGATGGTAACTAATGAAAAAGAAGAATTAGTTGATTTTGCTGGAGCCACAACAACTGCAATCATAGAAATTAATATTTAAATAAAAATACATACAAAAAAATGGAAAATATTGAGAGTTATGAGCTACAATCATTCCCCCCAAACAGGAGGACCTTTGCAAATTTATATCAACCCAACACAGAGATTGAGGTTGATCTTGATGTAGGAGATGGCTTTATACACCCCCACAGAGCAGATTTATATATCAAATTTGATGTTGTAAAGCTCGATGGTACAGATTATCCGGCAAATTCAAATATAAGATTGGTGGACAATTTTGTGCCACATCTGTTCTCTGAAATTGAGATCAGAAAACATGGTGTTGTTATAAACAGAGTAGATTACCCTGGTATTACATCTACAGCTTTGGCCACACTAAAATTATCCAAAACAGAGGCTTCTTACTACAAAATAGGTGGATTTGAGGCTGGTGATAAAATAATATCTAAGAGCCACACAGTGCTGTATCCTATGCGCCTGTTGCCAGGATTCTTCTCAGATTACAAAGATATTATGTTGAAGGGTGGTTTAAGAATCACATTTCGAAGAGCTGCTAATGATAATAATGCTTTGATGATGTACAGTACATTAAACTCTACTGGGGAAGCTCTGCATAATACCTTACCTGATGAGGGCAAATGTCTTATTCAGACTATGGAGCTAAGAATTCCAGTATTTGAATATGAAGCTAGTTATGCTCTTAAATACAAAGCAGATATCCTAAAAAATCCACAGGTGCCTTTACAATTTTATACATATCAATGTGTGCAGAAGCCTGCCACTGGTAGCTATTACGAGTTTTATGATACAAATTCATTCTCCAGTATACAATATGACATGCCAGAATTTGTGGTGGTACTGTTTCAGACTGGAAGAAACAATAATCAAGAAGAAAATTCAAGTAAATTTGATAGCTGCAACATCAAAAACGTATATCTTAAAAATGGCAGAAATTAGGTGTTTCCTAGAGAAAATTATAATTTAAACATGTCCAAGGATGATTTCCTTAAATTATATGAAGCATTTACAGCATACAAAAGGGTTACAACAGGGAATACTGACATGTATTACTCACCAGATGAATTCAAAGCACAGAGACCCATGTTTGTCATCAACACATCAAAAAGAAAGCAAGTTGTTGTTAATGATAGGAGAAACATTAAAATCATCTGTGAATTCCATGATACACTCCCTGATGACACCATATGTAGTGTTATTCTCATAGGTGAAAAATCATATGTTTATGATGTAAGAAATGAGAGAGTCACAGAGCAATTCTAGAAAGCCTCTGCAAAATGCATTATTTTTGTAGTAGATATGCAAGTTGGGCCTGGTGTCCAATTGAACTTAAACCGGAAGTTAACCGGAAGTGGACCGGAAGTGGACCAGAAGTAAATATGTGTGGGTGTGGGTGGGTGTGGGTGTGGCTCTTATGAGCATTTTTGCCCTAGTTTTAAGTGTAGCAAAAACAATATCAAGAAGGCCATATTTTTAACAAGCTTATGGACAACAATCTCACAGATGTAGCTTCTGTAAGTGTAGGCAAATCAATCTGAGGGGGGTCATACTTTCACGGGAAATTCCCGAGGGCATTTTTACAAAAATCTTGGGTTAGACAGAGTACCACACTTGACCAATAAGCTCATATGCACATCTTGAGCTAGTTTTAAGTGTAGCCAAATCTGCCTGAGTGGGGCTCATACTTTATCGAGTTTATAATAGGTCAAATAACACTACTCGCCTTCATTAGCCTCTATAGTTGGATACAATCCAAATACTTCATCTTTTTCGAATTTTCCTGTACTCAGGTAATCTCTTGTCAGGGGACCCAACTCTATATTTTCTCTGCTTCTTCTATCGCTGCTTTAGGTGGCTGTTGGATGGTCAGAGGAGTGTGGATTCTGGATAATGGCGTAGGAGGGAAACCTGCATAATTTTTAGCAGTAAGAGGTACCAATTCATTGATGAGATTTTTATTTTCTTCTGTCACACCCTTAATCTCTTTACAAGACAACTGATTGCATCGATATTGGGTTGGTCTTGACACTTTGTGTTGTTCGTAGAATCCACGGTTTTCTGATTTCCAACCATTGAAACGATTGGACAAGTACTCCCGTAATTTCGAATTATCTTCAATTTTGTGTTCCGTCATATTTATTTTTTGATTAATGGTTATTTTATATCGTTTCAACGTTTAAAAAGTTGTTGATTTTATATCTGAATTTACCATTGTTAGGTTTCCGAGTCATGTCGATGGTGACAAATCCAAAATCGTCGCTGTTCCAACAAGATGAACAGAATTTTGGAAATTGGTTGTAATTTAAGTCTCCTTAAACAACAGAATTTTTCAAACATTGTTCGAGAGGTTTTATTGTTGATGCAAATGTAGCTATGCCCAGTCCCTCGTACAACTTCTTGAGTTGTTGGTATTTTGGTTGTTCTAAACTCTTTTAGAATACATACAAGTGTCTATTTTTTTCAATCTAGCCAATTGGGGGCAAGCAAGAAATTATCAACCAGCAAAGTGGTTTTTCACAACCGAAAGGCCTGCAATGAGGAATCTTATCTTATCAGGTAACAATTCTCCATTTTTTTATTAGTTTCCACTACATCTGGTAAACGCTGTACCACATTCCATGTTGGTGTTAAAGAATCACCTGTTTTGCTTCTATCCAACTTTTGTCTGGCAGAACTAAACATTCCACATACAATTTATTATTTTTCATCTTCCATAATTTCTCGATTAGATATGTATTTCGATATTTGTTTTACTGAATTCCTCTTCATAGAATCTCCCTTTCAATATTTTGTTGCGATTATATTTTATGATGTATCTATTTATATTCCCTGGTAAAATTTGAACCACAGAGAATAACTCCGTACACCAACTCTTAGTGAATAACTTTTCGAATAACTATTTCTTTTTACTAACTAGTACCTAATCTTCTATTTTAAACTTTGGCTTTTTGCTAGTGTATGTATATTTTTTACAATAAACAGTAGAAATCAATCGTTGCTCATCAGATTTGGTTACCTCAGCAGGTTTCATGTGAAAAGTACTGTTTACTGTATTGTTATAATTATGAACTAGTTCGGGTAAAATTTGCACCCACTTATAATTGCCTTGAAGAGTAAATTGTCTCCACATGCGATTTTTTAATGTTCTGTTGAGTCGTTCCACTATACTAGCTTTCAGATCACTGTATGTAGAATAATGTTTAATATTATGTTGTTGCATTAACTTAGCAAATATGGAATTGTAAAATTCTTTCCCTCTGTCTGTCTGTAAATATTTTGGTATTCTTCCCTCACTAAATATCGATTTAAAAGCCTGGGTAACACAAGTACCAGTCTTGGATTTTAGGGGAACAGCCCATGCATATTTGCTAAAGGTATCAATAACTGTAAGCATATATTTGTAACCATGATTCATCTATTCCAAATTTTTTAAAGTCCCTGTACACTCTCAATCAGATCAGCCTGAAACAAATCATTCACACTTTTCATTATAACACTGAGTCGTTTGTAGTTACGACGAGCTGGTCTGTGTAATTCATTAACTATATCTTGTCTTGACATCGGATTCTATAAGAAAATATAACATAAAATGGATTATCCTTGGGGTATAATTGTTTCACCTGAAATAATAATTTGTCATTATCTTCCACAGAGAAAACACATAATTCTTGATCCTCCTGTATTTTATATTTCCTTCCAGATTCGTCCCAATATGCAACAGGTATCTGAAGTGCTCTGTAGACGCCACCTTTCCTCTGTATGGTGAAATTTGGCACTTCCACATGCTTTCCCTTCTTCACATAGCCAAATTTAAAAAAAAAATAATTTCGCCATAAGGGAGAAATTCATGAGACTGACTGTAAGGGTACATTTTGTGAACATTTCCTGCATTAACATAAGTTCAGTGCCCTCGTACATTTGTCACACTCTCAAGCCTATCTCAACAGTGAAAAATTGACGTAATTCGAGATCGTCTAATCTGTTTAATACCGTTTCTTGATATTCGTTTACGGTGCGTACCACCTCATCGTAGCTGGGTTTGGTTTTCACATCGACATACAATTGTTTAAATTGTTCTCTGAGATCGTGAAGTTCTGATGTGAAACCTGATAAAGCAGATTCCTGGCTTGTTTTGAGGGTAGCGATTTGTTCTCTAATATTGGGAGTAATTTCCAGTAAACTTTCTACAAGTTTCAATTTAGTGCTCTGGTTTGTAAGATCGAATACCTGCTTTCTGATTTCTACAAACAATGCATGTAATTCATTCACAATCTGATTGGTAGGCAAAGAAGCAATAGTATGTTGAATTACGGCAATTTCCGCTTGAATATTCTTAATATCCTCCGACTTCATTATTCTATGTACTGCTCTTTTTACAAATCTCATCTCCTGGGAAGTGGGTAGATTGGATACTCTGTCTTGAAGTGAGGTTAGAGCTTGCTTAACTACATCTAATTCTGTAGCATCTGCTACACTGGGTAAGGCATTTTTAAGTTGCTGTATGTCATCTTGTGTAGGGGTAGACTGTAGCAATATTTGCAATTTGTTCTGTATGTCGTCTATGAGATGGTAAAAATGAGATAGTTCAGATTCAGTGTTGAGATTCTCTAATTTTGTGATCTGTTGTTGAATTACATTTAAAGATTCAGTTATTTCTGGCGACCTAAATTACAGAGTTTCCTGTACATTCGTCAATTCGTTTCTCATGGTTGTCAAAGTATCTTCAATATGAGCTATGGTACCCTGTATCTTTCCAAAATCTTCGTAAGTTTCTAATTGCAATTTGATGCTGGCTACACTGCGAGCGATGGTATTTAATTCGGAAGATGGAGGTAAATTATTGATAAAATCTTCTAATGTTTGAAGTTTGGATTGAACTTCTGTTATGGCTGCATGTAATTGATCTGTTTGCAGTTCGGATTTAATATATTCGAGTGAGGGAATTTCAAAAGATAAAAAATGGTCCCGTAATTCAAAAATGCTTGCATTGAGCAGATCATATTGCTCTTGAGTCTTGATAGATTCAATTATGGAAGATTGTTCGGTACGAAGAGTATTCGCTTGGTTATTTAATTCTTGCTTTAGATGTTCCGTGGTAGTTGTTTGAATTGGACAGAATTTCTCAAGATCATTTTTTAATTTAGCTAAATTTTCTTTTAAATTTTCAACATTATCGAGAGACGGTAAATTAGTATAATTTTTAAGTAAAGACTTTAGTTCCCCATCAATTTTTACTATGGGATTAATTAATTCAGATTGTAGATTGGTAATTTCATCATGTAAGCTTACATTCAAAGAATATTAATAATATTAATTATATTAATATTAATATAATTGTAATATTAATAACTCAGGTTTAAGTTTCTTAAAACCTTCGTCTAATCTGGCAATATTGCTGGATTTATCTGGTATTTCCTGTCGTCTTCTGTTTCCAAATATGTCAATTTTGTTTTGTTTTATTTACTTATGTCTTATTTTTTATCTATTATTTTATTTTTGTTTCGGTATTTGTATATTCATAAGAAAATAGATTATTCTTATTTCGATAAAAAGGGGAATTAGTTTATCATAATCGCCAATTATTTCAGCATAAAGAAAATCACCTGCTTCCACATGATATATTGTGTTGGTAATCATATTATTGTGTTTAATCCTGTACAAATTTCGACCTATGTGTACAACCTCTGCATTGGATGGAGAGATACTTATTTGGATCTTCCTGTCACAGAGATTTCATATGAAGATGGTTGAGGTTAAAAACCTATAATTGCTTTCCGGTATTCTCTTTAACTTCGTACCATAAACTATTAAGTTGAATAATAACCAACCCTCTCAATTTACGATAAAGATCGGAAATCACTTGCATGCTGCTGTCTGAACTTCTCTGTATTTGGGGAATATGTTGCTTCTTATAGCCAAATACATTCATTGGCATTTTTTCTTCTTTTGGGATACTTTTATCATTTTAATTTATTATATTTTTTACAAATTCTTAATATATATATATTTTGATAACCTATGTCTATTTTGGTCTCATTTCAAAGAGTACGTTGAGACGAAGCGAATACAAAAAACCGCACCATTCTACGTTGTATAGTTTTCGAGATATAAGTGTTTTAATAATTTGCAAGTGAACACTGGGTCAAGAAAACTTTAAGACAATATCTATTACTTATTGTCTTTCTTTATTACACTCAAAGAAACAGATAACAATCATTATTCCAAGTTGAATCTGATTTTTTAGGAGGAGTAAAAAAGAGAGGGAGAGCTAGGGGTTAACATTCCCCCCCAAGACAGTATTTATTAACATAACTTTCCCTAACTGGCCAATATCTCCACCTTGCGATAAATCATGTAACCTTAAGCAACCTGCACAAACAAAAACATGCTTTCCCTTGGGAACCTTTGGCTTTTCCGAACAACACTGTTTTGCAAATCAATAATATTTCTAACAGGGCATTGCCTGCATCTTACAGAGCTTCCGAAGAGAGAAAGGTTATTTTTTACACAGTATTGCCATCTAGTAGCAAATAATTGTACTTGGAGAAACATGAAAGCAGAATAGAAGCATGCGTGTGTGTGTGTGTGTGTGTGTGTATATAAGTGCTCGCCATCTAGTTGCAATGGAGAGTACTAATATAGCTTTCATAACTGAGCATGCGTAACTTTCTCCGAGCTAGTAACATTTAGCAATGCCTCAATGTTTGTACATACACTTGCATATTACACTTTTCCAGAAGAGGGAGGTGGGGTTACTAACCAATAGAAGTATGTGTGTGTAAGTGCTCGCCATCTAGTTGCAAAAAAATACTTGTCAGACACAGGTTTCATTACCTAATGTTTTATAACATGTTCAAGCAGTGACGGGATTTAGCTGAAAACCATAATAGAGCGCTCTTAAGTTGACCTAGCTAAGTTTTGGCCCCCCCATTTTACTAGAATATCTTAAACTAGCATATCTCTTGTACCGCCATGATGTTACTGATTAGTTATAAGCACTGACAGTGTGAAAAACAATGCCATAACACTGGAGGATATGAGAATATGCAAGTACGTTATCTTCGGTTCAGATATAAATGGACCGAATGTATACAGGGCAGGGGTATTTTGCAAAAAAATTTAAAATTGCCTGATGAGAGTCAATTATTTGTTACAGTTAAAAAAAGTAATGGATTTCGCTTTAGTTACTTGAAAAAGTGACATTTTAAAAAATTGGGTGTCATCGGGGGAAATTATCTAAATCTTAGAATTTGTATACAATAAAATTGGAATATAAGCTCTTGCGTAAAACAAATTTTCAGTTTTTTACACTTGGAAAATCAGCTAAAATCATAATTTTCAGTTAAATTACACTAAGAGAGTTCACTATGAAATTGTTAGATTTGGGGGAGGTGGTCGCTCGTGCCCCTCCCTCACTACTTACAGACCATGTCTCACGGTATTTATTGACTATTTTCTGAATTGAACTTACAGTCGGAGCACTCTTACCGAACATTTCCGTGAATTTAGTGCAGCATTTTTTGAATGAATTTGTTTTGAAATATTGTTCAACATTTAAAGCACGTTCCTGAACACTAAATGGCATCGTAGAGAGCAATTTCTCACTCACTCAACTCAACGAAGAACAAACACAACCCAGCAGTACAGCGGAACACCTGCAACTGACAAAGCGTCCGTCTCCTCCCTCCCTTCTCGTCACTTCCCCTTCCCTCTCTTCCGCAACAATAAACGTTTCCTGTAACAATGGGCATAACGGAACGGACGGAACATAACAGATGACAACAACAAAAACAATACTCAAATATACCTTACGTACCGTTTTTAAATTGAACGCACTGTATTAAGTGTGTTTCAATGTTCGCGTTGCTGTGATGGTCAGTTCGGAATTTATCTCTTTTATCGAGTTGATTTATTTTTTTTAGTCACAGTAGCAAGACTAAAGTGTTTGAAGCCTGTAAAGAAATCTCCCGGAGCAGTGGCGGCGATTGGGTTCTAAAGACGGGGAGGAGGTACGAAAACTGGGGGGGATGGCAAAAACAGTATATTTCCCTTTGTAGATAAGATTTAGCATAGTGCGTTAACAAAGTGGCGAAAAGGGGTGCAGCTGCTCCTCCCCATCGCCACCACTGTCCTGAGAATTTTGTTTCTGCTGATAGGGGAGCTGTTGCCGCTCTCTCTGAGACGCACGCTAATCGTGGTAGGAAGGGCACCAGGAAAACACAGTCCCCTAGCAGCAAAGGTTTTTCCGTTGTCCTTGAGGCACAATGGTGCATTCTACGTTGAAAATGCAAGCAATTTAGATTTAAAATCACATATTTCTAACAACTTTCGAATTAATTTTGAAAAGAAATTATCTTCTGTAGAAATGAGCACGGTATTATACCCCTCTTACACAAACATGGTACACACTTTATTTTTCTTTCTTAAACATCAGTAAGAGATATAAGAGTATATGAGATCGAATATTCATTGACGTTTACCTAACCTACAAATCAAACTTATGCGTGCACCAATGCCGATTATTTCAAAGTTCAGATGAACGAGATCAACTTTTATCTACTCCAGGGCAGCCGATGTGTCAAAATTATTGGGGGGGGGGCTCTGGCCCCTGAAATAAATTAAAAAATGACTCACTCTCTCCCATTTTTAAATTTTGGCCTCATTGTTCGGAATCTCATAAAAGCACATGAATTCTACAAAAATATCAAAATTATTATTCACAGTTCGAATGCAGAATATTAATTGTCCAAGGATGGATATGTCAGATGTTTCGTCAAACATAATACCAAAATATTCCAGACTTTTAATATCTGCTACCACTGTGCGCAAAACAGATCTCCCTAATATATGAATCATCTCGTTCTGAATGTCATGTGAGAGCCATTTGGAGCCCGAACGTCCCATCCACTCTCCTAGTTCATGCACATCGTCTTTCGAAACTCTTTTTAGTAAAAATTTCAACAATACTCCTAATTACAGTAATAAGTTATTTGTTTTGCTGCCACTGTCCCCACCCCCAAAGTCGATGGTTTAGCGGTCTCAGCCCCCCAAAGTTGATGGTCTAGATTCTAGAACATTTCAAATGTGTATTTAAAGTTAAGTTCCTGTGGCACAATTCAGAATAAACTTTACAAGAGAAGCAAGATAACACATTAGATCCTCTGAAGCAAAATTATTTGGAGGGCTCTGCTCAACATCGTTAACATGGGAGGGCTAGAGCCTCCCAAGCCACATGGAGTCTGCGTCAATGATCCACTCTAAATGAATTTGGCTTAAAGATTTGCATTGCACCAACGAAAAACGACGTTCACGAGATTCCATTCAACTCATGTGAGATAAATTTGTAAGGCTATGTCTGATTGGTTGGCTGAAGCAAATTACAATCAAGATCAGCATAGAGTAGTGTGATGTGTTAAAGTACCAACATGTAGGAGAAAAAAAGTAATTCGGGCTGCAAACTTCTCTGAATTTGAGGCATGTACTAATTAACCATATCGACGATCTGTAGTAGAGTGTAAGAAAATAATATTAAAAAAGAACTGACAAAACAACACAAAAGGAGA
This sequence comes from Lepisma saccharinum, assembly GCF_977018435.1. Lineage (NCBI taxonomy): Eukaryota > Metazoa > Arthropoda > Insecta > Zygentoma > Lepismatidae > Lepisma > Lepisma saccharinum. Next base: position 102,489 of record NW_028143060.1, read on the forward strand.
GGGAGAAAGAATAGAACATTGTACAGGACTTTAATGCATTACCAAATGCATTCGATTTTGATGCTACTGATGGCTGTGGTAAGTATTTGAATTCTTAATTTCATATATATTTATATTCTCGTGTCTTGTAAATAGCCAGCAACGTGTATTTTCGTAAGTTTATACGATCATATTTCCATATCCAACACCATGTAGCAATATCGTAATATTGCTCTGTTCTACTTTACTTTGCACTTGCACGTAGTATCAGGAAAGGAGGGAGACAGAAGGGTGTGTATTTTAGGAACAAAATAGCATTGGATAAGATATATGGGTTAGAAATAGTCTTTATTATTTGTTGTACTTGGGTTGAACTTCTTTTCTGGGAGGTGAGAGGTTGTAGTAGACCTGGGGAGTGTGCGCATTGTTCCTTCTCCTCTTTCTGTTGTCGCAAAGTACGCCGTACTATTTTATATTCTGCCGTTGTCCTAGGCGCTTTTCTTTCAATTCTAAAAAAAATTGAATTGCATATGGAAAAGTAATATACATAGTGATGGACAACTTGCTTCCTGCTTCAGCTGCAAATTTAAAATAAGAGAATGCAAGTAAAATTATGCTATTGGAAGCATCTTTTTCCTTCTTTGATTCTACATTTCGCCTACCTTTCTCCAGACTTCGAGGCGCCATGCACTCAGCCAGCTTAAAGAAGCATTCTTCCCAAACGTGTTTCTGTCCAACGGTCAAATGCAAGGGGGAATAAGACATTGGATTGCATCGTTTCTCTGCTTATGAGGAGCGACCCACAGCTGGGTCCCGAGCGGGTTTTTGTGTGGACGCGAAGTCGGGCTCGAGAATTTCTTTACTGTCTTACAAAACTATTACTTTTAAATTACAATGATATATTCTTTCAACATTTCAAATTCAACCCGTGTTGTACGCAGTCCAAACTCTACATTACTGTTAATAGCACTCTCTCAATGCTTTTTACCGGCATCTCTCAAATTCAACATTTTAAATTATATATTTATGGTACTTTCCTAGAATGAAGTATGTGAAATTTGTTTATGCAAGCGTGAAAGAGGGCTTCTTAACCCGTAACCGGTGACGTGAAGGCTGGGAGACTCCTTAAGAATAAAGTGTTTAAGTTTACCTAGGTATCATATCATTTTCCCTCCAACGACAATGAAATCTAAACTAAGATACCATAAAATAGAGATTGTTTGTCTATTGGTCGTAGGCTTGTCACACTGCGATCTACGCCTGTGCGACATGACTTGCGCTGCCTTTGGTTGGAAATGTTTCATGTGTAGGTAGATGCAAACGGTTTCTTTCAAGGTTACTTGATTAAACTACACCCAATAATAAATATTAAAACTTGACCGTATATCACAAGAGCCTAGACATTTAGTATCTTGTGTTTTTCTAGTAGGCTCACTTTGTTCTGCCAAGATGGCACCAGAAACTTTTTATAAGTACTGAATTGAAATCAACTTGTATGTGACTAAAAAATGTCTCCCCCGGATTCTAATATCGGTAACGTGAGGTAACAGTGCCAGATAAAAAAAACAAAAACAATTGGGGTATTTAAGTTGAAAGTTCTATGAGTTATTAATTCTGTTTTTGATTGGGGGAGGGTGATCGCCTCTACCTCCCTTTTCGTGTAGTCACTGGTTCTATTGTGACATGTTATGAGAGCTACTTTATCAGACCTTGTAAAAAATCGTAAAGCAATATCAGTTTAGGCTTGTACAGTCACGGACACTTCTTGGTAGTAATGATCCCATTAAGAGTCAATAGCGTTGATACAACACAGAACTGTCCGTGAGTGTACGAATGATTATTTACCAATAATCCACTCCTTTTCCCCAACTCGGCGTCGAGAACGGTGATTCATCTCTTTTTCTTAACTTTGGTTGCGTATCGCAAGGGTGAAGTGTTTGTGATATCGATGTAGCAAGGTGGCATAAAGGGTTCCTTCTTATCCTGCGTTTGAGAGTGTTTCTTTTTTTTTTTGATTGAGTGTTTAAGTCCACTTTATGCACAGTTAGGCTAATCGGAACTGGACCTACAGTTTAAAGTTGGATTTGAACCACTATGTGCCTCCACCGGCAGTCGACCCTTTGATTACAAGGCGACGATGCTACCACTGCGACATCGGGGAGGCCACGTTTAAGAGTAGATATCGACATGAAGACAAACGATATTTAAACTTGACTGCATGCTTCCATTTGGCGCAGGTGGCAACTCATATTCCTTTTTCCTCACTTCGGGGAGAACTACCGAAGTAAGAAAGGAGCGAGCGTCCGTTAAAAAAGACGGAAAGAAACGATATGCCTGTTGTCTAGGTGCTAGGACGCAAATCAGTACGTACCAGCAGACTTCATGGGTGACGTGGAAGGAAGTAGAGGTCAGGTGGCCTACAGTTACTGTGATTGGGTGGTTGCAAGGCATGACATTAGTAAAACGTTTTATTGTTCGCTCAACTCGTGAATTAACCCTCGGAAGCATGTCACTTTTTTTTTACAACTTTACATATGTGGGGTCAATTTGACCCCAATGCAATTATGCATTGAAATAAGTACGACAGAGTACATTTTTCAGCTAATATGGTTTATTGATCAATAATTTCTCTGAATATAACATAGGAAACAATTATCCTTTTATTACTATTATTATTTAACCCCCCCAAAAAAATAGCAATGTATTGACAATTCACTGTTCTACATATTAATGATAGTTACACTTCGCTCGCAATTATCAGAACTTCAGTTGACCTGGGAAACAATATTTTAGAGCACTAAATATTCTTTTTTCTAGAACAAATAAATTTTAAAAATATAAAAATAAAATAGATAATAAAAAAAGAAATAAAAAGAAGAATGTGCCGGTCTCTCATGGCAATTAAATAATCCTCACTCTCATTCTAAGCACACCACAATCACACTGCTGTGGACCTTGCACACAGGTTTCCCACATCTTCTTCATCGTTCCGTCGTCTTCCTGTCCTCTTGTCTTGTGCAGACCTGGCATCTTACTCTTTTCTTTGAAGATCTATCCTCCAGTATCTGTGTCTGCCTCACTACGCCGCAAAGTTTCATTGCATCGGTTACTGGTGTCTCAGGTTCAAGCTTTGGCGCCTCCCCCGCATGTGAGGAAGAATCAACTCATTCGCCAACTCGATAAGAAACATACGGCGCCTGTGACTAACTCCTGAATGGTAATCAGAATGCTGTGACAAGTAGCATGTGTATGCATTGAGAAGGCCTACATTGATTACATGCATTGGCCATCGACGTGTCTGTCTTCTGCAGGTGTAACAACATCCTCTTCATCAAAGCTGTCCGTGTAACTGGCAACACCATCATCGTCTTCTTCTGGTTAATCCTCTTGTGGTCATTACTGTCAGTGTCACTTTCAATGTAATACACAGACGCTTTTAGAGTAATACAAAACATCACTAAGAAAGTACCTGGTCACAAACACAATGCGACGACCTACCAGATGCACAAAATAACTGGTGGCTTGTTTCTCCTCGATCCGCGCCAAATACATCTGTGCATGCGCACTTTGCAGTGAGTCATGGCAGGGTGGGTGGTTGACCTTGAGATGAAGCGTTTAGTTTCGGCATAATTGAACATAATATATAGGATCAATTTCCCTTTATGAATGTTTTCATGCTGTTATCAGGCTGGGGTCAAAATGACCCCACACATGGAAAGGAGGGGTATTGTTAAGAAAACGTTAAAAATATAATTTAAAATAAATTGTAAGAAATTTATTTATACATGTTCCTGTAGCTGAAGTAGCATGGTAAGATGTCACAGAAAATCAGAATTTTTTATTTATATTTTATGATAATACCAGGAAATAAACAGTCAGTGGGGTTATTTTGACCCCACACATGCATCCGAGGGTTAAAAATTTTTGTAAGCTTCGCATCAAGTATATACGTACTACGTTCAATCATTTATTATTACAATTATGCCCTATTCAATTAATATTGAATTTCCTTGCGGTGAAAGATTCGATTGAAATTTCCATTAAGACTCACACAATGATATACTTATATATTTGTACTGTACTGCAACTCTGATAAATTAACACTTAATTAATTTGGAAACGAATTAAAGAAGCGACTTTTTTTCGCTCGTTTTGTTCAAATGTATAGTCCACATGGAACAGCCATCTGAAACGCCGGCTCCTCCCCCAAGCAAATAATTCTAACAGAAGTACAGGGAGGTTATTTCAGTCGTTTACCGCCAGAGTGTCGGCCGTTCGGCGGACCCTTCATGCAACAGGTCCCGGCAAATTGCGTTCAGGAAGTCCGTAACAGAAACGGCTTGTTTTGTAATGTTACCACTTTTCACAATTACAGTTAAAATTACAATTGAAATAAGCATGTACCTTGTCGCAAGGATGGTGGAAAAGGTGGTCTCCCAAATACAAATATTTCTGGAACCTTATTTCTGACATCTAATCTTCGATTAGACATCGCTACTTTATCCTCAGTTGACAGAAATAGAAGACAGCATCCCGGCGCATAAAGCAAACCGAAAGCGTAAAATGATATTTGAAAGTAATAATAATGATGATCACTAACCTCCTGAGTTATAAGAGATGTTCAAAATTACCTCCTTCAACAGCAATATAACACGCTTCTTAGGTTCACGAGATCCTGTCTCTCGTAATTGCCTGACCAGTTTTCTGCAAGAACTCGTTTTCACGTAATTATCGTACATAAAAACTCTTTGTTCAAGACGATATTTGTTCAGCGGCGTAACTAATGAATGAATAACAATTAACACACAATAAAGTGCTGGCACTGAGTAGCACACAAACTCAATAACACAGTAAGTAGTATAGTAATATATGTTCTAGGTCAACCCTGATTTTTTGACCTCTAAGAAAATCGCACCAAAACCTCAAAAACTCACTTTTTCTCCACGTTCCGCGCCTCATTTATTGCGCTGACGATGTTTCACAGCGCAGAAAAGCACTTTCTCATCCTTGAAGTACGAATGCGCCTTATCGTAATTTTCCAAGTCCGGCAATGTTTATATATCGTGACCTTTGTAAACCTCAAAAAAAAAAAAAAAAAAAAAAAAATGCTCGGAACGATGTGATCTTTCTGCCACACACACACACATGCGTGCCTCTCATTATTTCTGTATTGTGACGTGTTTTTTTTTCAAGCAAACAAACAAATAATAATTGTTTTTTTACGATCTTCAGTGATATAACTTAACCTATAATATTTTTTTTTATGCGATCTTTTACGCACCGAACTAACTTACATTGGACTCCGTTTGTTTTAATATTTCAGTCGAGAATAATAGAGAACATGAAGACGATACCTGTGGAACACCTCTGTTTGTCAAAAATTCGAGATATTTGCAATTTAACGCTGGACTTGGAAAAAATTTTCGGAAAAATCTTGGTTCCATGACGACATATGTTTATTTTAGTATGGGAGGACAGAGGACAACGAGACTCGACCAACGCAGTAAACCCGACCTTTCTACGACTATTCGTTCAAAAGTTACGAGTGATCAAAAGTTTTGGGGGGTGGGTTAACTTCTTACCCCTTGACCCCAGGACCACCAAAACTTGGTACACGTATTCTACACCTCCAAAATCGACAGGGTGGGTATCTAACGATACCGGATGGGGGTGTTTTTCGATATATTTTTTTGATAACTCTTACTATTTTCGAGATATTTGCAATTTAAAATTTTTTTAACGCTGTGGACTTGGAAAATTTTCGATTGATGAAAAAAAATTTGGTTCCATGACGACATATGTTTATTTTGGTATGGGAAGACAGAGGACACCTAGAGACTCGACCGACACACTAAACCCGACAGGTGGGATGCTTCGTTTTGGCGCACCCCTTTGACCTACTTTTGAAATGACTTACGACATTTTCCTATAAGGCTGTCTCCCCTTACGATGTTTTCCTGTAAGGCAGCGATCGTCTGTCAATGGGCCCTCAGTGTAATCTACTACGACCTAATACGCGTCTGTTTCATTGCAGTGACGAACTAAAAGAGCGGAAAAAAGGCTCTGAAAGGTGAGTGTCAAAAAATGTACTTTCAAGTATGCACGCTCCAGTAATATAACTTTCTAAAAAAACATGTGCCGTCTATATCGTGAGGTGTTTCTGCGATGATGGCCTTTAATATGCGGCTGTGAATGAAGTTCTACTGTTAGAAGCAATAATGCTGTAACGCGGAAGAAAGGATATAGGATTCTTGCTGCATCAAAACAACTGCTTTTTATTCACCAGTTCTATTTGTTTCTGCGGTGATGTGATCGTTAAGTCATCCAACAACAGCTCTTAATAATGGTCGCGGATTGCTGTATCCAGATTGTCGTTGCATCTGCGGAAATATATAGATACTCAATCTCTCGTAAACATTCTGTACAACTAAATTACGTTCAATTCGTCCTCTTCATTTGTCAAAATTAAATTTCTGTAAGCATCTCGTAAGGAAATGTGAGTCCATATAAAATGTTCATTTTGATCCATCCATCTAATTTGGTAAATAACCTCTGGATATTTATTCTTCTTCCATTCCTTGGAGAATGGATTCCCAGGACCAGTTTCAAAACGACGTGCTACATGCTCAAAGTATTGTAAAATCTGATGACAGCAAACTGTCTAGAACCTTTTCTTGAATACACAATTCATTTCAAATCGTTCATCAGTTCTTTCAAACGTCTAATAGATTCGTAGCATTCGCAACCAGCACCACCTTTCGAAGGCACCGATTTTTTGGTCTGATGCCTTTATTATCCATGATTCAACACCGTGCATGAGAGGGCATCCCCGATCGCCTTGTAATCAAGGGGTCCTGGGTTCGATACCCGGTGGAGGCACTTAGTTGTTCGGATCCTACTTTAAATTGTAGTCCCGATTAGCCTTTCTGTACCAGTCGACCTCGTGACGTAGTGGTTAGCACCAATTAATTGATTTCGTTTATTTTACTTTTTTTCCGCCACTTTTGGCTAAACGCGAAGATGAGTATGTGATGACGATGAAATTAATGAAGGGACACCACAAATAACACCCATGCCCGTTCCAGGATTTGAACCTGGGACCCCTGCCTCAACGCTGTTCATTTCCGGTTCAGTGGTTAGCACATGATAACTTATTTGAACCAGTTTAAAAATTCAAATACTTAGGAGTAATTATTAACAAATGAAAATTATATTAAAGAGGATATAAAATAAAAAGTAGGCTTAATTTAGGAAATGTATGTTACTTCTCTCTAAGAAACTTACAGTTAAAATATACAAAACAGTAATTTTGCCTGTTGTATTATATGGATGTGGAACTTGGTCTGTCATATTGAAAGAGGAACATAAATTGAGAGTATTTGAAAATAAGACTTGTTAGGAAAATATTTGGATCTAAAAAGGGGTGAGAAGATAGATGAGTGGAGAAGGTTACATAATTTAGAACTACATAAATTTATATTCATGTCCAGATATTATTAGATTAATTAAAATCATGAAGGCTTAGGTGGGCAGGCCATGTGTGGCACGAATGGAAGAGGAAAAAAAGGAGTTTACAGGATTCTTGTTGGGAGACCTGATGGTAAGAGACCTGTAGGAAAACTAAGACGAAGGTGGAAGGACAAATATTTGGGATGGACCTAACGGAAAATTTTGGTAGGGATGGAAAAAAGAGTATATAGATCTTTCACAAGATAGGGACAGATGGAAGGCCTGTGTTGATGCAGCCATGAACATTTTGGGTTTGAGAAGGCTAGAGAGTTAGTTAGTTAGTTATGAAAGCACATGACACTATATAAAAAAATACAATCCCTGGCAAAAAAATGAAATTTATTTCCATATAATGAACTTCAACCTATACAATTGTACATTTTTTCAATTTTGCAGGATTTAAATGAAACAGACGTAAATAAGAATTGGGAACTTAACGTAATGCAATAGAATCAGCAGTTAAATAAAGTATAAATCAAGAAAAAGTAAGCCATGGTTCGCATAACCTAACAGAAATAGATTGATTGTTTTAAGTTCACTTTATGTACAGAAAGGCTAATCGGGACTACAATTTAAAGTAGGATCCCAACCACTACATGCCTCCACCAGGGATCGAACCGCAGGGATACCTTGATTACAAGGCGACGACGCTACTACTGCGCCATCTGAGAGGCACTAATAGAAAATAGACTTAGGCGGTTAAAGAACAGCATGTTTAGAAGATTACTTGAAAAGTAAAATTAACGAAATTGAAATAAAAGTATCAGAGGTGCAAATGAATTGAGAAAGGGGTGGCAACCTAAAAAGTAAACTTGATAAAAAGAAATGGCTATTTTAAATAGATGGAAGAACTACTTTAATGACGTTTTAAATGTTCATGTAGGAGATAAATCATAAATAAATTAAGCACGCACAGCAGAACCTAACTTGGTTGAAGTCAAAGATGCCAAAGAGATAAATTAGTCGAGAAGAAACTTGTTAATATGTCTGACAAATGTACAATTCATGATGGATTAAAAAAAAGAAGATGCATTATCTCCATTGCTCTTTTAATTATGCCTTACATCATGCTTTTAGGAAGCTAAAAGAAACTAACGAGGTACTGTTAGGATATGCAGATGATGTAGACTTACTGGGGAATGATGTAAATACAAATTAAGAATAATGCTAAAATATTTTTTTCAAAGCAGCTAAAGAAATAAGTTTCAGAAATTATTATTATTATTTACCAAATTAGATGGATGGATCAAAATGAACATTTTATATGGACTCACATTTCCTTACGAGATGCTTACAGAAATTTAATTTTGACAAATGAAGAGGACGAATTGAACGTAATTTAGTTGTACAGAATGTTTACGAGAGATTGAGTATCTATATATTTCCGCAGATGCAACGACAATCTGGATACAGCAATCCGCGACCATTATTAAGAGCTGTTGTTGGATGACTTAACGATCACATCACCGCAGAAACAAATAGAACTGGTGAATAAAAAGCAGTTGTTTTGATGCAGCAAGAATCCTATATCCTTTCTTCCGCGTTACAGCATTATTGCTTCTAAGAGTAGAACTTCATTCACAGCCGCATATTAAAGGCCATCATCGCAGAAACACCTCACGATATAGACGGCACATGTTTTTTAGAAAGTTATATTACTGGAGCGTGCATACTTGAAAGTACATTTTTTGACACTCACCTTTCAGAGCCTTTTTTCCGCTCTTTTAGTTCGTCACTGCAATGAAACAGACGCGAAACGTAAAAAAAAGTTAGTATTAGGTCGTAGTAGATTACACTGAGGGCCCATTGACAGACGATCGCTGCCTTACAGGAAAACATCGTAAGGGGAGACAGCCTTATAGGAAAATGTCGTAAGTCATTTCAAAAGTAGGTCAAAGGGGTGCGCCAAAACGAAGCATCCCACCTGTCGGGTTTAGTGTGTCGGTCGAGTCTCTAGGTGTCCTCTGTCCTCCCATACCAAAATAAACATATGTCGTAATGGAACCAAATTTTTTTTCACCAATCGAAAATTTTCCAAGTCCACAGCGTTAAAAAAATCTTAGATTGCAAATATCTCGAAAATGGTAAGAGTTATCGAAAAAATATATCGAAAAACACCCCCATCCGGTATCGTTAGATACCCCCTGTCGATTTTGGAGGTGTAGAATACGTGTACCAAGTTTTGGTGGTCCTGGGGTCAAGGGGTAAGAAGTTAACCAACCCTCCAAAACTTTTGATCACTCGTAACTTTTGAACGAATAGTCGTAGAAAGGTCGGGTTTAGTGCGTCGGTGGAGTCTCGTTGTCCTCTGTCCTCCCATACCAAAATAAACATATGTCGTCATGGAACCAAAAATTTTTCGAAAATTTTTTCCAAGTCCAGCGTTAAATTGCAAATATCTCGAATTTTTGACAAACAGAGGTGTTCCACAGGTATCGTCTTCATGTTCTCTATTATTCTCGACTGAAATATTAAAACAAACGGAGTCCAATGTAATGTGCGTAAAAGATCGCAAATAAAAAAATGATAGGTTAAGTTATATCACTGAAGATCGTAAAAAAAAACCATTATTATTTGTTTGTTTGCTTGAAAAAAAAACACGTCACAATACAGAAATAATGAGAGGCACACGCATGTGTGTGTGTGTGTGGCAGAAAGATCACATCGTTCCGAGCATTTTTTTTTTAGGTTTACAAAGGTCACGATATATAAACATTGCCGGACTTGGAAAATTACGATAAGGCGCATTCGTACTTCAAGGATGAGAAAGTGTATTTTCTCGTACCGGCTTTTCTGCGCTGTGAAACATCGTCAGCGCAATAAATGAGGCGCGGAACGGGGAGAAAAAGTGAGTTTTTGAGGTTTTGTTGCGATTTTCTTAGAGGTCAAAAAATCAGGGTTGACCTAGAACATACATTACTATACTACTACAGTATAAACAACACGCGTACTGATAAACGCCAACAGATGTGAACATGAACTTACACTGACTACGTCTGGTAGCCGACAGTGTTGCTAACCATTTTTCGGCAATGTCCCTAAAGACGTAGTCAAAATATTCCTACAACTTTCCAAATGTTCCTACGCCAAGTAAAGCGACTAAAAAAAACACCTCATGAGCATGCAAAACAGAAGATAAAATATACAGATTTACTTACCAAATCTTTCTGCTCGGTGCTTCAACAATTAATGAAGGAGCGAATTTACAATACAGGACCACTCCCAGATTTTTGTAATATTTCGCATACTCACTAATTGAGGTCTCCTAATCACGAATTTGAAGTTAAAATTTGGGGGTCATGTGCAGAAATTGGAAAATAAGTTATATTGAGTGGTCCGCGATCGGCACGATTGCTCATTATTTACTGGAAGATTTTGTGTTTCCAATACTTAAAAAACGAAATACACATTCCTGATATTACTACGACCCCAAATTTTAACTATGTTTCCCTATCTTAACATAACCTAATCTTACCTGAATGGTTCGTGGGGCTATCCGTCAATGGTTTGTGGGGCTACCCGTGAATGTTTTTTTCTAGCCCAAATTTTAACTATGTTTGCCTTGCCTAATCTAACTTAACGTGTTCTTACCGAGAATGGTCAGTGGGGCTATTCCTCAATGGTTTTGCGGTAATTGTGATTACGAACCGATAAAAAACTTATTTTCGTAGCACTTTAACGGCAAACGTTCATCATCGAAGACGAAATTTTCGTATCATGCAATTTTACGGTCGATGCACTGTTGCCAAACTTACCTGTAATCAAATCAGTCCACACTCCACATGTTCTTCTACATCGTGATTGTCGCTGTCACATGTAAGCACCTTCTTTGGGTAATATACTAAAATCCATAAGTTTTTTAATGAGCTCATGGCCATCCTCCTGCACACTCCACCTAACAATCTGTACAACATTAACAACTTTTTTACTGTTCTCTTCCGCCATTCTTATACGATCCATGATCTCCAAGTACGAAATCATTGGTGTAGAAACGCTGTAGACAGCGTAAGTAAATGCGAACATCAATTGTTCATATCAACAAATATGGCTACCATACTTGTATACGGAGAATCGTTGCGAGAATTGAAAAGCTTATTTTACAACTTCTACACGTTAATGAACATTTTTTTTCACCTCACCTAAACATGTTAATTTGAGATAAATCTTAACGACTAATTATTTCGTGAGTATAAGACGTAGCATAGAAATTACAGAAGGGTCCGGTATTGTAAATTCTTGGCTTAATGAATAATAGGGATGTGCGTGACAGAATTGTTTGGATCGGGACGGGAATTTTTTTAAATCCCGACCTTCGGGACTGAAAAATTTGCAATTTCCCGACCAAGTCGGAAAATTTTCGGGACCGGAAATGTTCGAAATTTCCCGAAGCTCTGGAAATCTCGAATCCTACAAGTCATTTTTACTTTAAGTGATTGTTTTTGCATTTCTAGAATAAAAACTTACAATTTGCAATAAGTTCCAGAAACTTACAACGCAGAAAACGTCGAGAATTAACGACTTTATAAAGTGACCATTCGGTATTCCCCGACTGCTCGGGATACCAAAAAGTCGGGAAATCATTTCCCTAAGTTGGGATCGAGACGAGAATTTTCTTTTCCCGATCCCGGTCCTGACTTTTCGGGATCCCGTACACCCCTAATTAATAACGTTGAGTCGTTTACTGTTGATTATGTTATTTGAAGTCATACATGCTGCTACTGTGAAGAGATAGATGTTGGTTGGTGATATATGCTGTACTTCCTGCAGTCTTCAACAATTCTGGTCAAATTTCATATCTCTTTTTTGTTTTTGTATCACTTAACATTGAAAATATTCTTTCCATTTCCGCGTTAGAATGCGGCAATGTTAGCACTATTTTCGCGAGATTGGAAATATTTTCAAAAAAGAACTTGCCTTGTAAGTTCTTGGTAACCGATAACATGTTCCAAAATTCTAATGGAGATTTGTTAGTTAGTTCTTTTCTCTCCTCCTCGCTAAAGTATCAAGATAAACTAATCCATTTATTCCAAACCGAGCACCACGAAAGTGCAACGGACTGGCGAGTAAGCTTTGCACCTTTGCACAACAAAATGTTATTTTCCAAGATTGAAAAAAGTCCCTACGTTTTCCCTCATTTGGCAAAATCTGTCCCTATGCGTAGGGACATGTCCCTACGGTTGGCATCACTGCCGACAGGTGCAGTATGAAGCGCCCTCTCGCGGCTGACAACTCCCCGATAAGCTGCCGGCGCTCTCGCGACAACTGAGCATAAATTAGCGATGTCTAATCCAAAATTAGATGTCAGAAATAAGGTGCCACAAATATTTGTATTTGGGAGACCACCTTTTCCAGTATCCTTGCGACAAGGTACGTGCTTATTTAAATTGTAATTTTAACTGTAATTTTGAAAAGTGGAAACATTAAAAAACAAGCGGTTTCTGTTACGGACTTCCTGTAACGCAATTTGCCGGGACCTGTTGCATGAAGAGGCCGCCGAACGGCCGACACTCTGGCGGTAAACGACTGAAATAACCTCCCTGTACATTTTTTGTTGAGTAGTCTCCAAATTCTGATCTCACCCAGAGAGATAAAATTTTAACAACTCTATTGTGAGTGACCTTTCATAACGTTGACAAAAGTGAAAACATAGTTGAAACGAATAATTTTTGAGGGCCGCTTCAGCAGATTATAGTCCACGCTGGGTGTGCACAGAAAATATAATTTAAAATGTAAGTAGTGTATTTGCAAAAGATCTGCCAAAACTGGCTTCGTGTGAGCATTCTCTTCCTTTCCTCAAACAACAAAGAAAAATTCAAACGTCAGCAATTAGGGCAATTGTGTCATTTCCTCAATTCCATAGTTGGGTTAAAGCCCCTTAAATGCGGCACAGACTGCGCAGCAGTTAATCCCTTCCTCAACTCCGCCAAGGAAATACTCTTCCCCCCCTCCCTAATTCGCTGCACCGAGACAGATACGTGCAAGCTACGCGCTCTCAATTGACGCCGTAAAGCGCGTTTCACAACTTTATGCCCAATTCGGTATTGAACTTAGCTGCTTACACACAGGAAGAAATCATGTGACCTACAAGAATTGTGATTGGTTGGACGAGTTGTGCGATGTTGATTGGTACCCACAACGGATGCAAATATATTAAAATTACAGCACGTAAATTAGAGAGGTGATATTGGCACCAGGTTCCAACAAGAGTTGAAACCATTTTTTCGTGAGGAAAACTAAATTAATGAAAATTTTCAAAAACCACGGTGGTATTTGTAATCACATGCATGGTCTCGACATTTTGAAATGACCTTGATTATGCTAATTTATCAAATTATAGTGGTTTCGACAACATACGTACACTCACTCGGTCCTTATAACACCACGTTTATACGTATGTGTGTGTGTGTTTGTTTGTGTGTGAGAGAGAGAGATAGAAAGAGACATTACGCAGATATATTCCTGTTGGGACAGGCTTATTTTTAAACACATTTCTTAATTTGACCAAATAAATTGTTGGAACATTTTGCCGGTCCCAACAAAGAAGAGGCCATTGCGAGACTCGTGAGACCCCTTGCGACCTGTATGCCAAGTAATTTTAAGTTACCATGTAGTCTATATTTGTTCGATTAGCGTGCTAAAATGTGTGTTACACTCTGCCACCTGCAGCTGAAATATGGAAGCTTCACGCCTCTGTAAAATTGTGGTGTTTAATCACATCTCTTGGGACCATTATCTATTTCTCATGTATTTGTACCTACCATCCCTGGGGGGTTGAAGGGCAAGCAAAGGTTCGTGGGGCGGCAGATGGGATTCCCAGCTCCCCTAGCCGTCTTGTTGCTCTCGAACTGTCAATGTTGAAAACATAAAATTTTGGAGCCAGATCTGATATTCTATTATCTTTTAATCCTACAATTGTAATTGTAATTGATATGTGTCATTTTACTTTGCTTTTTTGCCACTTTTGGCTAATTTTCGAAGATGGGGATGAATGATGATATCATCAAATTGATGAACCAACTCACACAAGAATCCATGGTCAGAATGGGATTCGAACCTGGGAACCCTGCCGATGTGCTTATCACTCCACCACGAAGGTCGGCTTTAATCCTGCAATCAAACAAAATGATACTTTATAATTTCTTCCTCCAAATGTGACCCTTCTGTATGTGCCTATATCAAATTATTAGTTGGGTTTTATTTTAATAATAGTAAATATAGATAAATCCAGTAGTGTAATTGGACCTACAACCAGGACGAGAAAGTATTTATCCCTCTCATGCAGATTTGCCTACACTTAAAACTTGCTCAACATGCCCATATGAGCTTTTTGCTCAAGTGTGGAACCCCGTCTAATCCAAGATTTTTGTAAAAATGCCCTCGGGAATTTCCTGAGAAAGTATGACCCCCCTCAGATTGATTTGCCTACACTTATAAAAGGCACTTCTGTGAGATTGTTGTCCATAAACCGGTCAAAAATATGCCTTTATTGATATTGTATGATATCTTAAGTATAGTGACTGCTATAGTGCCCTAGCATGTATAGATTTCAAAATATTAACAATTTTGCTAATATTGCATTTTTCAGAAAATTCTATATATAAAAATTAGGCATTCACAGCTTAAATATTGCATATATCAGGAAAATTATAAAGACAAAAAATGTAGAGAATCATACCTAGAATATGCCTACAAAATTTCAAGTCTCCAGTCCTGATAGTTTTTGAAAAATCTCAAATTCAAAAAATTATCGATTTTTTAACAAAACTTCTAAACAGCCTCTAGATTTCAAATATGCAACCCCCATGCACCTATCTTGAAAAATAGTCAAGTTATTCAAGATCTAGAGAAGGGCAAGAGATTTTTGAAAAATTATAGAGATCAAAAAGTTGCATCTTGCCATGCCCAGGCCAAAGCAACAAACCCCATGTCTCTAGGATTCATGGTTCCAGAGATAATCAAAATCCAAAAAATTATCGATTTTTTCACAAAACTTCTAAACTTCAAATATGCAACCCCCATGCACCTATCTTGAAAAATAGGCAAGTTATTCAAGATCTAGAGAACAACAAGAGATTTTTGAAAAATTATAGAGATCAAAAAGTTGCATCTTGCCATGCCCAGGCCAAAGCAACAAACCCCATGTCTCTAGGATTCATGGTTCCAGAGATAATCAAAATTCAAAAAATTATCGATTTTTTCAAAATTTGAGTATGTTTCTCTGGGGAACATGCAGAGTCACCCCCAGGAATATAACTGGCCTAGGATCAAAACTAGTGAAAATTGCAAAAATAAAATAATCGATTTTTTCAAAATTTCAGTATGTTGATCTGGGGGCCATGCAGAGTCACCCCCATAAATATAATTATTCTAGGATCAAAATTAGTGACAGAATGCAGAAACAAAAATTATAATAGGGCTTGGATACAGCTACCAGCCACTATATTTTTATTTTGAACACAGCACTTAAAACTAAGCCAAGGAGCACCCCCAACCACCCCCACCCACACCCACACACCCACACCCACCCACACCCACCCACATACACACCCACATCCATACATATTTACTTCCCGGTACACTTCTATTGCATCATGTTGTGTAATATTATGCAATAAATTATTAGGCATGTGTTGTTTTCTGATTAATTGGTTATGACAATATGTGATGATGTGGTGTTTTCTGATTGGTTTAAATAAGCAGGGTTTCTATTTGCTCTATAAATCTATATAAGCCAGAGCACAGTGCAGATTCTTCACCATTGCTGGATCTTCAGTGGAACCCACATCGCGGGGGATAGAACCTGAACAGGCTCCACCAAAGTATAGGAGACTTGAAGCATATAATTTGGCGGAAAACCCAAGTAAGGTCATAGAAACAATATACACTGATGCAATAAAAGCCAATTTTTGGCAGGGGGGCCAAAGTGGTTCCTAAATACAAAATAATTAATATCTCAAGAACTAATTGACATAGAGCTATGCAGTTTTTTTTGTCTGCACTGAACCCAACTGATATTTTTTATTAAGCATAGAATTTTGATTTGAACCCCAAGAAATTTTATATAAATACCAAAGCCAAAAATATTAACACACATAAACACATACACACACACACAAAATATTCAAAACACACTGCTGAACCCAACTGATATTTTTTATTAAGCATAGAATTTTGATTTGAACCCCAAGAAATTTTATATAAATACCAAAGCCAAAAATATTAACACACATACACACATACACACACACACAAAATATTCAAAACACACTGCTGAACCCAACTGATATTTTTTATTAAGCATAGAATTTTGATTTGAATCCCAAGAAATTGTATATAATAAACAACAACAAAAATGCCAAATCAAAAATATTGTAATCAACGCAAAAAGAATATATCCAGCCCCAATTGGGCTAAGCATCAAAGGAATTGTAATCCAGACAAATGCAGAACTCCCACAAAAATTTGCCCTAAATGCCATAGAAAATATAATCTGGAATATTTCACATATAAACACAAAGGTACTTGTTCTGCACAGTCATCAACATTGCCCCCACAACCATCTACATCTGCTCTGAAAAGGAAGCATGAAACACCTCTTAATGCTGGACCAGCAAAGCAGCCACGCCATGAACCCATCTATAGCAGTTTTAATGGCCAATTAAGGGATCACCGGTTTGTATCAGAGCCAAGATGTGACATTAAGAATTTTTTGAACAGTATAAATCCAGATGTGCAGGCAATTCTAAATACACAAAATGGCTCTTATAAGATGTCCCTCAAATTGTTTACACAATATAAGAAGCCAAATGACACAAAATTTACACAGCCCCACATAACAGAAACTGTACCGGTATATTCAAATGCAAATTCAGACAAAATAATAAGCAGTTTAATAGATCAATTGAATATTAAACACTCTGAATTTGCAGCAAAAGAGTCTGGATGGAGCCTATGCGGATCTCCACACAAGTTATATATTAATATTTCTGAATTCAGCCCATTACAAGGATCTACATATCTGCCATTACCTGCCAATATTAAAAACAAAAGAGCCGTGGTTAATATAGAAAATAATCATGAGAAATGCTTTTTGTGGTGTATTTTAGCTGCTTTGTATCCAGTTTCAAGGAATCCTGAGAGAATAACTTATTACAAACAACATGAACATGATTTTGATGAGGCAAGGAGGGTTTAGAATATCCAATGTCTGTTCAGAATATTGATAAATTTGAAAAAAAAGGCCAGGAATATCAATGGAAAACAATTATCTATTAATGTATTTATTTGTTCTACTGGCCGTGCAATTGCTTGATAGCACCTCTCAGAATCAGTACATTTGATGATGATTCTGCTGTTCCGATTGATCTGCTCTTAATTGAAGGAGATGGCACATATCATTACACTCTGATACACAGTCTTGAAGCTTTAGTGAGAACACAACTAGACAAATCCGATACAATATTCAAGTTGTGCAGAAGATGTTTGTCTGTATTTGATGGTCAAAAAATAATAAATGGGGTTCGTGAAAAAAATGCAGAAATTGCTAAAAACAAGTTAATTGAGCATCTGAAATACTGTGGCAATCATAAACCTGTTAATATGGTGATGCCTAATCCAAATGAAAATGCCAAATTCAAAAAATTTGAAGCCTTTTTGGAACACCCAGCAAATATAGTCTGTGATTTTGAATCAAATCTCAAACCTCTTGCATTCTGTAGCCCAGATCCTGATGAATCTTCAATTACACCATACCAGCTACATGAACCTTCTAGTTTTTGTTATGTGGTTGTACAGGATGGGGTTGTTAGTAAAGAAGATTTATACATGGGAGCAGATGCCATCAAAGAATTTGCACATAGAATAGAAAATGAGTGCCATGACATAGCATCTGATATTTTATTAAAATCAAAACCCATGTTGCCTTTAACAGAGAAACAGATTGAAGATTTCAACAATGCAGAAAAATGCCCGGTATGTGATTCTGAATTTTCAGATGCAAATGTCAAGGTTCATCACCATTCTCATACCGATGGTAAATTCTTAATGGCTCTGTGTAATAGCTGTAATATTAAGATCCAGAGACCAAAATTTGTCTCCATATTTTGCCATGGAGCATCCAATTATGATTTTCATCATTTGATCAGGTACGAGGGGTTTGACAAGCAGAATTTAAATATTTTAGCTGAAAATGATGAGAAATATATTGCTATTAGCAAAATAATTAAAGTTAATGGTGTTTCTATTCACTTAAGATTTCTTGATTCATACAGAATTTTATCGGCTAGCCTGGCCACACTGGCCACTCAATTATCTGATGATCAATTCAAAATCACATGTGCTTTGTTTCCAAATCAGGACCTGAAATTAATTAGGCGGAAGGGTGTATATCCATATGACTATGTTACAGATTTTTCTAAATTTGATGAGTGTTCTCTGCCACCACAACAAGAGTTTTACAGCAAAATCAGAGGATCTGGAATCACTGATGAAGATTATCACCATGCCCAGTTGATGTGGAACAATTTAAAATGCCAGACATTTGGTGATTATCACAAGGCTTATTTAAAACTTGATGTAACCCTCTTAGCTGATATATTGCAGGCATTCAGAAAATCTTCCATGCAAAATTATAAGCTGGATCCAATGTATTTTTACAGTGCTCCAGGCCTAGCATGGTCTGCAATGTTTTTAAACACTAAAATGCAATTGGATCTGATCCAAGATCAAGATATGTACTTGTTTATGGAGCAATGTATAAGAGGGGGCATGGTGCAATGTTCTCGGAGATATGCCAGAGCAAATAACAAATATATTCCTGATTATGATCCAGCACAGCCATCAAATTATATATTGTATGTGGATGCAAACAGCCTCTATGGTTATGCTATGATGTATAAACTGCCATATGCAGGGCTTGAGTGGGTTGAAAATTTCAATATTGAAGATCTTAAGGATTTTGATGACAGTAACTATGGCCTGTTCTTAGAGGTTGATCTGACAATTCCTGATGATTTACACAACACATTTTCTGATCTGCCCCCAATTCCCGAGGTTAAGTGTTCACCTGGCTCTAAACAGAAGAAATTGATGATGACACTGGAGCCAAAACAGGGTTATGTCATATATTACAAAAACCTCCAGTTCCTGATGAAACATGGTGTTCAAGTGACCAAAGTTGGAAAAGTTTTGAGGTTCAGGCACTCAAGATGGTTGAAACCATATATTGATACAAACACAGAGCTTCGAACATCTGCAATGAGCCAATTTGATAAGACCTTGTTTAAATTGATGGTAAATTCAGTGTATGGCAAAACAATTGAAAATGTCAGAAAACTTATTGATGTTAAAATAATTACTGACCCCAACCGGAGCAAAAAATTAAATGCAAAGCCTAATTTCAATTATAGAAGAATTTATAATGAAAATATGGTACTCTTCAACATGAAAAAAACAAAAATTAAATTTGATAAGCCTATTTATGTAGGGGCTGTGATATTGGAATTGGCCAAATTACACATGTTAAAATTGTATTATAATGTGTTGAAACCTTTTTATGGTGATTGTGTAAAATTTATGTACATGGACACAGATAGTTTTGTTCTTGATATTCAAACAGAAGATGTTTATCAAGATATAGCACAGCCTGAATTGTTTGAATATTTTGATACCACTGAACATACAAGGATTCAACCCCACAACAAAAACGTGCCTGGCAAGTTAAAAGATAAGACACTTGGTGATGTTATTGTGGCATTTGCTGGGTTAAGGGCCAAGATGTACAGTTTTGAAACATGTAGTGGTGTTGTTGCCAAAAAGGCCAAGGGCATTGGCAGAGTAACTGTGGACAAAGAGCTTGAATTTGAGGATTAAAAAAATTGTCTCAAATCATGTAGCACAATCAGAACATCAGAAAATAGAATTCAGAGTGTGGATCACTTGTTGAATACAAATATTGTAAGAAAAGTGGCTCTGGACCCACATGATGATAAGAAATGTATTTTATCATGTGGCATACATACCCTATCATGGGGGCATTGTGATTTGAAAAATGGCAATCAATGCCCAATTACAGAGCATGATTTGAAATAAATAAACATGCCTATGAACATATTTGGGTTCAAAAAACAGGCTATTATGGACCTGCCAACACCACAACCCTCTTCTGATATGATATCTAAACTAAGTGCTTTGTTAATTATTCATCTGAACAGCATACTTACAGATGTTGATGATGAAATAGGTAAAACATTGTACATATTTAACAGTAATTTAAATCATTACCAATTACCTGTAGGTGGTCAATTGCAATTTATTACAACCCCTAAGGGTGATGTCAAAATTTCAGTGGGGAGAAATATTTATAGAATTAAGCACTCAAACATGATTTCTGGCACTGTATATACTGTTTCTGCTGGTGACTGCTTATATATTGAGGTCCCTGGGTCATATGACAAGCTTATACCTTTTTTTATAGAATTAAGAATCAGATATTCAATAATAAATAACCACTAAAACAAAAATGCCTAATGATATATTTGGCCATACAAGACATGAAGATCACAGTTATGAGATTCTGATGCTTGATGTCAGAGTCAAGAAATTAAGAAGTGATTTACAAGCTTTACAAACCACACTCAATGCCAGTCTTCAATTAGAAATTACAAATTTGCAATCACAATGCATGGACCCTCTTCTTAAAATTGATTCTGAACTCAAAT
Organism: Lepisma saccharinum; assembly: GCF_977018435.1. Lineage (NCBI taxonomy): Eukaryota > Metazoa > Arthropoda > Insecta > Zygentoma > Lepismatidae > Lepisma > Lepisma saccharinum. The sequence continues at coordinate 123,695 of NW_028143060.1, forward strand.
TGCTGCTTCAGAAATATACTGACCTGGCCACATTAGATAATTTTCAAAATTTAGAAGAAGCTGTAGCAGCTCTTCAAGCCAAATTTAAGAGCCAGGCCACCAACTCTGAGCAATTGAAACAGCAATTGGAGGAACAGATTAATAATGTCCAGGCACAGCTCCAAACAATTGTCAAAAGCATAAAATCACAAGAAGATTTTGATCTAGTGATTTCCACTCTAAAAGAACAGATTCAATCACTCCAAATACCTAATCTGGACCCTCTGAACAATGCCATAGCCGAGGTTAAAGAAAAAATTGAGACACTTGAAAATTTTATGAACAATTTGCCATCTTCTGATGCTTTGAGTGCAATAACTCGGAGTGTTGCCAACATCAAGCTGCAACTTGAAACATATGAAGATTTTGGAAAAATTCAAAGTACCATAACCCATCTTGAGGGTACAACAGCAGCAGTGCAAAGTGATTTGACAAATGTACAAGAATCCCGATTGCCTGGTATTTTAGATACCCTTGCCAGTGTCCAGCAACAGATCACAAAACTTGAAAACCTCAACACTGAATCTGAGCTATCTCATTTTCATCACTTGATTGATGATATCCAAACAAAGCGTGAAATTTTACAACAATCAACACCCACTCAGACAGATATAGCCCTGCTCCAAAATGCTATGCAAAATGTGGCTGATGCTTCTGAATTAAATAATGTGAAATTGGCACTTGAATCTTTGCAAAATACTGTAACAAATCTGCCTACATCACAGGAACTTAAAAATATTAAGAGAGCTGTGAATCGCATATTGAAATCAGAAGATATCAAGAATATCCAGACAGAGATCAAACAACTCCCTCAAACAGTGGCCACTTTACCAACTAATCAACATATTAATGAACTGCATGCCCTGTTTGAGGATATCAGAAGACAGGTCCATGATCGTACTGCTCAAAATTCAAAATTGGCAGTTGTTGAAAATTTGCAACAAATTGTAACTAATATCAAGCAACAGCTAGGGACCATGGAATCCAATCAAGCAAATGCTCTCTCTGTTTTTGCCACCCAGCTTCAAGAGATTGTGCAACAATACAAGAAACTTGTTGTGGACATAAAGATCAAGCCAGGCCATGATGATGTTCTTAGGACCATCAATGAGCATCTTGAATCTGTAACAAGCAGATTGCTTACAGCAGAAAAAGAAATAACAGGCATAATTGAGAATCCCAAACATACAGTAATTCTTGAATTGTACAGCATCCCCAACAAAGAATATGATTCACCATTTACACCAGGTGGCAAAATATATATGCTGTCCCCTTCACAATTTTATTACCAATTTTTTTGTTGGGGGCACACTTAGACCAATCAAGATCAAATATTGGCTTCAACCACAGGCACACCACTACCCTCCCTTATCAATAACAAATGCTGATAACAAAGCAAAAATCACCAGTGTAGAGTTAGAGGATTTTACAGATCCCAATACATTAGAAACAGCCTATGCTGAAGATGATGGCTCTCTGGAATTTAAAATACAAATAGGGGACAAATTATATTTAGAAAATCCTGTAGTATCAGCTGCTGAACACCCCATAGTTGCAATATTCTTGTTTTCATATTATGTCTAGACAAATTATTGTTGACAAGCCAGACATAATTATAAGAGACTGCCAGTAGTTCCAAAAGGCATAGATGATTTATGGCAGAGCGACTTGATTGAGATGGCATGTGGACAGCAGAAAAACTTAGACAAAATCAACAAGGCCTACAAGTATCTACTCACTGCAAATAGACACATTTTCAAAATTTGCCTGGGCTGTGCCACTCAAATCCAAGACTGGAAAATGTGTTACAGAAGCCTTCAGGACAATCATCAATCAGAGTGGAAGATCACCGCGCTATTTGCAAACAGATAATGTTCCAACAATTTATTAAAAGCCAGTCAATACAACATTATTCGAGTTAGAGTGATCTCAAAGCCTCAATTGTAGAGAGATTCAACAAAACCCTAAACAATCTTATGTATAAACAAATTACACTTCAAGGTAATTATAAATGGATTAATATTCTTCCAGAACTTCTACATAAATATAACAACTCGGTCCATTCTACAATCAACATGCAACCCTCTGAAGTAACTCCATCTGATGAGCAAAAATTGATCAGGACTGTTTATTATCCTAGATACCAGCCAACAACAAGAAAGGCCAAATACAAGGTGGGTGATCAAGTAAGAATCAGCAAATATAAGCATTTATTCAAAAGAGGCTTTACAAGAAACTGGAGCACTGAATTATTTACAGTGGTTCAAATTAATCCTGGGGCCCTTAACACATATATAATAAAAGACCACCGAGGAGAAATTCTCAAAGGCAGATTCTATGAAGAAGAACTCAGCAAAACTAAACAGCCTGACACATATCTCATAGAAAAAATCATCCGCAGAAAAGGCAACAAGTTATTTGTCAAATGGCTAGGACTTCCAGAACACAGCTGGATCGATGCAGACAAAGTGATAATATGAGCACCTGGGATGTTATAAAGAGGCTGCCAGAACCTGAACAGCAGATTAAGAGAAATGGCAAGTTGCTGCCTGAAAATATTAGATGTCTTATTGTTGGGCCATCAGCTTGTGGTAAAACTACACTAATGATTGATAATTTTTTATTGGCACCCAACTGGTTAGACTGGAAAAACAGGCACTTGTATGTCTTCTCTAAGAGCTTGGAACAATTAAAATATCAGCAGCTGATGAAGCTATATGATGGATTGGATATAGCCACTTTTGAACCAGATGTTAAGCCACTTCATGAATGTCTTGATAATTCTGTTGTTGTGTTTGATGACATTATACTGGATAATCAAAACAAGGTTAGAAATTTCTTTACACAGGGCCGACACAAAAACATTGATTGTTTCTACCTGGCACAGACTTTTTCAAAAATACCCAAGCAGCTGATCCGAGACAACAGCAATTTTATATGTGTGTTTCATCAAGACCATACCAACCTCAAACACAAACATGATGAATATGTAGGTGGGGACTTGAGCTACAATGATTTTTCCAAGTTTTGCAGTAGGTGCTGGAACCAGGACAGTTATGGGTTTGTCACAATTGATATGACAAGAAAACCCAATAGTGGCAAATACAGAAATAAAATCAACAATTTTCTAGACATTGAAACATATATAAATAACCATGAAAAGGCCAATCATTGATGATCTTAAATTAAGAGATTATCTTGTAAAAAGATTTAAGGGATGGAAATCACAGAACCGAGGAATTTATGAACAACACAAACAAACAGAACAGCCTATTATTGATGCTATTAGTGAATTAGGTAAAAATATCAAAACTGTTACAGATCAAAATCAAAATTTGATCACAGAGCTTGTACCTGTAGCTGCAAGGAACATATTAGATTATCCAATCACCCCACTTTCCAGTATTCATACACCTAGTCCTTTTGCTCCTCGAAGATTTGAAGCTACTCTGGATCCTATTGAATTGGGTCTTCTTGCCCAAAAATATTTAAGCACACCTAAAGACAATAAAGATGAGGTCTTTGGCTTATATGCTGACACAGAGCGTGATGGTAGCATCATACATAGAATTGGCAATTTCAGAGTAACATTTATGGGAGATGATATAATTGTATATTCAGAATCTCATCTTGGAGAAAAAGGTGCTTTTGTTAAGTATCTTGGCACACCTGGATTGTGGGAACTGATGAGAAGGAAAAGGCCTGGCAGCTATACAGATCAAGATTATGAGCACTACAAGGAAATATTAATAAAATCAGATGCTCTATACCAGAACAATGATCCCACACAAAAAAGAGTCAAGTCTAGCAGTGGAGCAAAATACAACAATTTAATCAAGTCCATATGGTCACAAATTAAGACAAGCAGTGGAATCAAACAATACAACACCCTGCCCAAAGAATTTGTGTGGGTTGATGATGTCAGGAAACTTGTAGATAGGTTATTTTTACAATGAAAAAGTTGGAATTATGGACATGATAAATACAAAATTGTCTAATTTTATAGTGAATGACACTAAGGGGATTGGATATCTTATAAAAATTATTAATACTCTACCACCTAAATTTTGGAATATTTCTGAGGGTCGGGGGTTGGTTAGTGACATTATAAACAAGCTGCCATTTGAACTACATATTTCAGGCTATCAGTATTGTGGTCCAGGCACAAAATTGGAGCATAGATTAAACAAAGGTGATCCTGGTGTTAATCCCCTAGATGCTGCTTGTAGAGACCATGACATAGCATACAACACACATTCTGATCTAGACAAGAGACATGTTGCAGACAAGAAATTAGAAGAGGCTGCATTTGGTAGATTTGTAAGCAAAGATGCTTCTTTAAGTGAAAGAATAGCAGCATTGGGAACCACCATAGCTATGAACACCAAACAAAAACTGGGGTGGGGGCTGTTAATATGTATATAATAAACCTAGAATGAAGGCCAAGGGTGTTATGTATCAAATACCTTATGCAGGTCTTAAATCTCTTAAAACTATAGACAGTCTTTTAACCAAAAAGCAGCGGAAGAAAAAAAATTCTTGTATTGCCAAGGGTCATGGTATGAAATTGTTGCTTAGTACCCCCCAATTAAAAAAATTACAACAATCCAGGAAAAAAATCACATGTGGGGGGTTTCATATTTACTATCCCGGCCATCTTAGCAGCACTTGGGGCTGTTGGGAGCTTGGCTGGGGGATCAGCTGCCATAGCAAAAACAGTAATAGATGCCAAAAAAATAAGGCAGAATTAGATGAATTGAATCGCCATAACCTGGCCATGGAGAAACAAGGCAAAGTTGTTAAGAGAGTCATGAATAAGTTTAAAAAAACAAGAGCCGCTTACAAACCAAGATATTGAAGCTTTAATCAAGCCACTGGGCATCAAAAATTTTAGAGGTGTGTACATGTCTGATTCTTTGCCAGAACAACCACTCAACAAAGTGTGTGGCATTGTTAATTTGGATAAGTACAAAAATCAGGGCACTCACTGGATTTGTTATCTTAAATATTTAAAAAATGAGGCATTTGTGTTTGACTCATTTGGAGGTGTTCCACCTGAAAATTTAATAAAATATCTCAATTCAGCTAATCTTTATTACAATAATGCCCGTGTTCAAAATTTCAAAGATGTTAATTGTGGACATTTGTGTTTATCTGTTCTTAGATATATGTCTCAAATAAATAAACCATCAATTGAAAATTTTCAAAAAGCCTTGTGGTATTTAAAACATCATGGGGGTATTCCATCTCACCAGCCAAAATTCAATATTAAAACTCAAATTACATGATGATATAGTGTATCCCAAAACAATAGCATGTATGGCATGTACTTGATCCCTAATATTACACACCACAACAACAAAATTGCAGTAGGGGATCAAAAAAATGTCATCACTCCAGGGCAATATAATCTGTCCACTCTAAATGCTCAATTACCCAGAGGTATAGTGTTAAGTCAAAATTCTGTCACTCACAGAGTAGAGATTGTATCTGCTACAGAAACAGTGGATCTGGGTACTATAGGAGAGCTGTTAGGCTTTGAGAACAACACAAAACTTGAAGCGGCCATCAAACACACTGCTATTAATATACCTAAATTCTTAGCCATAGATACTCTGAATATTGACTGTAATGTGGCCGAGGGTATGATCACCAAATCAAATGGCATAGGCACTCACAAACAAACTGGCATCATTGCAACGTTCAAACCTAATTCTGAATTTATGGAGCCAATCATCTACACTCCATCCCCAATATTATATTTTCCTGTGTGCCATAACAGAATAGATAATATTGAGTTGATGGTCACTAATGAAAAAGAAGAATTAGTTGATTTTGCTGGAGCCACAACAACTGCTATCATAGAGATTAATATTTAAATAAAAATACATACAAAAAAAATGGAAAATATTGAGAGTTATGAGCTACAATCATTCCCCCCAAACAGGTGGACATTTGCAAATTTAAATCAACCCAACACAGAGATTGAGGTTGATCTTGATGTAGGGGATGGCTTTATACACCCCCACAGAGCAGATCTATACATCAAATTTGATGTTGTAAAGCTCGATGGAACAGATTATCCGGCAAATTCAAATATAATATTGGTAGATAATTTTGTGCCGCATCTGTTCTCTGAAATTGAGATCAGAAAGCATGGTGTTGTTATAAACAGAGTGGATTATCCCGGTATTACCTCCACAGCTTTGGCCACATTAAATTATCCAAAACCGAGGCTTCTTACTACAAAATAGGTGGATTTGAGGCTGGTGATAAAATTATATCTAAGAACCACACAGTGCTGTTCCCTATGCGCCTGTTGCCAGGATTCTTCTCAGATTACAAAGATATTATGTTGAAGGGTGGTTTAAGAATCACATTTAGAAGAGCTGCAAATGATAATAATGCTTTGATGAGGTGCAGCACATTAAACTCTACAGGAGAAGCTCTGCCCAATACCTTACCTGATGAAGGCAAATGCATTATTCAGACTATGGAGCTAAGAATCCCGGTTGTTGAGTATGAAGCCAGTTAAGCTCTTAAATACAAAGCAGATATAATAAAAAATCCACAGATTCCTTTACAATTTTATACATATCAATGTGTACAGAAGCCCGCATCTGGTACCTATTATGAGTTTGATGCTACAAATTCATTCTCCTGTATACAATACGACATGCCGGATTTTGTGGTGGTACTGTTTCAGACTGGAAGACACAATAATCAGGAAAAAAATTCAAGTAAATTTGATAGCTGCAACATCAAGAACATATATCTTAAAAATGGCAGAGATTAGGTATTTCCCAGAGAAAATTATAATTTAGACATGTCCAAGGATGATTTCCTTAAATTATATGAGGCATTTTCATCATACAAAAGGGTCACTACTGGCAATACTGACATGTATTACACACCAGATGAATTCAAAGCACAGAGACCCATGTTTGTAATCAACACTTCAAAAAGAAAACAAGTTGTGGTTAATGATAGGACAAATATTAAAATTATCTGTGAATTCCATGAGCCATTACCTGATGACACCATATGTAGTGTTATTCTCATAGGGGAAAAATCTTATCTTTATGATGTAAGAAATGAGAGAGTCACAGAACAATTCTAGAAGAATTACATTATCTTAATATTAGATAAACAAATTGAACCTGGTATCCAATTGAACTTAAACCGGAAGTAAATATGTGTGTGTGTGTGTGTGGGTGTGGGTGTGTATGTGGGTGGGTGTGGCTTAGTTTTAGTTGTGGGCAAAAAAAATATCAAGAGAGGCTTATTTTTGACAGGCTTATGGACAACAATCTCACAGAAGTGCCTTTTGTAAGTGTAGGCAAATCAATCTGAGGGGGGTCATACTTTCGCAGGAACTTCCCGAGGGTATTTTTTACAAAAATCTTGGATTAGACGGGGTTCCACACTTGAGGAAAAAGCTCATATGGGCATGTTGAGCTTGTTTTAAGTGTAGGCAAATCTGCCTGAGGGGGGTTCATACTTTCTCGTCCTGGTTGTAGGTCCAATTACACTACTAAATCCCTTTGTAAAACCCATTTTCTTCCATAGCAAAGACACAAAAAGTAGTTTATCAGATGTTATCATCAAAGATTCTTTACTTGTCTTCTTTCGGTCATTATCAAGAAAAATTAATTTTCGAGAAAAATGATTTGTTATTAAAAAAAATATGAATGAAAATATCCTGACCAAGGCGACAAGCGGTCAGGCAAAAGGGAGGGGTTGTCATATCGAAGTCTCACAGGTATCTCAGTCTACAAGCAAAAGCAAGCCTTTTTCTCAAATGCGCGTTCATGATTTTTAGAAGCGGAAGGCAACAAGTGACACGTTTCGCTTAGAAACAATGATGCCACATTTCTTAACGAAATAGCACGTCTCAAAATTGTTTCCTTTGTTAATATCGTGGATTGGGTGGCCTAGACCTGGTGTTCGGGCTTTCACAGTGAATGCTTTGTTGAAGACTGAAGTGGCTTGTCTTTATTTTCGCTTGTCACTTCGGTATAAACTTCAGTGTTTGTTGCAGCCGTCGTTTGCTACTTGTTGCCTGTATCTTCGTTTTAAAATCACTCTGTAAGAAAGCATTCAAGGCGTAGGAATGACCACCAGACCAAAGCAAATTAATAACGTCCCCAGTGAGTCAAACATGCAAGTGGCACGTATAGTTTGAATGTCGCATTTGTTCGAAAATTATATTTATATAAGAATTTGGTTTCCAAAGCCATTTATTGCTTCGGTACAAAAGTTCAATTGGGACGAAGCGACGAGCAACGACGGCTTTCACACAGAAGTAAGAAGAAACCCGGGTAGCCTAAAAAATATAAGCAATCATTTACTGCAGCTCCGCAACCAGCTGATGCCATCAGAAAGCAACGAAAGAATAGGATATTGCACCTTGTCATGTCGCTTCAAGAGGTTCGAAAGTTTCATTTACTACTAGGTGTTTTTTTTTTTTCACGTGACGCGTGTCGTTTCTCGCTTCGGTCTACAATCTCCCCAAGACTCGTAGGGGAATCGTACCCAGGGTCCCTAGTCGTAGAACACGGAGACAAGAGTTTATACTTCTCAAAGTGAACTCCTTGATCGCAATCCTTAAATTCCATTTTATTTCAATGTAGTTATTTTATTAACAGTCGGGTTGGCAACATTCTCGCCTCTGCATCCACGGCGAAACCGTGCATGCCTTGTTGCGATGTTGCTACACGTATTTGACGTCAACTCTTCTCGCTCGCTCTGTTTAACGTTCTACTTCAAAAGAGGGGAAACTCACCACCCGACAACCTTCAAGAGGGAACACAAGCACCTCCCTCTTGCAGTAAGTTCACCGCGCAATATATCCCTGTGTTTGTTGTCAACGTATCTCACACTTGATCTCTCCATTGCGTAAGTTTCACAAAGTAGGAACTGTGTCCTGCTCCTCACTTCGGTTTGCGTGTGTGTGCTAAAAGTTCAAATGTAAACATATAACATACAAATACTTACGCAGAGATATTCGCATTATTGCGTATATTATATGCGTTTAATGCATTTTAGAATACATAAAACAACAGAAAGAACAATGAAATGTACATTTAATAATGATCCCTACGAAAAACTTTGAGGAAGGGAAAAAACTCTAGTTGAAGACAACGATTTCATTCCATTTTGATAAATAATGTCTGGAAACAACATGTACTTGCCTTCTATTTATTTATATATTTATTACGTCTTGTTTATCATGGCGAAGCTAATGTTTGTAGCATTTTGTATCACTTAACCATTTTTACATCGAATTTCATCATATGAAAACTAGAAAACAACATTTAAACCATTACATAGAAAGGTAAATATTAAAATAAAGTAAGAGAATTAAATATAAAATTACAAAAAGAATACAAAAAAGGACAAGGAAAAAATACATACGGGAATAAAAATCTAACCTATACTTACGAGCATAAAACAAAACACATACATACTTATACACACACACACATATACACACACACACAATCCCATATTCATGACATTAGTCTTGGATTTGAAATATTAAGGTGAATAAGGGTTTTCAGTGTTTTTCTCCGCTTAACTCTATTCAATTTATCACTAAAATATAATGTGCTAACTATATGTGTCCAATAAAAAAATGTTTCAATTGTGTCTTACATACATATGGTGAAGATGAGTTCCGGATTTCGAGGGGCAGTGAGTTCCAAAGACGAGAAGTAGAAACGGCGAAAGATTTTTAATAAAAATTTGAGTTATGAAGGGGGATGAGTAGTTGAGTTCTCCCTCGCGATCTGGTGTCAAGGCTGTGTGATTCGAAAAGCAATGAGAATCTGCTCGAAAGATAAGCCGGTTCGTTTGAACTGATTGCCCTATAGAGAAGGGTGAGGTTGTGTACCTTTCGCCGATCAATTAATTTGAGCCAATTTAGCTTTGTAAAGAAAACGGATAAATGGTCCCTATATTTCAGATCGAAAATAAAGCGGACGCAGGTGTTTTGTACTCGTTGAAGACTTTGAGCGAGATCATCTGGTAGGTCGGAATAGACAGAACCGCAGTAATCGAAGTGTGGAAATCAAGTACTTGCACTAGTTTGATTTTAATGCTAACGGGGAGAAAATGTTTAAGATGAACAAGAGCGTGTAATGCAGCGAAGGCTCTTTTACTAGTTAAATTTACGTGATCTGACCATGAGAGATATTGATTAATACGCCCAGATTTCTGGCTGCTTTACTTAATTTAATAGCTTTCCCTAAGACCATTATGGGCGGGAGGGAAGACATTTCAAACGCGGAAAGCATTTTGAGTGAACGTATAATAATAGTTTGGGTTTTTGAAGGATTAATTAGTAGCACATGATTAGCTGACCTAGTACTGATTTTGTTCAGATCATAATTTATATCGCGAACTGAATTTTCATTATTCTTTGGAGGAAAGGACAAATACAGTTGTTGGTTCAGACAAGTTGTACAGGAAGGATAGCTTCGATAGCTGGATGTCGTGGTCAGTAGTCTGAAAAGCTTTACTAAAGTCCAGAAATACAAGAATAGTTACTTTTTCATTGTGCATGGCGTGTCTCATGTCGTCCGTCACGTTGATGAGCATTGTGCAGGTGCTATGGTTGTGCCGGAAACCCGACTGGAGGGAATTTATTAGATTGTTTCGTAATAAGAAATTACACGTTTGGTTACCGACAACGTGTTCTAGAGCTTTGGATAGATCCGAAAGTATACGTATTGGCTGGTGGTCGCCGAAACTGAGAACTTTGTTTGTTTTCGGCAGAGGGCGAACCTTAGCCAGATTCCAAATCGACGGGAATATGCCGAAGGAAAGGGAGAAATTAAAAATGCCTGTTATAGGAACGAGAACGTACGGGAGATTTTTTAAATCATTAAAGCAGAGTTTTCGGCTATTCCCACAACGGTGGATTTTTTTTATTGAGAGCTGACAGTAGTGTAATAGTTATGTTCTGGAACATTTATTTTGTATTTATTCATTTTAACCCGATTTCAGCTAATTTTCCAAGGGTAAAATATCAAAAAAAATCTAAATTTTACAATTTTTATAGCATAAAAAATAATTATTTCTTTTCTTATGAAAGCTCAACTCATAGAAGAAAATATTCAAAAAATCTAAATTTTACCATCTTTATAGTATAAAAAACAATTATGTACTTTTTATCAAATTTAACTACTCATTTTTATAGGGTAAAATTTACTTTTTGAGCCTAGATGAGTATATTTACAATTATCCAGATTTTAAGAGAAATAGATGTGCAGATACTGATTTTGATTTATTTCACAGCGCATTGCAGTGCTGTTCAGTGAAGTGTATATAATTGTTTCTCAAATGTGTGTATTCTGATTAATTTTACGTCTGAAATGTAGATACTGTTTTAAGTTATTAGCAGTGCAGTGTAAATGTGTGTATTCTGATTAACTTCACTTCTTTAGGGTATATACTCTTTCTAAGTTATTAACAGTACACTGCACTGAAGTACAGTCTATAAAATTATTTCTTAAATGTGTGTATTCTGATTATTTTTTTCTTTTGAAAATGTAGATACTGATTTGAGTTATTAGCATTGCAGTCCAGTGTTGTACAGTGCAGTGTATATAATTATTTCCCAAATATAAATACATATATATATATTATCGTTAATTGTTATATCTGGAAATATATATGTGTGTATTTTTTTGAAAGAAACAGGCTATATATTAAATATATATGTACATTGGATGTAAATCATTCAAAATTGTGAGTAGTAATGAAATTAATTTTCATAAATATATATTCATGCCTTCACTGGTTTCAATTACTTAAACTACGGGGATCGTTACTGTGAATGCTTCAAATATATATGTATTGAATAATAAGTAAATTGTGAAAAAATTAGTACTAGTGCATCAAAAATTGTTGTTTTTTTTAAATTATCAAATTTAAGTGACAGTAATATATCAAAGCTACCTTGAACAGTTTTTTATACATTGAAAGATTAAGGAAAATGTTGTAGAATTTTGAAATTATTACAAGTTAAAGCTGGCAATATAATATTTTCAATCACAAAAACAAACTACTATTAAGAAGAGAAAAATTTCACAAGTCAAAAATGTTTACCTTTCAGCTTCATGCCATGCTAGCAAAAGCTCTAATACAAACTCCTTTGTCTCTGAAGGAAACTTAATAGAGACTTCAATTTGCTCTGAAGGATCAAGTGCTTAAAGTCCCTGAACTGTGACTATCACATGTAACAGGCATTTCCTAGTTATAGCAAGCCTATCTGTTCGCACTAAGCGAAATAACCCGAGTGGTAAAATGCGAACACTTATACTTTACCGATACAATAAAAAACGTGGAAAACCCCGCTTCAAAAAGCTTACCCATTGACAAGTGATGACATCATGAAAGAAGCTCTAAAACATTATACGTCTTTGTTGCACAATGTCTTGCAATTTTCTCATGCAAGTTTGTGCAATCAATAGTTATCGAGGTTAACACTCCTTCACTGAGAAGGTCAGCTAACTCTGTGGTGCGCGCCAGTAAGTCTGGGAAATAACCCGTAGGAAACACCGCATTCTAATCAATAGTTGTCACACGAACAGTACATTGTGTGACACACAAAGAGATCGATGATAACTTGTAACATTTTTAGCGCGTGACATACAAACAAGTTGAACTCTGATTATGGGGAATATGTAAACATGGAAATATTATTATCTCCTCTTTGCATGCTATGAAGAGAAGCAGTATGCGTAAGATCCCCTTATCTTATTTTTTGATCTTATAAATCTTTGATCTTTTACCCTTATAGCTAGAAAACCAAGTAACGTAGAGAGGTGGGTTTTTTGCATTGGTTTTGTTTTGATGTTCTCTTTAATTCGATACCCAACTTGATAAGTAAATAACCAAAAAAGAAATAATGCCCATGACTGTGTTCGGTTTTAAGAAGCACATTCAACCTGTACAAATAAGAACTCCAGTAAACATGGATATTATTAGGGATATCCATCGTAAACTAAGAGGTCTGGTTATCATCCATCTAATAGTATCTGGTATCAAGTGAATGAGGATACAGGTAAACAATTACATGTATTCAACAATAACCAATCATCTTATAAAATTTCCGTCAAATTGAAAATTAAATAAGTATCTCTCCACCCAATGCAGCAGTTGTACACATAGGACGACATTTGTACAGGATTAATAACAATAATATGATTCCCAACACCACATACGAGGTAGAAGCAGTTGATTTCCTGTATGCTTAAAAAATTGGGTAGTATGATAAGTTAATTCCTCTATTTATCGAAATAAGAAACTATCCTCTCATGAATATATACAAATTCCCAACAAAAGTAAAAACAAATTTAAAATAAAAATAAATAAATAAAACAATGGATATATTTGGAAATGGGAGGCGACAAGAGGTACCAGATCATTCCAGCGACATTGCCAGCATAGACGAGCGTCTTAATAAATTTAAATCAGATTTATTTATTTTACAAAATTCACTAAAATTTAAATATACAAGCTGAGATTAAAATCTTCGAACTGAATTAATTAATCCCATACTGATAATTAATGGCGAACTGAAATACCTACTCCAAAAATATCCCAATTTAGCCTCAATAGACAATGTTCAAAACTTAGAAGAAAGTATAGCCAAGTTGAAGAATGAACTTAATTAATTTCGGCAACTCCAAACAACCACTTCAGAGCAATAGAAACAAGAATTTAACAAGCAAGCAGATACTATTCGTACCAAATTGCTTTCTATTATTCAAAATATCAAAACCCAAGGGCAGTAAGAATAGCTTAATACTAGTATTCTCGAATTACGACAGCATTTTCTATGTCTCGAAATTCCTACGCTAGAAAATATTAAAACTGAATTGCAAACTGATGAGTTACACATGGTCATAACAGAAGTTCAACCAAACTGCAAACATTGGAAAATTTCATCAATAATTTACCTTCATCTTCCGAATTAAATGCCATCGCACGCAGTATTTCAAGTATCAAATTTCAGTTGGAGACTAATGAAGATTTCGGGAAGATGCAGGGTACCATAGCTCATATTAAAGACACTTTGACAACCATACGAAATGAAATGACAAATGTACAGGAAACTCCGTGATTCAAGTTGCCAAGCATAACCGAATCTTTAAACATAATCCAAGAACAGATTACCAAGCTGGAAAACCTTAATACCGAATTTGAATTATCCCATTTTCAACATCTCATAGATGACAAACAGAACAAATGATAATCCATGCAAGAATCTACGCCTACACAAGTTGACATACAACAACTTAAAAATGCTTTGAGTAATGTTGCAGATACTATGGAGTTGGATGCTGTCAAACATGCTTTGACCACAATTCAAAATACTGTAGCTAATTTACCATCTTCCCAGGAGTTAAGATCTGTAAAAAGAGCAGTAAATCGAATATTCAAGTCAGAGGACATCAAGAACACTCAAACGGAAATTGCTGTAATTCAAAACACCATCACTACTTTGCCTACCAACCATATAGTTAACGAACTTCATGCATTTATTGAAGAAATCAGAAGTGAGGAATACGCTCTTACAAGCCAGAGTACTAAATTGAAACTTGTAGAAAATTTACAAGAGATTTATTTCTAACATTAACATAGAAAATAGTACACTCGAAACAAGTCAAGAATCTGTTTTATCAAGTTTTACCTCGCAACTTCATCATCTCAAAGAATAATTTAAACAATTGAATGATGATGTGAAAATCAAACCCAGCTACGATGAAGTGGTACGCACCATAAATGAATATCAAGAATCAGTATTAAGCAGATTAGACGATCTTGAATTACGTTAATTTATCACTGTTGAGATAGTTAGACTTGAGAGTGCAGAAAATGTACGAGGACACTGGACTTACGTTAATGCAGGTAACGTTTGGAGATTGTATCCCTACAGTCAGTATCATGATTTTTTTCTTGATGGTAATATTAAGTTATTAAATTTGGCTATGTAAAGAAGGGAAAACATGTGGAATTGCCAAATTTCACCATTCAGAGAAAAGATGGTGTGTATATTGCATTTCAGATACCTGTTGCATATTAGTATGAATCTGCAAAGAAATATAAAATGCATAAGGATGAACAATTATCTTCTTTTCATGTGGAAAGTGGTGACCAATTATTATTTGAAGTGAAATAATTATACCCTGAAAAATCCATTTTATGTTATATTTTCTTATAGCACCCGATGTCAAGACAAGATATAGTTAGTGAATTACATAGACGAGCTCGTCGCAACAACAAACGACTGATTGTGGTAACGAAAGGTGTAGACGATTTGTTTCAAGCTGATCTGATAGAATCGAGCACAGGAACTATATAAAATTTACTTAAGATAAATCATGGTTACAAATATAAGCTCACACTTATTGATACATTCAGTAAATATGCGTGGGTTATTCCTTTAAAATCGAAGACAGGTACTTGTGTTACCGAAGCTTAAAAGTCGATATTTAGTGAGGGTAGGAAACCGAATTATTTGAAAACAGACAGAGGAAAATAATTTTACAATTCGACATTTAACAATTTATTGCAACAATATAATATTAAACGTTATGCAACGTACAGTGATTTGAAAGCTAGTTTAGTAGAACGATTCAACAGAACATTAAAAAATTGCATGTGGAGGCAATTTAGTCTACAGGGTAACTATAAATAGGTACAAATTTTACCCGAGCTAGTTCATAATTATAATAATTCAGTACACACAACTATTCACATGAAACCTGCTGAGGTAACCAAATCTTGTGAGTTTAGATTGATTTATTCTCTTTATTGTAAAAAATACATATACACTACAAAGAAACCAAAGTATAAATAGGAGAACAAGTGAGAGTTAGTTAATTTAAACATTTATTTGAAAAAAGATTCACCAAAAATTGGAGTACAAAGTTATTCACTGTACTTCAAGTTTTACCAGGGAATAGAAATACATATATCATACAAGATAATTATAATAAAATATTGAAGGGGAGATTCTATGAAGAAGAACTCAGTAAAACAAAATATCCAGTTACGTATTTAATTGAGAAAATATTATGTAAGAAAAATAAAAAAAATGGTATGTTAAATGGATAGGATTGCCATAAAGAAGTTGGATAGAAGCAAAGCAGGTAATTGTTTGACACCAACATGGAATGTGTTACAGCGTGTGCCAGATTTAGTAGAAACTTGTAAAAAATAGGGAGTTGTTACCTGATAATATAAGGTGCCTCATTCTAGTTCCCTCTGGTTGTGGAAAAACCACTCTGATGGTAGATAATTTCCTGCTTGCCCCTAATTTTGTAGATTTGGAAAATAGACACCTGTATGTATTCTCTAAAAGTTTAGGACTACCAGAGTACAAGAAACTCATGAAGCTGTACGAGGGACTTAACATAGCTACATTTGCACAAAAAATGAAACCTCCCAATAATTGCTTGAAAAATTCTGTTGTAATTTTGATGATGTTATTCTAGAAAATCAAAACGAAATCTCAAAATTTATTTACAGAGGTTAGTCACAAAGATATAGACATCTTTATTTAGCTCAAATGTATTCCAAAATTCCTAAACAATTACTCGCAGATAATAAAACCTAATTTGTTTGTTTAGTCAAGATCATACTAATTTGAAACATGTATACTATGATTACGTGGGAGAGCTTTAAATTATAACCAATTTTCAAAATAATGTTCATCTTATTGGAACAGATGTGACTTTGTATTTGTTACAATCGACATGACTAGAAAACCTAACAATGGAAAATTTAGAAATAAAATCAAAAACATTTTGAACGTTGAAACTATATAAAATAACCTCTAATTAACAATAAATATGTCAAAACATAAAATTGAAGATAATTTGAAATTACGCAAGTACTTGTCCAAACCTTTCAAAGGCTGGAAATCTGAGTATCGAGGATTCTATGAACAACACAAATGTCAAGAGCAACAATTATCGATGCAATCAGTGGTCTCGGTAAAGAGATTAAGGGTGTCACAGAACAAAATAAAAATCTCATAAATGAATTGGCACCTCTTACTGCTAAAAATTATTCAGATTTTTCACCTACACCTTTATCTAGTATTCACACCCCTCTGACCCTCCAACAACCACCTACTGAAGCAATAAGTGAATCTGAGGAAATTGAGTTGGGTCACCAAGCAAGAGATTACCTGAGTACTGTAAAATTTGAAAAAGATGAAGTGTTTGGATTGTATCCGACCATGAAAAAATAATATTTATAATAAAAAACAACATGAAACCTAAAGGAATTGTATACCAAATTCCATATCATGATCTAAAAAATTTAAAAATTATTCCAATTTTAACTAAAAAAACAACAGGAAAAGAAGAGATAATGTATAGCCAAAGGAAATGGAATGAAATTATTATTTAGTACACCACAATTAAAACGTTTCCAAATACAAGAAAAAAACACATTGTGGTAGATTCATATTCATCATTCCAGCTATCCTGTCGGCTTTAGGGGCAGTGGGGACGGAGCTTATCTGGGTGCAGTGCGGCTATTGCCAAAACTGTAATTGATTCAAAATAAAAGAAGGCAGAACTAGAAGAGCAGAAGCGTCATAATCTTGACACGGAGAAAACATTATCCAGTGGTGTGAAGTCCAGAGCACTCAGAAAATTAAAAAAAATAAGAAGCGCTCACAAACCAAGACATTCTTTAGTTAAAATATTAAAAATTCGACATTTTAGGGATGTTTTCCTGTCCGATTCTCTCCCTAACGATAGTCCCCACTCACGAGAATGTGGTGTGGTGAATTTGTATTAGTCCGAAAATATTGGTACCCACTAGATATGCTATTATAAACAAAATAACAATGCCTTTATTTTCGATCCTTTCGGAGGGGTACCGCCTACAGATTTAATTCAATATTTAAAACACATTAAGATTTATTTCAACGACGAACGTATTCCAGATTTCGATCAAATTATATGTGGTCATGTTTGCATTCCGATGGTTAGAATATTAAATAAAATACATAACATTAAATTACAAGATTATCAAAAACCAGTGTGGAATATTAAAAATGGGAATTTTTCAACTCTCCAGTGAGACTTGGGGCTTGAAACTACATCTCCACGATGATATTATCTATCCAAAATTCATAGCTCTGATAATCTTCTACAGCATGTATCTGATTACAAATGTAACAACCTACAACAATATTATGTTTATATGTGATGAAAAAATTGTTATTCCTCTTGAACAATATAATTTATCTACTGTGGCCGCGGTGGCTCAGTCGGTAACGCGTCTGACTACTATACTAAAGATCCCGGGTTCGATCCCCGGCCGGTTCAAATCCGAGAACTTTTCTAACGGTGGAAGCGGTCCCGGCGCCCACCCAGCGTCGAATAACATGGGTACCTGGGGGAAACCCTGGGGGGTAAAGGCGGTCAGGGGCGTGATGCTGATTACATCACCCCCACTCATGACCGGATCAAGAAAGTGTGGGGCGTTACCCCCACACTCCCTATACGCCTTCATGGCGTGGTGCTATGCATAGGGGAACACTTTATCTTTTTACTCTACAATCTAAACTTCCTAACGATGTATTGCAATCTCAAAACTCTGTAACACACAGAGTGGAGATTGTATCTACCAAAGAAACAGTAGACCTATCTACCATGGGCGAACTTCTAGGTTTCCCCATCAATAGGAAATTAGAAGCAGGTATTAAATACATAGGTACATTTATACCAAAATTCTTAACTACAGAACATTGAATATTCACTGCACCATTGCTAAAGAAATGATTATCCAAGCTGAAGAAAATTCAGTTGGTAGCCAAAAAGAGACAGGTATCATTGCTACATTTAATCCAAATTCAGAATTTATGGAACCTATCATCTATTCCCCAATCCCACCAGTATATTTCCCTCTTTTTCTTGATAAAGTTAATTACATAGATATAACAATTACAAATGAGAAAAATGAGATAATCGATTTAGCCGGTGCTAATGACACTGCAATAGTAGAAATGAATATTTAAAAGAAAGAAATAAATACCAATGGAAAATATCGAGAGTTATGAGTTGCAGTCAATCCCTCCAAACATGAGGACATTAGCTAACATCAATGAACCGAATAAGGATATTCAATTTGACATTACAATAGGGGACGGTTTTATTCATCGACATAAATCGGATCTGTATATAAAATTTGACCTCTTCAAGAAAAGTAATGGTGAAGAATATGCAGTTACTGCTAATGTAAACCTTATAGATAATTTTGTTCCATTCTTATTATCACAAATTGAAATAAGAAAGCATGGCACAATCATAGACAGAATTGATTATCCTGGAATTACATCCACTACAGTGGGGACATTAAAATTATCCAAATCAGAGAGTGTATATTATAAAGTTGGTGGGTTCGAAGCTGCAACAAAAATTCAAGCAAAAAGTCACACAGTACTGTTCCCCATGAAATTGCTATTTGTCTTTTGCTCTGATTATAAAGAAATTATGTTGAATGGTGGTTTAAGTATCATATATCGCAAATCACCCAATCATCATAATTCCAATATGAGATACAAATCCTTGAATGCAGATAAACATCCAATGATGCTAGTTTACCCGAAGCTGCAAAATGTGAAATTCAGTCTATGGAATTACGCATGCCTATAGTTGAATATGGATCAAATTATGCTCTCAAATACAAAGCTAACATTTTGAAAAATCTTCAAATTCCAATACAATATTATACATATCAATGCATACAGAAGCCAGTGGAGGGTAAATTCTTTGAATTCGATATTACTAATCAGTTTCAATCTCTAAAATACGATATGCAAAAGTATGTAGCTGTATTGTTTCAGACAGAGAGAGATGACAAGCAAGACAAAGATAGCAGCCAGTTTGATAATTTTAAAATTAAAAATGTATATCTAAAGAATGGCCGAAATGAGGTATTCCCACGTGAAAATTCAATGTAATCATTGCAGATTAAAATTATTTGAAGTTATATGAAGCATTTACTGTATTTAAGAGGGTAACTGAAGGAAATATTGATATGTATTAAAATCCAGACGAGTTTATAAGTCACAGACCAATGTTTTTAATAAATGCATCAGAAAGATAATTGGTAGTTATAAATGATCGACCAATTATTAAGTAAATATGTGAGTTTCATGAACCTTTACCTGAAAATACAATATGCAATGCAATTTATATTTGTAGAGAAATCACACACACACACACACACACACACAAATATATATGATGTAAGGAATGACAGAGTGAAATAACAATTTTAACTTTTATAATATTTAATAAAAATATATATATTTTTAATAGATAATAGAACAATTTGAATACTATTTACTATTTATTACTATTTAATAATTTAATAATGCAGCTTGTCCTGTCGCTTTGATACAAAATTTTGCATTTATTTCTGAATACTGGTTTGCAAGTTTAGCGTGTCACGTGCCGCTCACCTCTGAAAGCTACATCAAGCCGTTGTTTTATTGAATTCTCTTCAGGAAAGGAAGAGAATGCTTATACAAATACAGTCTCCGCAGAACATTCGCGAAGCTACTCATTATATTTGAAACTCTATTTTCTGTTCACGCTCAGCGTGCAGTATAATCTACTGAAGCGGCACTAACAAATTATTCGCTGGAATTACGATCTCACTTTCCTCATCGTTGTGAAGGGTCACTCGCAATAGAATTGTTACGATTTTATCTCTCTGGTTGAGAACAGAAGTCCAGTACAATAAAACTATACAAGTATATAATGGTGTGAGTCTTAATGGACATTTTAATTAAATCTTTCTTCACAAACTGATTCAATACCCAAAGTGTGCTCGCGGCGCCCCGAGGTGCGATATTTTTACTGAAATGCCAGTTACTTGTTAGTCTACAGATGTTTTTAGATATGATTGTTCCCAACATTTGCCTTATTTAGTCCTTTTTACATAAATAATGTTTCTGAATTTGAAATATGTGCTTATTTATTAACTTAAGGCAAGCAACCTAACAACACTAACTTAGCGTTGCAAGTTTTAGATAGGCCTATGCCTACATTCTGATTTGGGCGCCACGGAAAAAATTTAAAACTACAAAGTTTGGAATCCCCTGAGATAGGGCATAATTGTAATACTCGTAGTGAATGATTGACGTATAAACTTGATGTGAAGCGTACAGAAATGTTTGTTTCGCGAATGGAGCGAACAATAACACGTTTCATAAATCTCATTCCTTGCAACCACCCATTCACAGTAACTGTTCATCACCTGACCTCTACTTCCACGTCACCCATGAACTTTGCTGGTGTATCTTTGCGTCCTAGCACAAGCATTTCGTTTTCGCGCCTTTTTTACCGGACGCCCGGTCCTTTCTTACTTCGGTAGTTCTTCTCGCAGTCAAGTAGGAGGGGTACGAGTTCCACCTAAGGCCTCCCCGATGGCCATGTTGACCTCCGTGGCGGACTGGTTAGCACGGCGCGCTACGACGCCAGGGGTTCCGGGTTCGAGTCCCGAGTAAGGCACGGGTATTTGTGTTTGTCCAAATGAGAAAAACGGAAAATTGAGAATAACCGAGAAATGAAAATCTTGAGAATAAAGTGAAAAACTTCCGGTTAGGGGTATTCCTTAAAAAAAAAGTGGCGTAGTGTATACAAGGGGTCCCGGGTTTGATACCCGGTGGATTCATTTCGTGGTTTGGATTCCACTTCAAACTGTACGTAGTCCCGATTAGCCTTACTGTGTATAAAACGGATTTAAAACTCCAACTCAAAAAAACGAGTTCCACCTGCACCAAAGGAAGCATAGAGTCAAGAAGTTAAAATATCGTATGTCTTCATGTCGTTACCGAGTCTCAAACGCAGGATAAAAAATAACCCTTTTTAAAACCTTGCTACCTCCATATCAGAAATACTTCACCCTTGCAATACGCAACCACGATTAAGAAAGAGAAAAGAACCAACTTTCTCGAGGCCGAGTTGCGAGAAGTATATTGTTGGTAAATAATCATATTGTACAGTCACGGACACTTCTGTGTTGTAGCAACACTATTAACTTTCAATGGGATCATTACTAACCAGAAGTGTCCGTGACTGTACAACCCTAAACTGATATTGCGTTATATTTTCTTGCAATGTTGGCCGAAATAACTCTCATAACATGTTGCAATAAAACAAGTGGCTACAACAAAGTGAGGTAGAGGAGAACACACCATTATTCTGCACTGTTATCTCAAGAGTCTGATATTAGCAACAGAGGGAGACATTTCTTAGTCACAAGAAATGTTTTCAATTAATTACTTATAAAAAGTAGACGGTGTCGTCTTGGCAGAACAAACTGACTCAAATACAAAAGCACAAGAAGCTAACTGTCTCAATTATATACGGTCTAGTTTTATTATTGTGTGTAGTTTTATCAACTAACCTTGAAAGAAACAGTGTGGGTCAACTTACGCACGAAACATTTCCAACCAATGGCAGCACAAAACATGTCGCTACTGATACACAGCGACGTAGTGTAAACAGCCTACGTGCATTAAATGAACAATCTCCATTTTATGGTGGTATTTTAAGACTTTTAATGTCGTTGGAAAGATGTAGAGTTCTTAACACAAAAAAAATATGAATGTGAAACATGCAAGGGTAAAGTAAAGTGCATTACAGCGTTGCATGGATGATGTTGTAATGGGCCACATATTATATCTCACTTAATGTCCTACTATTTTTGAATATTTCTTGATTTAGGGCAATTATTTGGAAAATATTGACCGTCGACGAAGCTGCTATGCCTGCAGTCTTCTGTAGAAGACACAGAAAATCTCAGTCCGGATACGAGTGCATATGCTCAATCCATGGTGTAAACTCGTTCAGACTCTTGTAATTGTTATTCGGTCCAGATTTGAAAGCACCACTGATGCAAGGCCTCTTGTTGAGTGAGCGTGTCATCCTTTTCTTTTCCTCCCTCCTAGTTTATGACGGCGGGCCTCACGCAAAAAGTGCATAATTTTAAAGAGTGGGAAGTCTCAAGAACGTTTACTATACCGTAGCTGAGAAATGCTGATTACAATGACTGAAATACATTAATGTTCCAACAAAGTTATCATTGAGAAATTACAACATCTTGTAACTTGGATATCTAGGAGAGTATTACAGGAAAGTTTGAACATTGTATTTTTGACTTCATTAAAACGTGATGAAAATGTAGGAACATTTTTATTACATTCTCGTGTTTACAGTCAAAAATACAATTAGCACATACTATTTAAAATATTCTGGCACACTATGTACTGGGCCTCCCCGATGGCGCAGTGGTAGCGTCGTCGCCTTGCAATCAAGGAGTCCAGGGTTCGATAACCGGTGGAGGCACAAGTGGCTCGTATCCCACTTTAAACTGTAGGTCCAGTCCCGATTAGCCTCACTGTGCATAAAGTGGACTTAACCAACCACAATATGTACTATTTTGCGAATATGGTAGCTGTTGAAAGGTTCCCAATATAGCTATTTTGTTCTTTGATTATTGGGCTGCTTTAAATAGAATTCGTGAAGGCAACGAGAGCAAGTGAAATATCCATTCGAGAATTAGACTGCAACAATCACTAGCAGAGTTGTCTGTTTCCATTCGAATCGTGCCCGCGACAAAAGCAAGTTCCGAGCGACCCAGCTGACCGCTGGCGCCAAAGTGTCGGGAATCGTCTCAAGCAGACCTTGAGTGAGCACACAGGCAATGAATTCGGTTTCTAACTGACACGTATACATACAAGACCAGGGACGTGACCGGTTTTGGAGGATTGGGACAAAATATACTTTGTTCAATTTGGACAAATTGTCTGTTTTTACCATGTATTTAGTATCAATTGATTTGCTCGCTCCCCACTCTAAACATTTGTTCCTATGACCCGAAACTCAAGGTTATGCTTATGACTTTAAAATTGGCACTCAGATTTCCAAGAAATATATTTACTAAACATTTCTTGCTCACTCCGACACGCACTGCGATCCGTTCTTAATAGTAACATCCATCTCATTCTTATTTAGAAAAACAAACGACTTAAATGCATTTTGTCAGTTTCAATAAAATCTTACTCACTCCAATCCCAATTCGCTACACCTGTCCCATTTAGAAGTGTGTTTCGCTTTGCTCGAAATACAATTGCTTTATGACACTCATGCACACTTTGCCCTCTTTAAAAATATTTCTTATGTAAGAATAAAAATTTCCTAAGATGAGATACAAAGGGCGTCAAATTCTATTCTCGACCCGGCCATATAAAACTGTCCAATTATGATTCATGTTTCATTTCTGTGTAAATATTAAAACAAAACGTAAAGTATTTTAAAGGTCAAACAACGAAATTGTTATTTAATAATAATACTACTAATAATGATGCACTTAACTGAGAAATGTTTATTTTCTATAGTATATGCCTTGCTTAATCTAGAAATTCAAACAAATAGGCACATAATGTCTGAAAGTGAGTTTGGCCCAACGTGGATAAATTTCTGCGGACACCTTGACCTTGTTTTAAAGTTAGTGTTGTAATGATTCAGGTTTCAGTATTGCAATCAACATTCTACACCTAACCATCTTCTCAGTTCTTGCTCATACTGTGTGCTAACGGGAACTCGAATTTCAAACAAATTCGAATAAGTATGAACAAGATAAAGCTTGTGTGGAATCAAGTAACAATAGATTAGGAAAGGCAGAAGTGGTCTTTGATTTTCACCGGGTGTAGAGGCTATTACAGAATTGTTAATTTGACTTGACGTAATGGAAGTTTTCAGTTTTTCATTGCAACGCAGGTGCTCTGCATAGCCATGGAGTCCAACAGCCTTTTGAAGACAAAAGCCTATCAATGGGTTTGAATCCCATCGCCGCTGTTAACAGACTTTCCCAATAGGAGCCAGATCGTCCTTATTAAGTTTTCCGAATTATATTCATTCTGATTCGTCATCACCTAAATTTTGGAGCTCTGACCTGAGTTCGAACCAGGGACCAACAATAAGGGGGGAACCCCCGAATACAACCAAACCTCCACCCGTATGCATTCGAGGGCATACGCTTGTCCCAGTGCCTCTGCAATAAACTGGGACGTCTTTTGCTCGAATTACGGTTC
The DNA here is from genome assembly GCF_977018435.1 of Lepisma saccharinum. Taxonomy (NCBI): domain Eukaryota; kingdom Metazoa; phylum Arthropoda; class Insecta; order Zygentoma; family Lepismatidae; genus Lepisma; species Lepisma saccharinum. Next base: position 148,878 of record NW_028143060.1, read on the forward strand.
CACCGTTATCGTTGTGCACTACTATTTTATTGATAATTGCAGATACATAATACTGAAAATAAAAAGAAAACAATACAAGATTAAATAAAATAATTAATAAATTGAGTTACATTACATTACATTTGTAGACAGTACAATGCTATACATTTTTCCACGTGAATAAGTATCTTCCGTTACATATTGTTTGTATTACAATTTTAGGTGATATGCTGTAATGTATGGTGATCTAGCATGTACCGGATCCCGGGCTCCAGGATCTATGAGTGAGAAGTTTTTGGAGCTCGCACGCCCTATACAATACATAATATTGTTTATTGATGCATCTTGCATCAGGAGCCGGCAACCGAGAGCGGGTGAGCTCTTGGTTTAAGACCATTTATTTTTACGTTTTGCAATTACTGTTGTCAAAGAATGCTCCACCCCAGAGGCTAGGTGTTCCGCTGTCGGTGTCCAGCCCCCATCTGTACAAGAGTTTGGGATTTGAAGTTGGTAAAGAGTGATTATAGCGCGCGCGAGTTTCCTTAGAACGGGTATGTGTGGTTTCTTAATGCTTTGAGATACAAATTGTATATGAGATAATAATAGATATAAAAATTTAAAAGAACAACAACAAGAAGAAAAATATATTATATATTAAACACTGGAGTTCCAGCGTAGTGAAAACATGGTGCTGAAAGTGTAGATATATGGTGATGATATGAAACTGAAATATAAGACACTGGAGTACCAGTGCAGGGATAAAATGTGTAAAGTGCACTTTAACATGGCAATTTAAAGATATGTGTTATGTTTGCGTCTGATGAGGATATTTATATGAGTTAGAGGATTAATTTACATGTTTGATGTTCTGGATGCAGACACCCTTATAAGGTAGTCTTCAAGTTTCTCACCAGGCATTCTGATTGGACGAATTCTCCTACGCTCCTCGGCTTCCTGCCTTCCCAATGAGACAGCGAAGACTCTTCTTCTAGAAGCATTTTCCGGAGCTTCCTCCACTTCTTACACTTCGTCTTCTTCTGCTTCCTGTTCGTCCAGCCGAGCCGGTGCGGGAGGCACATTCCTGGTGTGTGAAATCCTTGCCGGTTGAAACCTGATTTTCCTTACATCTTCATTGTGTCTTGCCGGGATGGGCGCTTCCGGTTGGGGATTTTGGAGCCGAGTATTAAATTTTCTTTGTTCTTCTAATGATACTGCATTCGCCAGGGCTCTAAGCTTGTCCAACTGCTGAGGACATAAGAGTGTTTTGACGTCAGTGGTTGGTAGTTCCAGTCTTAGTCGTTTGATCTCTTCACCAGCTGCCTGGCAGAAGAAGACTTTGTGTTCTGGCGTATCTCTCATCACACCACATGCGCTGCACGCAGGTGTGGGTCTGCTGCCTATTCGGCAGAGATGCGTACCATATGGGCCATGGCCTGTCAGAAGATGTACGAGTCCTCTTGAATATTGATTGCTGGCTAGTTTATTGTATCTGATGTTTTGCACAAAGCTATATACTCTTCTTCCATTCTCAGCAGTTTCCCACTCCATTTGCCATTCATTTGTCAATTTTGCTCTTATATCGTGTAGGGTAGGGAGGAAGATTCCAACACATTTCGTCAATTCCTGTTCATCTCCTTTCCTGAACTGGTATTTGGCTGCTCGCCATCTCACTTCCTTGTCTAGTGGTATGTTACCAGTTACGGCAAGGAGCGCCTCCGTGGAGGTCGTGCCAAATGCTCCCGTCACTCTCAGGAGTATTCTCCTTTGTGAGGATCGAAGTACCCTAACATTCTTCTTATTTTTGAGTCCACCCACCCAGACCGAGGACGCATATGTGGTAATCTGTTCATATATGGACTTTATGTATGTATCCATGATGCCTGGTGGCAGGTTATAGTTTTGGGCTGCCAGTCTCGTTAACTTGCTCATGGTATTTTCGCCTTTTTGGGTAATTTTGCGAATGTGAGCCCCAAATCTCATCCCTTCTTCCAGTGTCACACCCAAGTATTCAAATTCTTTTGTCCTTTTCACTGTTGAGCCAGATATTTTAATGCTAGGATTCCTCTTATGACTTAGATGTCCTTTGGCAATAAGGTATTTCGTCTTAGAGGACGAGAGTTCTAATTTTGCGCCTCTGCACCACTCTGCCAACGTTCTCAATGCTTGATTTGCTTTATTCTCGATTTGAGCTCTCGAGTTGCCCGAACACCACCGCTACATCATCGGCATAAGCAATAACTTGGTCAATGTTTTCGTCATTTTCTAACGCTCGAAGACAGGGTTCAAGGTTTACATTCCATAGATGCGGGCCCAATACCGAGCCCTGTGGACAGCCCTTTGTAGTTATTTTTAATACCTTTACTCCATTTAAGTCGAGGTGAACTCGTCTGTCTTTGAAGTAATTTTCCAACAATCTGAGGAGTGTAACAGGGCAGTTTATTTTCCTGAGGGTGTAGAAGAGGTGGGGCCACCACAAATTGTCGAAGGCCCCGCTAATGTCCGCGAAAACGATTACGACGAGCTTCGTTTCTGATTTTTCCACAACCTGTTTTAGCTTATTTATAGCGTCCTCCGTAGAACGACCCTTTGTGAAGCCATACTGGTTGTCATTTTTTCCTACCATGGCGAGGAATTCCTGCAGACGCTTGTTTATAAGTTTTTCAAAAAGCTTCCCCATAGTATTTAGCAGGCAGATGGGTCTGTACGATTTTAAACTCGCAGCATCTTCTTTTCCTTCCTTCCTGATTACTACTAGGCGTCCCTCCTTCCATGCCCTGGGGAATTCCTTTCCTATAATACATTGGTTGAAGAGGGCTGTAATGAAAGGTAGTGTTTTTGGAAGCGTTTGCTTGATTACTCCAGCTGGTATGCCATCTGGGCCTGGCACCTTGTTACTTTTCATTGATGTCAGCTCTCGGACGATTTCTTCAGATGTGAATGGGGCTATGGGAGTGTTGTTAGGATAGCGTCCACGTTCCCTCCTTATCGCGGCATTTTCCTCGTTGTCCGTTTGTTCTTCATCATCTGGGAGGAGTCCATGCAGCATCAGTTCCGCGGTTTCCCGTGCGTTATTGGTTAGGGTTCCATCAGATCTTTTTAAGGTTGTTGTCACCTCTCTCTGTTTAGTTTTGCTCGTGATAATTTTATACGGCAGACTCCATTTATCCTTATTAAGATATCTATTTACAAAATTATGCCACCTTTTCAATTTGAAGCTTTTCAACTCTTCTGCATATTTAGACTTTGATCTTCTATAGTCTTCTAGATAAGTTGCTCTTATGTCAGGAATGTTTGGTTTTTGGTATAGTTTTCGAGATCTGCGCATGTTGTTCCTAAGCCTTGTCAATTTGTTTGACCATGGTTTAGGAGGTCTGTCCATATCGTGCCTAGGCGTGGATGCCTCTATGGCTGCTTGAAGCTGTTTCGTGAGCAATTCTGCCAAATCATTTGCGTTATTTGCAGATCTAGAGCATTCTGGCAGATCGATGTTGTTTAGCAGAGCAGTCTTGTCCGTTTTTGCCCAGTTGTAGGTAGGTGGTCTCATCGTGTGGGTTTTTGGAGCACCTTCCAGGTTGACATAAAACTCAATGACGTTGTGGTCACTGGTTGTTACCATGTCCAGGACTTTCCAACCCTCTATGAGAGGGCTCATGCGGTTGTTGGATAGAGTTAGATCAATATTACTGCTCGCCCCCGCTCTACCCCGGTAAGTTGGTGGGTTACCCGGTTGATTTTCTACATTTAAGTTTAATTCAGCTAGAAGGTTCATCATTTTTTCGCCATTGGAATCCATATCCCTGCCAAACCAGAGGGGTGAGGAAGAGTTGCTGTCTAGAGTCACCAGAATCTTGTTGTATGAATAGGCCCTGCAGGCTTTTCTGATGTGGTCTATATATTTGTCGATGCTGTGACTATATTGACAATAGGTGTTTATGATTGTAAAATTTTGTTTATTGTATCCTATTTCTACGCAGTTTGTATGTGAATCAGATAACTGTTCTATTTTGAGCATATTTATGTTTTTATTTAGTGCTACTATTGCAGTTTTGGCATTCTGGTTTTGGTTATAGGCTAGTATAGCGTCCATCGGTGCATGTGTCACCTTTCCGTTTAGAATGTAAGGTTCTTGTAACAACAGCAAGTCGACGTTGTTTGTTCTAGCTAAGATGAAAATCTCCTCCGTGGCCAGTTTCGCTCCATTCAGATTTACCTGCAGTATGCCTAACTTGTTTCTCGTCAATGTCTTATTACAGAGCTCCACGACGGCCAAGGCTTGGTGGCATCCTGGACAACTCTTCCATATCCCCTTGCGAAATCTTTGTAGACCTCTTCTAAGTCTAGCTTTAGGTCCCTTCGGTGAAACGTTTGTTTTAGTAAGTCGTGCAATTCATCCGGACTAACCGGGATGTTGCTGCATCTTAGGATCATCTTATCCACAGCCTCCGGGTAAGGGAATGTAATGGATTTTCCGTTATCATGTTTTAATCTAACCAGCAAACGCAGCGCAGTGATTAAATTATCCCTCTCTTCAAGCCGGCTAAGTTGTAGATCAAGTTCGAATTTACGGTATATCGTTGCTGGGTTGATGTTCGTTTTTGGGGTATCTTTGAATTCTGGTCGGGGTGGGTTCATTATGACTGGTGCGGTAAAATTTAAGTATTTTGTTTGTACTTGGAAGGGAGGAGCTTCCGGGTTTAGATTTGACCGACTTGGAGGTTCGACTAGGTCAATCAGGGAAGGAGAATGAGACGATAGATTGGGGCAGGGGTCATTCTGGAGGTCTTCATAGCTATGAGAGAAGTATGAGGTGGGGCTGAATTGGGTGTGTGAGAAAGACCAGGAGACTGGCGAGGATTGTGCAGAGTGTGAGTGCGGTGGTGTGAGTAGGACTGATTCAGGGGGAGAAAGTGAGAGTGGCGATGGCGGGGGGGATATGGATAACTGAGGGGGAATAATGAAGGCACATGGTTTCAGGCCAGGTATCGGTGTGCTAAGAATGGGTTTTTGACAGTTATATTGAGTAGGTAACGGCGTTAGTGTGGAATGAAGAGAGAAGTTGCTGCGGCGGGGAGGAGTGGGGGGATAAAGTAGTTCTCCGGAGATTAAGGTATTGAGTTGGAGAGGAAGATCTATTGTGAAACGGTGTTTTAGAATTTCCTGAAGTTCACCCTGTTTCCTTACTGCGTATGCCGCCGCTCTTGTCGCATTACGGCGTCGGCGGCTAGGGGTGTTCCTATTTCTCTTTCTTATTTGTTTAAATTCCATAATTGGTTTTTTCTATTAATCTCTGCTGAAAGAACTTCATTGTAGGGCAATCCTTTATATCGGCGTTGCACGTTCTTTTCCTTCTCACGCAGGGTATGCATAATTTTTCTACCCTCTCCTTTCTGCATTCCTCTCTAGAGTGTCCCTCAGCTCCACATATTATACAGTATTGCTCCCCTTTGCAGTGCTTCGCGACATGTCCATATTCGAGGCACTTGAGGCAAACCGGGACGACTAAATAGTCCTTCATTGACAAGGACAGATAGGCTAAATGTACCTTATTCATATTTAGGATAAGTTTCCTAATTACGGGATCCACCTCGTATACTCTGTGCGAGACTGGTCGGTTCCTGGGCCCGGTTTTAAACCGAAACTTGAATTTGGTCTTGAATTCATCTAGAGACATGTTCAAGTGTTCCTCGATACCATTCAGTGCATAAAATTCCTCTGTTATATTCTCCTCTTCTCTTTTGATTGGGATTTCATAAATGATCATCAGCGGGTTGCGTTTTTTAGGGAGTTCCACATTCAGTTTCTTGGATTTGAGGTTTTGATTATTCATTATTTTTTCAAGGTCCTCTCTGGTTGCGGTCTCCACAATAAGGGTTTTTGGGGTGGTTCGCATAGCTTCGATTTTTACCCTCTCACGGACTGGATTTATTGCCATAGTGAAATTATCCCATATATCACGAACCTTTTGGTTATCTTGCGCTGTGATAAATACGGTATGTTTTGCTTTGCTGGTGATTTTTTGTATTTGAGCAGCTTTTTCTCCCTGCTGTGCTGGATTGGACAGTGTTTGCGCATATGTTGGCTTTTGTTGAGTTGCTACTGTTTGGGGGTTATTATTAGTTTCCAAAATACGGCACGCCGTTCTTAAAGAACGGGACTCTACTATGGCTTCTGTATGCACTTGATTCATTTTGGCCAGGATTTCCAGTAGTAGCGTCTTTTTGTCCGCCGTAATATTCTTATCTTTCGATATCACAGTAGTAATATCTAAATGTAGCCTCTGGTACATTCCCAAGTTGTATTCTGACGAGTCTGATACAATTGTGCTTATTTGGCTTCCTGGGGGGTTTGGGGTGGGAGTTAGGTGTGGTTTGGATGCAGCGGTCTGACCGGGATTTTCCTGCTGCGAAACTGTATGCTCTGGGCTATCCGACATGTGCTTCCTCTTGGAAGGGGGTGTGCGTGCTAACCCTCCACCTTTCTAAAGGGGTCGGTTGTTTGCTCAGAGGGATAATCCATGCTGTGGCGGTTATTGGTAGTTTTAAGGGTGGCCCCTGTGGGACACTTTATAAAAAGTAGACGGTGTCGTCTTGGCAGAACAAACTGACTCAAATACAAAAGCACAAGAAGCTAACTGTCTCAATTATATACGGTCTAGTTTTATTATTGTGTGTAGTTTTATCAACTAACCTTGAAAGAAACAGTGTGGGTCAACTTACGCACGAAACATTTCCAACCAATGGCAGCACAAAACATGTCGCTACTGATACACAGCGACGTAGTGTAAACAGCCTACGTGCATTAAATGAACAATCTCCATTTTATGGTGGTATTTTAAGACTTTTAATGTCGTTGGAAAGATGTAGAGTTCTTAACACAAAAAAAATATGAATGTGAAACATGCAAGGGTAAAGTAAAGTGCATTACAGCGTTGCATGGATGATGTTGTAATGGGCCACATATTATATCTCACTTAATGTCCTACTATTTTTGAATATTTCTTGATTTAGGGCAATTATTTGGAAAATATTGACCGTCGACGAAGCTGCTATGCCTGCAGTCTTCTGTAGAAGACACAGAAAATCTCAGTCCGGATACGAGTGCATATGCTCAATCCATGGTGTAAACTCGTTCAGACTCTTGTAATTGTTATTCGGTCCAGATTTGAAAGCACCACTGATACAAGGCCTCTTGTTGAGTGAGCGTGTCATCCTTTTCTTTTCCTCCCTCCTAGTTTATGATGGCGGGCCTCACGCAAAAAGTGCATAATTTTAAAGAGTGGGAAGTCTCAAGAACGTTTACTATACCGTAGCTGAGAAATGCTGATTACAATGACTGAAATACATTAATGTTCCAACAAAGTTATCATTGAGAAATTACAACATCTTGTAACTTGGATATCTAGGAGAGTATTACAGGAAAGTTTGAACATTGTATTTTTGACTTCATTAAAACGTGATGAAAATGTAGGAACATTTTTATTACATTCTCGTGTTTACAGTCAAAAATACAATTAGCACATACTATTTAAAATATTCTGGCACACTATGTACTTGGCCTCCCCGATGGCGCAGTGGTAGCGTCGTCGCCTTGCAATCAAGGAGTCCAGGGTTCGATAACCGGTGGAGGCACAAGTGGCTCGTATCCCACTTTAAACTGTAGGTCCAGTCCCGATTAGCCTCACTGTGCATAAAGTGGACTTAACCAACCACAATATGTACTATTTTGCGAATATGGTAGCTGTTGAAAGGTTCCCAATATAGCTATTTTGTTCTTTGATTATTGGGCTGCTTTAAATAGAATTCGTGAAGGCAACGAGAGCAAGTGAAATATCCATTCGAGAATTAGACTGCAACAATCACTAGCAGAGTTGTCTGTTTCCATTCGAATCGTGCCCGCGACAAAAGCAAGTTCCGAGCGACCCAGCTGACCGCTGGCGCCAAAGTGTCGGGAATCGTCTCAAGCAGACCTTGAGTGAGCACACAGGCAATGAATTCGGTTTCTAACTGACACGTATACATACAAGACCAGGGACGTGACCGGTTTTGGAGGATTGGGACAAAATATACTTTGTTCAATTTGGACAAATTGTCTGTTTTTACCATGTATTTAGTATCAATTGATTTGCTCGCTCCCCACTCTAAACATTTGTTCCTATGACCCGAAACTCAAGGTTATGCTTATGACTTTAAAATTGGCACTCAGATTTCCAAGAAATATATTTACTAAACATTTCTTGCTCACTCCGACACGCACTGCGATCCGTTCTTAATAGTAACATCCATCTCATTCTTATTTAGAAAAACAAACGACTTAAATGCATTTTGTCAGTTTCAATAAAATCTTACTCACTCCAATCCCAATTCGCTACACCTGTCCCATTTAGAAGTGTGTTTCGCTTTGCTCGAAATACAATTGCTTTATGACACTCATGCACACTTTGCCCTCTTTAAAAATATTTCTTATGTAAGAATAAAAATTTCCTAAGATGAGATACAAAGGGCGTCAAATTCTATTCTCGACCCGGCCATATAAAACTGTCCAATTATGATTCATGTTTCATTTCTGTGTAAATATTAAAACAAAACGTAAAGTATTTTAAAGGTCAAACAACGAAATTGTTATTTAATAATAATACTACTAATAATGATGCACTTAACTGAGAAATGTTTATTTTCTATAGTATATGCCTTGCTTAATCTAGAAATTCAAACAAATAGGCACATAATGTCTGAAAGTGAGTTTGGCCCAACGTGGATAAATTTCTGCGGACACCTTGACCTTGTTTTAAAGTTAGTGTTGTAATGATTCAGGTTTCAGTATTGCAATCAACATTCTACACCTAACCATCTTCTCAGTTCTTGCTCATACTGTGTGCTAACGGGAACTCGAATTTCAAACAAATTCGAATAAGTATGAACAAGATAAAGCTTGTGTGGAATCAAGTAACAATAGATTAGGAAAGGCAGAAGTGGTCTTTGATTTTCACCGGGTGTAGAGGCTATTACAGAATTGTTAATTTGACTTGACGTAATGGAAGTTTTCAGTTTTTCATTGCAACGCAGGTGCTCTGCATAGCCATGGAGTCCAACAGCCTTTTGAAGACAAAAGCCTATCAATGGGTTTGAATCCCATCGCCGCTGTTAACAGACTTTTCCAATAGGAGCCAGATCGTCCTTATTAAGTTTTCCGAATTATATTCATTCTGATTCGTCATCACCTAAATTTTGGAGCTCTGACCTGAGTTCGAACCAGGGACCGCGGATAATACGCGGGAGACTGTTTCATGGTAAGAGTTTGATAAAATTGGAATGCAACGAGAACCCCGTAGCTAGATATTTTGGCGCCCTAGTAGTAGGGTGACCATAATATTTTGGCAAAAAAACGGGACATCCCAAGGATATAAGTTTACCAACTCCCCTCCTGAAAAATCAGATAGGCCTAATTATAAAATTATTGTTATAATTAAAGTATCGCTATTATTATTTGAAATATGAACTGTCGTTATTATAATCTCGGTGTGACTTACACAGTATTTCTGGTTCCTTCTGATCAACCTTTGATATTAGAAGTACGCTAAAGGTGAGGAGTGCAAGAAGTATTTAACAGAACAATCAATCTTCATGAGAGCAGCTTTATTTTTCATCAACCGTTTATAAATCTCCTTGAAAATCTTACCTCACACATCTGACGCGAGATTTGACATTTGAGTTTGTGGTTTGTGTCTTGTCCCAAGTCCATATTGAAACTGCATGTACGCTTCTTGGGCATGCTTATTCACTGCTCTACAAATAACGGAACACACGCAAAACAATACAACATTTTTTAGCACGAAATGTCTGAACTTTATACTTGGTTTTGAAGCTAACACCTAGACTTGTATAAAACGGACAAGTAGTGTTTTTAAATAATATCGAAGGGATGACCGGGACACGCCAGAACTATGGAGGCTCCCGGGAACAAGATCTGATTGGTCGAGAGCTGTCGCATGGCTATATGTTCGTACTCTTGGAGGGTCTAAGTTAACCTAACTTTTGTGACGTCACGAGCACGGTCACGTGACTCTACGTAGGGTTTACGGGGGCTTGTCTCTGTATTTGTAGCGTTGGGGGCATAAGCTAACCTAAGTGAGGAGTTATTTGAGCCACAAGTTGTGATTGGTTGAGACTGGTCATGTGACTTTGGTGTTGAAGTGTATAATCTTCATCCTGAGCAAGGAGTCTCCTGAGCACAAAGCTCTGATTGCTGGAGATTGGCCATGCGACTGGGCGACCTACATGGGTGTCATCGGGGACTTTCGGTTTATGTGTGACCAAATTCTGACGTTATATGTAAACGAGAGTATTGTTGAGGAGCGTGCGGAAGCACGGAATGAGTCGGGCATGTCCTGGCATGTCTGTGTTGGTATCAGAGAGGTTGATAGCGTTGATGACTATCAGTAAACCTAAGCTTGGTCATTCTGTAGATAAGAAATGTACGGAGCATGATTAACCTTGTTTGTGGCTATGACTAAATTACGTCTGCAACTTTTTTGTATCATATTTCGAGTTCTCTAGTTTTAAGTCCACTTTATGTATAGAAAGACTAATCGGGACTGGATCTACAACCGTTATGTATCTCTAACGGGTATCAAACCAGGGGTTCCATGGTTATATTGCTAAAATAATTATGGTTGAAGTTACACTTTATGTTAGTGATAATTGTAAAAAAGAAAAGAAAAAAAGTGAAGTTCTTCCCTGTACCCTGCACCAATGTATGGAGGTATGGAGGGGTGTGGAGATTAAGCCCCATGCTCTGTTATACACGGTCGAAAGTAGGGGTGATGTGATCAGTATCATGCCTCTGGCCAGTTTTACCCCCAGAGTTTCCTGTAGGTACCCACTTAATACGACATTCGGTGGTTGAAAAAAAATAATAAATTGCGGTTTCCCCTTCTCGTCGGGGAAATATTTTTTTTTAGATTTCATATGCTTGGAGGGAATGGTGTTTTTGAGTAACATTATATATTAAGAACTTCTTTATTATGCGAGAGCTACGCTAGAGACTGCAACGCAGGGGGACCACTTCGTATTTGCGTTAGCAAACTAATTTCATGAGTAAATGTTTACGATTTATGAAAAAAAATATGTGGAGCTGGATTCGTTTTACTCAAAGTTGTGTTTTAAGGATAGACAATTTTCTAGTTCTTTAGGTTGCTCTGTGAAAAATTTGCTTCTACTTCTCCAAAGGTCAGTTGCAGGGAGGGGAGAGTTTATGTTCATTGCCAGGTCGAAATTCGGCAGTAGGAATTACGCTTGCCTGATAAGGGGATTGCAAACTGTATTTATTTATTTATTTAGTCCTGAATCAGAGAGGCAAAGTCAGTCAACTTTGTCGGTATTTATAGTCTCGCGTAGAAGTTGTTGGCAGTACAATTCGTGGTTGTGAGTTCTGTGCGTACATCGTAACGTATTTTGTATCTGTGCGAGGAAAAAAACTCCACACCGTCGAGTGTATTCTTTTCGGTCGATTTTTTATTGTGGATGGATGAAGCAGAGGTGAACAGAAATGGGTAAGTGATACATATATATATTATCGTTATTATTATTATTATTAAGTGTGCGTGTGAGATATGATATTCTATGTTTTTCATTCGGCATACAGAAGATAGTTAAATATTATGGACTTATGTATATTTCGGATCAACAGTTATAAAAATACTACGTGTAATTCATTCATTCATTATTTAATTTGAAAGTTATCCTTATTTGGTGAGATAGCGCTGATCCTAAAGCTACTAATTTTTCCAACTTGGAAAGGAATCAGGGTATTTGTAATTCAGAATGACATTGCATTATTCTATCGAAAATGTTAAATAAAATAAACCATATTGGTAGGGAAATCTTTATAAATGAGTGCTTAAATGTATAACCACATCGGCTAATCGAAAATGGCTTCACAGTATGAGTGTGTGGAAAACTAGCCTCGGTAATCAATAGACAATGCAAGGGTGTTAGTAATTTTAATGGTTAAAAATCGAGGATGAACAATTCGAGGTGGCTAAATTCAGTATGAAATCAAAACGTTTAATTTCGTGTAATAAAAATATAAAATTATAAGGGAGGTAGTTTTAGTATTGTCCGAAAGAGGAGCACAATTTTATAGTGATTGTTAATGGGAATGTAAACTCAATAATGGATAACTTTCTTCCAGATGAACTATCTTCTTTACCATCAACGGAAAATATTCTTCGAGAAATTAAGAGTTGTGTTGGTATTGGTAGCGAGTTGAGAGAAATTTCTACACAAAGAATTGTGCAGGATATAGAGTCTGTAATCCATTCTTCACAAAATGCATGTGCTGTGTCGGAAAATCAGGACTGCAGATTTGAGAATACTATATGTCCCCAGAACATTCTAGGAATGAATAATTGTGTTACTGTTGGTAGTACGTCGGGGGAAATTTCTACACAGAGAATTGTGCAAAAAATAGAGTCTGTAATTAATTCTCCACAAAATACAACTCATGTGTCGGGAAATCAGGACTGCAGATTTGACAATAATATATGTATCCAGAACATTCTAGGAATGAAGAATTGTGTTAGTGTTGGTGGTGAGTCAGGAGAAATTTCTACACAGAAAATTGTGCAGGAGATAGAATGCGTAATCAGTTCACCTCAAAGTGTATGTGATCTGTCGTAAAAACAGGACTGTTGATTAGACAATAACATTTGTACCCAGAAGATATTAGACGATATAAATAGTTTTGTTGGATTTCCATTACCCTTGAAAGAAACAGTATCCGATTCCAACCCCTTAGAAACCCAACCCAACCCACATGTGATTCAAACGGGGGGTGGATCAACACATAGAAGTGGGAAGGAAGATACTGTGGAGAAAAGTGATCGTTTTACTGTACTGGATGAGTTTGATCGTCATTATTAAAAGTTTAATCTTCAAGGTAGACAGATGAATGTACGTCTTCATCATGTTCCAGAAAACGAAAATCCTTTACGGTGGATTCAGGACGGTTTGAACCAGATAGTAAAATTACTAACAAGGAATATTGAAGAACATGACCATGTTGGCTTAACTATAAGAAATGTCAATTCACCTAGAGATCCTTTTTGGATAAGTTTTCGACTAGCAACAGCACTTAATTCAGGTGCGGTTTGGGAGAGCTTCGAGAAATTAGTTCAGAGCAATAGCAGTTTTTTGTCGTCTGATGATTTGATTTTCCATCTGCACCGTGTACGAGTGCCCTGTGGGACAGGACGTTTTAAGAAAGGTTTAGATAATATGGACGAAGTTTGCAGAAAACGGTCTGGAATTATATGCATTACAAATAAGGATTACATGTGCCTTCCACGAGCAATTGTCGTAGCAAAAACATATACACAACTTAAAGGCCATAATGAGAGAAGTAAATCCGAATGGGTCGTCCGATTGTCAAAATCGAAGCTCTGGACTTATGCAGAGAAGCAAATGTGGTTGTTACAAAAAGAGGATGCGGTGTGGAAGAACTGAAAAGATTTCAAAATGTCTTGCCACAATATAGGATTGTTGTTTTTGCTGATCTCGGTGGTAATAATATAATGTTTGATGGTAGTACCGTCGAATAACGTGGGTACGTGGGGGAAACCCTGGGGGTAAAGGCGGTCAGGGGCGTGATGCTAATCACATCACCCCCACTCACGACCGGATGAAGAAAGTGTGGGGTGTTACCTCCACACCCCCTATACGCCTTCATGGCGTGGTGCTATGCACAGGGGAGCACTTTGCCTTTTTTTGCCTTTGCCTTTGGTAGTACCGATATAACAAGAACACCTCTTTACCTTCTGCATCATGAATACCACTACAATGTTATCACTTCGTTGACATCTGCATTTGCATGTGCTTATTACTGTGAACATTGCAGAAATAAATTTGCGTCCATCACAAAGCACACAAATTGCTCATGTAATACGTGTTTCCAGTGTCATGAAAACTCACCAGAAATTAGAGAGTGTTTAGATTGCAACAGACAGTTTCACGTGGATGTATGCTTCAATGAACATAAACGGAAACCAAACAACGGGAAAAGTATTTCTGAGAAACTACATCAATGCCCTGATTGTCTAACAATTATTGCTATGAATCAGAGAAACTCAAAACATATTTGTGGTGAAGTATATTGCAGAATATGTAAGAAACATTGTCCTAGCAGTCATCTCTGTTACATTCAAAAATCATCACCACCAGAAAACAAAATACCTTTTATATTGATATTTTACGATCTTGAATGTACACAGGACAGCAAATATGACAATCATACAGATACAACAGAACACAAACCAAACCTCTGTATTGTCCAACAGGTTTGCAACACTTGTAAAGACATACCTGATGTGTAGGTCCCCTGTAATTGTTGTGGGAAATATTTTCAGGGAGTCACAAGTGGAAGAGTTTCTGTCTTATATTAAAAATCTACCTCACAAATATGATATTTACTGTATATGTCAAAATATGAAGGGGTATGATGGACATTTTATTTTGCGAAGGATGATTACCCAATTCCAGGTTTTTCCAGAGATTATTATGAATGGATCGAAAATCCTATTGATGCAAGCGGGACATGTTAGATTTCTTGATTCATTGAATTTTTTACCTATGCCGCTGTCAAGCTTACCAAAAGAATTCGACCTGACCGATGGTAGGAAGAAAGGATACTACCCTCATCTTTTCAACAATTCCAAAAACAAATTCTACAGTGGACAATTACCTGATGTAGAATACTACAAATCAGACCAGATGAAACCGGAAGAAAGAGACAAATTTCTAAAATGGTACAGTGAACAAAAATACAAGAATTATGTTTTCAATGCTGAATCTGAACTTGTTGATTATTGTATAAATGATGTTGAGATCCTTCGACTGGCTTGCTTAAAGTTTAGGGAGACCTTTCTGCAAGAAAGTGGTATTGATGTTTGGAGAGAAGGTGTGACAATATCTGGTGTTTGTAACCTACTATATAGAAGGAATTATTTGCGTGAGAATTCAATTAGTGTTATCCATCAAATGGATATCGTTGGGGAGACAACCAATCCGTTGCAGCAGTTGAATGGCTTGTTTATGAGGAGATAAAAAGAGGAATATCTATCGAGCATGCTGGAAAAGGGTTAGAAAGAAGAATATCTGGGATTAAAGTTGATGGATATTATGAAGATGAAGAAGGTAACGGTCATATTTTACAATTTCACGGATGTTATTACCATTTTTGTGATAAATGTTACAGCAACAAAAATGGAGAAGAGAAATTTGCAGGTCGTGACACCATGAATGCCAGAAGAGAGAGAACTCAAAGAATAACCCAACGCTTGGAGAGAATTGGCAACAAGATTGAAGTAATGTGGGAATGTGAGTGGCGACAGTTAAAAAGAGAGAATCCTAAGATTGAAGAGTGTGTGAAAAACCACCCTATGACTATCAAGAAGCCTTTGGATCCTAGAGCGAGTCTAACTGGTGGTCGAACGAATGCCTCAAAGTTATATTACAAAGCTAGTGACGGTGAGAAGATAAAATATATATTTGAAAGTATGGAAAATTTCCCATAGAACATCCAACCATTTTTCTCGCCGAAGACTGCCCCAACATTGAGAATATCGAGGGGCTTGTAATGTGTACAGTTCTACCCCCAAAAAATCTCTACCTCCCTGTATTACCCATGAAAATGAAAGGGGAGTTATTTTTTAGCCTGTGCAGATCATGTGCTGAAGAGAATAATCAGGGAGAATAATCAGGGATAATTTATTCATAATCCAGACGAGAGATCCTTCAAAGGCACATGGGTTGCAGACGAGCTAAGAAAGGCAGTTCAGGAAGGATACAAAATTACAAAGATGTACGAAGCGTGGCAATACCGAGGAACCAGTTTTGACCCGAAAACAAGACAAAGAGGATTGTTGTTTGTAGAATATATTGACAAATTTCTAAAAATGAAACAAGAAGCTAGTGGTTGGCCATCCAGCTGTAAAACTGAGCAAGATAAACTAAATTTTATCTTGGAATATTACAAGAAAGAAGGAATCCATCTGGACTATGACAAAATTGAGATCAACCCTGGAAAAGGCTGTCTCGCAAAATTGATGCTCAATAGTTTTTGGGGCAAATATGGGCAGAGACCAAATATGCCAAAAACCTCGATAGTATCACAACCCTCTGAGCTGTGTACTGCACTCATGAATCCTTCCGTTAGTGTTAATTCGCTTATCCCTATCGACGAGAATTCTCTTGTTATGAATTGGCAACATGTAGATGAGGCAGTCACTGAGTTACCAAACGTAAATATTGCTGCTTTAACTAAGGCAGGGGCGAGACTTCATCTGTACAAATATCTTAAGCAGCTCAATGAGCGTGTAATATATTACGACACAAATAGTGTTATTTACATTTCAAGAAACGGAGAATTTGAACCGGTGACGGGTAATTATCTTGGTGAGATGACTGATGAGCTGGAGATTTATGGTGATGGAAGTTACATCACGGAGTTTGTCTCCACGGGTCCAAAATCTTATGCATTTAATGTGAAAAACCCTACCACACAAGTTCAAAGTGGCGTCTGCAAAGTAAAAGGCATCACCCTGAACTATGCAAATACGAACAAGATAAATATATTTTCGATGAAAAATATGGTGGTTAATGAGACAGAAGCAATTCATGTACATAACAATAAGAAAATTGTAAGAAGTAAAGACTTTAGGATCTTCAACAGTCCTGAAACTAAAATCTCGAAAGTGGTTTACACAAAAAGAGGAATCATTGAAGATCTGGATACTGTGCCTTGTGGATATTCAAATCCACAAAAGAAACAGCGCACGAAATAAATATCTCAGAAATATTTTTGATCCCGATAGAGGTTGATCATACGCGAAGGCCATACCTTAAATTAAATTTGTGTTTGCATACAGAGAAAATATGGAATGTAAGTTGGAACATCCCTTTTCTATGATTCTGGCTGGACCGTCTGGATGTGGAAAATCAAACTTTTCTTCGAGAATTTTAATACATCTTAAAAGTTTAGTAAATATAAATTTTATTAATATTACCTTGTGTTACAGTGAGTGGCAGCCCTTATACAATAGAGTTTCAAGTGACGTACAATTTCACAAAGGACATCCTAAC
The DNA here is from genome assembly GCF_977018435.1 of Lepisma saccharinum. Lineage (NCBI taxonomy): Eukaryota > Metazoa > Arthropoda > Insecta > Zygentoma > Lepismatidae > Lepisma > Lepisma saccharinum. The sequence goes on from NW_028143060.1 coordinate 165,992, forward strand.
ATGGAGGTATACACACCAGAAGAAGGACCCCATTTGATTATACTCGATGATCTGATAAGAGATGCTGATAGTAGAGTTGTTGATCTTTTTATAAAGGGTTGCCATCATAAAAATATTAGTTTAATATTTCTATCACAAAATGTATTTCATCAAGGGAAAGGATACCGTGATATATCATTGAATTGTCACTATCTTGTCTGCTTGAAGAATCCTAGGGATAAAGGTCAGATTCAGCATTTGTCTTCTCAAATTTATCCGGAAAATAAAAAAAAAATCTTCGTCGAAATTTACAAGGATGCCACATCTCCACCTTATGGATACATTTTTTTCGACCTGAAACAAACTACGCCAGAAAATTTTCGATTCAGAACCTGTGTGTGTTTCTGGACGACAAATATAATTACATTTATATACCTAAATAAGTATTTTAATCACCGTGGGAAAATACCATTCCGCATATCATCCCCAATGATGAAGAACGCTACATTGCTCCGAACTTTATCGAAATGCAAACCTGCAGTGCGACAAACCATTCTAAAAAATGCAGATAAATCCTTGGTTCATGACATTTCTGAATGTGCATATAATACTTTAAAAGGTAATGTTCAGTTGAAACAAAGCCAGAAGAAGAAATTAGCTTGTTATACGCAAGTGTTAAGAAAGTTAGTGAAGCGTGGAACATCGTGAGTAGTGTAAAAGTACCTATTACTGGGGAAAGGATGAGGTCTTGCCTGTACTAAAATTAGGTCAAAATGCCTATAAAAGTTTATTGCTCAAGTGTTCTCCTCTATCAAATTTAAAATGTTTGTACAAGAAAAGTTTTGAGAAAGGATGACCCCCTTCTTAGATTGATTTGGCTACACCTGTATCTGTCAGATTGTTATTCATAAGCTTGTTAAAAATATGTCCCTCTCGACACTGTTTTGGATTCAGTTAAAACTAATCCAATAAGCTTATAAGAGCTTTTTGATTACACAGTAGTACACTGTAATATAATCTTAAATATTTGTTCAAAATATTTTTGTACTATTATGTTAATATGTTGACCTGGAATGTTCTGAATATTTTAATTTAGGACCAGGCTCAACTTATATATCTAATACTAAGACAATGCATTGTGCAGAGGTCTTTTAGAATTGCTCTGTGACTCTTTCACTTCTTACATCATAAACATATGATTTTTCACCTATAAGAATAACACTACATATGGTGTCATCAGGGAGTGTATCATGGAATTCACAGATAATTTTAATATTTGTCCTGTCATTAACCACAACCTGTTTCCTTTTTGAGGTGTTTATGACAAACATAGGCATCTGTGTTTTGAATTCATCTGGTGAGTAATACATGTCAGTATTCCCAATTGTGACTCCTTTGTATGTGTAAATGCCTCATATAATTTAAGAAAATCATCCTTGGACATGTTTAAATTATAATTTTCTCTGGGGAACACCTCATTTCTGCCCTTTTTAAGATATATGTTCTTGATGTTGCAGCTATCAAATTTACTTGAATTTCTTTCTTGGTTATTGTGTCTTCCAGTCTGAAACAGTACTACCACAAATTCTGGCATGTCATATTGTATACTGGAGAATGAATTTGTAGCATCAAATTCATAATAGCTACCAGTGGCAGGCTTCTGGACACATTGATATGTATAAAATTGTAAAGGCACCTGTGGATTTTTTAGTATATCTGCTTTGTATTTAAGAGCATAACTGGCTTCATATTCAACACTGGAATTCTTAGTTCCATAGTCTGAATAAGGCATTTGCCTTCATCAGGTAGAGTATTAGGAAGAGCTGCCCCAGTAGAATTTAATGAACTGTACCTCATCAAAGCATTATTATCATTGGCAGCTCTTCTAAATGTAATTCTTAAACCACCCTTCCACATAATGTCTTTGTAATCTGAGAAGAATCCAGGCAACAGGCGCATAGGAAACAGTACTGTGTGGCTCTTAGTAGATATTATTTTATCACCAGCTTCAAATCCATCTATTTTATAGTAAGAAGCCTCGTTTTTGGATAATTTTAGCGTGGCCAAAGCTGTAGAGGTAATACCAGGATAGTCTACTCTGTTTATAACAACACCATGTTTTCTGATTTCAATTTCAGAAAACAGATGTGGCACAAAATTGTCTACCAGTCTTATATTTAAGTTATCTGGATAACCTGTACCATCGAGCTTGACAACATCAAATTTGATGTATAGGTCTGCTCTGTGAGGGTGTATAAAGCCATCTCCTACATCAAGGTCAACCTCAATCTCTGTGTTGGATTGATTTAAATTTGCAAAGGTCCTCCGGTTTGGGGGGAATGATTGTAGCTCATAACTCTCAATATTTTCCATTCTTTTTGTATGTATTTTTATTTAAACATTAATTTCTATGATTGCAGTTTTTGTGGCTCCAGCAAAATCAACTAATTCTTCTTTTTCATTAGTGACCATCAATTCAATATTATCTATTCTATTATGGCACACAGGAAAATATAATGTTGGGGATGGAGTGTGGATGATTGGCACCATAAATTCAGAGTTAGGTTTGAATGTTGCAATGATGCCAGTTTGTTTGTGAGTGCCTATGCCATCCGATTTGGTGATCATACCCTCGGCCACATTACAGTGAATATTCAGAGTCTCTATGGCTAAGAACTTAGGTATATTAATAGCAGTGTGTTTGATGGCTGGTTCAAGTTTGTGTTGTTCTGGAAGCCCAATAGCTCTCCTATAGTACCCAGATCTATTGTCTCTGTAGCAGACACAATCTCTACTCTGTGAGAAACAGAATTTTGAGTTAACACTATACCTCTAGGTAACTGTGCATTTAGAGTAGACAAATTATACTACCCTGGAGTAATAACAATGTTTTGGTTACCAACTGCAATTGTGTTGTTGTGGTGTGTAATATTGGGGATCAAGTACATGCCATAGAATGCTCTAAGAGCTATTGTTTTGGGATATACTATATCATCATGTAGGCTGAGCTTCAAATTGAATTTTGGCTGGTAAGATGGAATACTCCCATGATGCTTCAGATACCACAAGGCTTTTTGAAAATTTTCAATTGATGGTTTATTTATTTGAGACAGATATCTAAGAACAGATAAACACAGATGTTCAGAATTAACATCTTTGAAGTTTTGAGTACGGGCATTATTGTAATAAAGATTAGTTGATTTTAGATATTTTACTAAATTCTCAGGTGTAATACCTCCAAATGAATCAAACACAAGTGCCTCATTGTTTGAATATTTAAGAGAACAGATCCAGTGAGTGCCCTGATTTTTGTACTTATCCAAATTAACTATGCCACACACTTTTTGAGTGGTTGTTCTGGTAAAGAATCAGACATGTATACACCTCTAAAATGTTTGATGCCCAGTGGCTTAATTAAAGCTTCAATATCTTGGTTGGTAAGCGGCTCTTGTTTTTTTTAAACTTATTTATAACACTCTTAAGACCTTTGCCTTTTTTTCCATAGCCAGATTATGGCGCTTCATTTCATCTAATTCTGCCTTATTCTTCTTGGCATCTATTACGGTTTTTGCTAAAGCAGCCGATCCCCCGGCTAAGCTGCCAACAGCACCGAGTGCTGCTAAAATAGCTGGGATACTAGATATGAAGCCACCTATATGTGCTTTTTTCTAGATTGCTGTAATTTTTTTTAATTGGGGGTACTAAGTAATAATTTCATACCATGGCTCTTGGCAAGACAAGAACTTTTCTTCTTGCGCTGCTTTTTGGTTAGAAGACTATCAATAGTCTTAAGTGATTTAAAACCTGCATAAGGTATCTGATACATAACACTTTTGGCCTTCATTCTTGGTTTAACTAGTTCAATTAAGTTGTAGCCAAATTATTAAATCTATTACAACTCCCACCCCAGTTTTTGTTTGGTGTTCATAGCTATGGTGGTCCCCAATGCTGCTATTCTCTCACCCAAAGAAGCATCTTTGCTTACAAATCTACCAAATGCAGCCTCTTCTAATTTTTTGTCTGGCACATGTCGCCTGTCAAGATCGGTATGTGTGTTGTATGCTATGTCATGGTCTCTACAAGCAGCATCTAGGGGATTAACACCAGGGTCACCTCTGTTTAGTCTATGATCTAGTTTGGTACCTGGACCACAATACTGATAGCCTGGTATGTGTAGCTCAAATGGTAGCTTGTTTATAATGTCATTAACCAGCCCCCGACCCTCGGAGATATTCCAAAATGTAGGTGGTAGAGTTATAATAATTTTTATAAGATATCCAATCCCCTTAGTGTCATTCACTATAAAATTAGACAATTTGGTGCTTATCATGTCCAAAATTCCAACCTTTTCATTGTAAAAATTATGGTTACTGGCATTTTCTTCCCCAGCTATAACCAGCCGCCTATCTACAAGTTTTCTGACATCATCAACCCAGACAAATTCTTTAGGCAATGTGTTGTACTGTTTGATCCCACTACCTGTCTTTATCTGTTACCATATGGGCTTGATTAAGTTGTTGTATTATGCTCCACTGCTAGACTTGACTCTTTTTGTGTGTAATCATTGTTCTGGTATAGAGCATCTGATTTTATTAATATTTCTTTGTAGTGCTCATATTCTTGATCTGTATAGCTCCCACGTCTCTTACGAGTCATCAGTTCCCACAATCCAGGTGTTCCAGGATACTTAACAAAAGCACCTCTTTCTCCAAGATGAGATTCTGAATATACAATCAGATCATCTCCTATAAATGTTACCCTAAAATTGCCAATTCTATGTATGATGCTACCACCAAGCTCTGTGTCGGCATATAAACCAAAAACCTCATCTTTGTTGTCTTTAGGTGTGCTTAAATATTTTTGAGCAAGAAGACCCAATTCAATAGAATCCTGACTAGCCTCAATTCTTCGAGGAGGAACAGGACTAGCTGTGTGAATACTAGAAATTGGGGTGATTGGATAGTCTAATATGTTCCTAACAGCTACCGGCACAAGCTCTGTGATCAAATTTTGGTTCTGCTCTGTAACAGTTTTGATATTTTTACCTAGTTCACTAATAGCATCAATAATAGGCTGTTCTGTGCGCTTGTGTTGTTCATAGATACCTCGGTTCTCTAATTTCCATCCCTTAAATCTTTTTACAAGATAGTCTCTTAATTTAAGATCATCAATAATTGGTCTTTTCATGGTTATTTATATATGTTTCAATGACTAGAAAATTTTTAATTTTATTTCTATATTTACCACTATTAGGTTTCCTTGTCATATCAATTGTGACAAACCCATACCTGTCCTGGTTCCAGCACCTACTGCAAAACTTAGAAAAATTATTGTAGCTCAAGTCACCACCAACATATTCATCATGTATGTGTTTGAGGTTAGTATGGTCTTGATGAAACACACGCACAAAATTGCTGTTGTCTCTTATCAGCTGTTTTGGTATTTTAGAAAAAGTCTGTGCCAGGTAGAAGCAATCTATATTTTCGTGTCGGCCCTGTGTAAAAAAATTTCTAACCTTGTTTTGGTTTTTCCAATATAATATCATCAAACACAACAACAGAGTTATCGTGACATTCAGCGAGTGGCTTAACATCTGATTCAAAAGTGGCTTCATCAGCTGCTGATATTTTAATTGTTCTAAGCTCTTAGAGAAAACATACAAGTGCCTGTTTTTCCAGTCTAATCAGTTGGGTGCCAATAAAAAATTATCAATCATTAGTGTAGTTTTACCACAAGCTGATGGCCCAACAATAAGACATCTAATATTATCAGGCAGGAGCTTGCCATTTCTCTTAGTCTGCTGTTCAGGCCTTGGTAGTCTCTTTATAACATCCCAAGTGTTCATAGTATCACTTTGTCTGCCTCGATCCAGCTGTGTTCTGGGAGTCCTAGCCATTTGACCAGTATCTTGTTGCCTTTTCTGCGGATGACTTTTTCTATAAGGTATGTGTTCGGCTGTTTAGTTTTGCTGAGTTCTTCTTCATAGAACCTGCCTTTGAGAATTTCTCCTCGATGGTCTTTTATTATATATGTGTTACGGGTCCCAGGCTTAACTTGAACCACTCTAAATAATTCAGTACTCCAGTTTCTGGTAAAACCTCTTTTGAATAAGTGCTTATATTTGCTACTTCTTACTTGATCACCAAACTTGTATTTAGCTTTTCTAGTTGTTGGTTGGTATCTAGGATAGTAAACAGTGCTGATCAATTTCTGCTCATCAGATGAAGTTACCTCAGAGGGCTTCACGTTGATTGTGGTGTGGACTGAATTATTATATCGATCTAGAAGTTCTGGTAGGATGGTAAGCCATTTATAATTACCTTGAAGGGTAATACATATGATTTTTTAGAGTTCTGTTGAAACTTTCTACAATCTTTCTGTAACTCGAGTAATGTTTTATTGACTGGCTTTTAATAAATTGTTGGAACACCAAATTATAGAATTCTTTGCCATTATCTGTTTGTAGATAGCGTGGTGATCTTCCACTCTGATTAATAATTGTCCTGAAGGCTTCTGTAACACATTTTCCACTCTTAGATTTCAGCGGCGAAACCCAGGCAAATTTTGAAAATGTATCTATAACAGTAAGTATATACGTGTAGCCTTTGTTGATCTTGTCTAAGTTTATCAGCTGTCCCGCATGAGGGGCCATCTCAACCAAGTCACACTGGCATAAATCATCTATGCTTTTTGTAACCACTGGCAGTCTCTTAAAGTTATGTCTGTCTGGTTTGTGTAGCTCATCAACAATAATTTGTCTAGACATAGTATGTAAACAAGAATATTGGAACTATGGGGTGTTCAGCAGCTGATACTACAGGATTTTCTAAATATAAATTGTCTCCTATTTGTATATTAAATTCAAGAGAACCATCATCTTCAGCATAAGCTGTCTCTAATGTATTGGGGTCTGTAAAATCCTCTAACTCTACACTGGTGACCTTTGGTTTGTAGTCATCATTGGTTATTGATAAAGTAGGATAGTGGTGAGCTTGTGGTTGTAGCAAATATTTGATCATGATTGGTCTAAGTGTGCCTCCAACAAAAAGCTGGTAATAAAATTGTGCAGGGGACAGCACATATATTTTGCCACCTGGTGTAAATCGTGAATCATATTCTTTGTTGGGGATACTGTATGCTTAGGATTCTCGATTAGGCCAGTTATTTCTTCTCCTCTGTAAGCAATCTACTTATTACAGATTCAAGATGCTCATTGATAGTCCTAACAATCTCATCGTGGCCTGGTTTGATTCTTATGTCTGCAGCAAGTTTTTTGTATTTTTGCACAATCTCTTGAAGCTGGGTGGTAAAAACAGACAGAGCATTTGCTTGGTTAGATTCCATGCTCCTTAGCCGTTGCTTGATGTTGGCTACAATTTGCTGTAGATTTTCATCAACAGCCAATTTAGAACTTTGGGTTGTAAGATCATGGACTTGTCTTCTGATATCCTCAAACAGCGCATGCAGTTCATTAATATGTTGATTAGTTGGTAGAGTGGCCACTGTCTGAGTAAGCTGTTTGATCTCTGTCTAGATATTCTTGATATCTTCAGATTTCAGTATGCGATTCACTGCTCTTTTAATATTTTTAAGTTTCTGTGATATAGGCAGATTGGCTACAGTATTCTGCAAAGACTCCAGGGGCAATTTTACAGCATTTAATTCACTAGCGTCAGCCACACTACGCATAGCATCTTGGAGCAGGGTTATGTCTGCTTGAGTAGGTGTTGATTGTTGTAAAATGTCAAGCTTTGTTTGGATATCATCGATCAAATGATGAAAATGAGATAGTTCAGATTCAGTGTTGAGGTTTTCAAGTTTGGTGATCTGTTGCTGAACACTGACAAGAGTGTCTACAATACCAGGCAAGCGAGATTCTAGAGTTTCTTGTACACTTGTCAGATCATTTTGTACTGGTGCCATGGTACCCTCAAGATGGGTTACGGTACTCTGAATTTTTCCAAAATCTTCATATGTTTCAAGTTGCAGCTTGATGTTGGCAACACTAAGAGTTATAGCACTCAGAGCATCAGAAGATGGTACGTTGTTCATAAAAGTTTCAAGTGTCTCAATTTTTTCTTTAACCTCGGCTATGGCATTGTTCAAGGGGTCTAGATTAGGTACCTGTAGTGATTGAATTTGTTCTTTTAGAGTAGAAATTACTAGATCAAAATCTTCTTGTGACTTTATGCTTTTGACAATTGTTTGGAGCTGTGTCTGGACACTTCAAATCTGCTCTTTTAGTTGTTGTTTTAATTGCTCGGAGTTGGTAGCCTGAGTCTTTAATTTGGCTTGAAGAGCTGGTACAGCCTCCTCTAAACTTTGAAAATTATCTAATGTAGCCAAGTCAGTATATTTTTGAAGCAACAATTTAAGTTCTGAATCAATTTTAAGAAGAGGGTCCATGCATTGTGATTGTAAATTAGTAATTTCTAGTTGAAGACTGGAATTGAGTGTGGTTTGTAAAGCTTTTAAATCACTTCTTAATTTTTTAACTCTGACATCAAGCATCAGAATCTCATCACTGTGATCCTCATGCCTTGTATGGCCAAATATATAATTGGGCATTTTTGTTTTTTGTTTTAGTGGTTATTTATTATAAAATATATAATTCTTAATTCTATAAAAAAGGTATAAGCTTGTCATAATATCCCAAGACCTCAATATATAAACAGTCACCAGCAGAGACAGTATATACAGTACCAGAAACCTTGTTTGAGTACTTAATTAATTAAATATTTCTCCCTACTGAAACCTTATCATCGCCCTCGGGAGTTGTAATAAATTGTAATTGACCACCTATAGGTAATTGGTAATGGTTTAAGTTATTGTTAAATATGTATAATATTTTACCTGTTTTATCATCAACAATTCTAAGTATGCTATTTAGATGAATAATTAACAAACCACTTAATTTAGATATTATAGATTTTATATCAGAAGAAAGTGCTGGTGTTGGCAAGTCCATAATAGCTTGTTTTTTGAATCCAAATAAGTTCATTGGCATGTTTATTTATTTCAAATCATGCTCTGTGATTGGACATTGATTGCCACTTGTCAAGTCACAATGCCCCCATGGTAGAGTATGTATGCCACATGATAAAATGCATCTTTTATCGTCATGTGGGTCTAGAGCTATTTTTATTTCATTAATAGTATTCAACAAGTGATCTTTACTCTGGATTCTGTTTTCTGATGTTCTGATTAACTTCTGTGACTTGAGACAATTTTTGTAATCTTCAAATTGGAGCTCTTTGTCTACAGTGTCTCTACTAATACCCTTGGCTTTTTTAGCAACAACCCCACTACATGTTTCAAAACTATACATTTTAACTCTTAACCCAGCAAATGCCATTATAACATCGCCATGGGTCTCATCTTTTAACTTGCCAGGCACCTTTTTGTTGTGGGGTTGAATTTTTGAATGTTCACTACTATCAAATTATTTAAACAATTCAAGCTCTGATATATCTTTATAAACATCTTCTGTTTGAATATCAAGAAAAAACTATCTGTGTCCATGTACATTAATTTTATACTATTATTATAAAAAAGGTTTCAACACATCATAATAGAGCTTTAGCATATGTAATTTGGCCAATTCTAATATCACAGCCCTTACATAAATAGGTTTATCAAACTTAATCTTTGTTTTTTCATATTAAAAGTGTCATATTCTCATCATAAATTCTTCTCTAATTGAAATTAGGCTTTGCCACTAATTTTTTGCTCCGGCTGGGGTCAGTAACTAATTTAACATCACTATGTTTTCTAACATTTTCTATAGTTTTGCCATACACTGAATTGACCATTAATTTAAACAAAGTTTTATCAAATTGGCTTACTTACAGATGTTCGAAGCTCGGTGTTCGTATCATTATATGACTTCAACCATCTTGAGTGCCTGAACCTAAAGACTTTGCCAACTTTGGTCAGTTGAACACCGTGATGCATCAGGAACTGAAGGTACTAGTAATATATTACTTAACCCTGTTTTGGCTCCAGAGTCATCATTATCTTCTTCTGTTTAGAGCCGGGTGAACACTCAACCTCAGAAATTCGGGGCAGATCAGAAAACATGTTGTGTAAATCATCAGGAATTGTCAGATCAACCTCTAAGAACAGGCCATAGTTACTGTCATCAAAATCCTGAAGATTTTCAATACTAAAATTTTCAACCCACTCAAGCCCTGCAAATGGCAGTTTATCCATCATAGCATGACCATACAAGCTGTTTGCATCCACATAAAGAATATAATTTGATGGCAGTGCTGGATCGTAATCAGGAATATATTTGTTATTAGCTCTGGCATATGTTTGAGAACATTGCACCATGCCTCCTCTTATACATTCTTCTATAAAGAGATACATATCTTGATCTTGGATTAGATCCAATTGCATTTTAGTATTCAAAAACATTGCAGACCATGCTAGGCCTGGAGCACTATAGAAATACATTGGATTCAGCTTATCATTTTCTATTGAAGATTTTCTAAATGCCTGAAGTATATCGGCTAAGAGAGTCACATCAAGTTTTAAGTATTCCATATGATAATCAGCAAGTGTCTGGCATTTTAAATTGGTCTACATCAACTGGGCATGGTGATAATCTTCATCAGTGATTTCGGATGCCCTGAGTTTACTGTAGAATGCTTTTTTTGTGGCAGAGCACACTCATAAAATTTAGAAAAATCTGTAACATAGTCATATGGGTATACACTTTTCGCTTAATTAATTTCAAGTCCTGATTTGGAAACATATCACAAGTAATTTTAAATTGATCATCAGATAATTGACTGGTCAGAGTAACCAAGCTAGCCGACAAAATTCTGTATGAATCAAGAAATCTTAAGTGAATAGGAACACCATTAACTTTAATTATCTTGCTAATAGCTATATATTTCTCATCATTTTCTGCTACAATATTTAATTTCTGCTTGTCAAACCCCTCGTACCTGATCAGATGATGAAAATCATAATTGGATGCACCATGGCAAAATATTGGGACAAATTTTGGTCTCTGGATCTTAATATTACAGTTATTACACAGAGCCATTAAGAATTTACCATTTATATGGGGATGGTGTTTTACCTTAATATTTGTATCTGAAAATTTAAAATCACATACCAGGTATTTTTCTGTATTGTTAAAATTTTGAATTTGTTCTTCTGTTAAAGGCATCATAGGTTTTGATTTTAATAAAATATTAGATGGTATGTCATAGCACTCATTTTCTATTCTATGTGCGAATTCTTTGATAGTATCTGGTCCCATATATAAGTGTGGTTCACTTGCAACACCATCCCGTATAACTATATAACAAAAACTAGAAGGTTCATATAATTGGAGTGATGTACTTGAAGATTCATCAGGATCTGGGCTGCAGAATGCAAGGGGTTTGAGGTTTGATTCAAAATCACGAACTATATATGCTGGGTGTTCCAAGAAGGCTTAAAATTTTTGGAATTTGGCATTTTCATTTGGCTGAGGCATAACCATATGAACAGGTTTATGGTTCCCACAATATTTTAAATGTTCAACTATTTTTTTTTTAGCAATTTCTACATTTTTTCACGAACCCCATTTACAATTTTTTTACCATCAAATACAGTTAAACATCTTCGGCACAACTTGTATATTGTATTAGCTTTGTCTAGTTGTTTTCTTACTAAAGCTTCAAGATTGCGTATTAGAATGTAATGGTATGTGCCATCCCCTTCAATTAAAAGCAAATCAATCGGAATAGCAAAATCATCATCAATTGTACTAATTCTGAGAGGTTCTATGAAGCAATTCCCAGCACCAGTAGAACAAATAAATACATTAATAGATAATGGTTTACCATTGATATCTCTGGCCTTTTTTTCAAATTTATCAATATTCTGAACAGACAACAGACATTGGATATTCTAAGCCCTCCATTGCGTCATTAAAATCATGTTCATGTTGTTTATAATAACTTATTCTTTCTGGATTATTTAAAACTGGAAACAAAGCAGCTAAAATACACCACAAGAAACATTTCTCATCATTATTTTCTATGTTAAAAACGGCTTTAATATTGGCAGGTAATGGCAGATATGTAGAAACTTGTAGCGGGTTAATTTTAGAAATATTAATATATAACTTGTGTGGAGTTCCCCATAAACTCCATCCTGATTCTTTAGCAGCAAACTCAGAATGTTTAATATTCAATTGCTCTATCAACCTGCTTATTATTTTGTCTAAATTTGTATTTGAAAATACAGCTACAGTTTCTGTTATGTGGGGCTGTGTAAATTTTGTGCCATTTGGTTTCTTATATTGTGTAAATAATTTGAAAGATAATTTATAAGAGCTATTTTGTTTATTTAGAATAGCTTGCATATCAGGATTTATATTGTTTAAAAAATTCTTAATATCACATTTTGGCTCTGATATAAAACGGTAATCTTTTAGTTGGTTATTAAAACTGCTATGAATAAGTGCATAGATAGCGTGGCTTCTTTGCTGATCTAGTATTATTAGATGTTTCAAGTTTCCTTTTTAGACCAGATGAAGATGTAGATGGTTGTACATAACAAGTATTTTTATGTTTATATATGAAATATTCTGTTATATTATCTATGGCATTTTGGGTATATTTTTGTAAGTGTTCTATATTTGTCTGGATTACAATTCTTTTGGAGCCTAGCCTAATTAGGGCTAGATATATTTTTATTGCATTGATTACAATATTTTTGATTTGGCATTTTTTTATTAATTTATTATATAAGATTTCTTGAATTAAAACTTTATACTTAATATAAAATATTAATTGCGTTTAATAATGTGCTTTGTATACTTAATATGTTAATATTTTTTATTATTAGTTTATTATATAAGATTTCTTGGGGTTTAAATTAAAACTCTATACTTAATATAAAATATCATTTGGGTTTAGCAATATGCTTTGTGTACTTAGTGTATATATTTAGTGTGTGAGTATTTTTTATCCTAGGTTTAATATATACAATTTCTTGGGGTTCAAATCAAAATTCTATACTTAATAAATGACAGGTTGTAAAAACGAATAGCCTACACGCACGAAGATAGAATAAGTATTGATACACAAAAGCAGTGACCTACAGAATCACTAACCTACCACATTTGCATGTCTGCACGGGGGCATAGAAAGGCAATGACCTAATAGCGTGTGTTATGTATCGATCTTGTATATCGCTGTAAGTCCAGCAGAGGAACCCAGAAAATAAAAATACATACGCGAAACCAAACTGAGAAAACCCAAAAAATAAAAATACCCACGCGCTGTATAAGCCCGGCAAATCCAGGTTCTATCCCCCGCAATGTGGGTTCCTCTGCCGATCCAGCAAAGGTGAGAAATCAGCGATGTGCTCTGACTTATATAGATGTATAAAATCAATAGAAATCTTGCTTAATTAAACCAATCAGAAAACACCACATCAGCACATTATGTCATAACCAACCAATCAGAAAACACAGCATGATGCAATAAAAATAGACCAGAAATAGACCAAAAGTAAATTTGTGTGTATGTGTGTGTGTGTGTGTGTGTGTGTATGTGTGTGTGTAGTTAATAAGATTATATTACAGTGTACTACTGTGTAATCAAAAAGCTCTTATAAGCTTATTACATTAGTTTTAACTGAATCCAAAACAGTGTCGAGAAAAACATATTTTTAACAAACTTATAAATAACAATCTGACAGATACAGGTGTAGCCAAATCAATCTAAGAGGGGGGTCATCCTTACTCAAAAACTTTTCTTTTACAAAAATCTTAAATTTGATAGAGGAAGACACTTGAGCAATAAACTTTTATAGGCATTTTGACATAATTTTAGTACAGGCAAGACCTCATCCTTTCTCGCCCCAGTAATAGGTACTTTTACACTACTATCGTGGAAGAAAAAGAAGAAGTATATTATACAATCTGGAGGCTTTTTACCATATCTCATTGGACCGTTAATTAGCGGGATTTTTTCCCAGTCGTTTTAATTGATGGAGCATGCAAACAAGATGATCCTGGTGCCACAGGATACATTCCGGAAAATACATCATCAACAACAACAGAATTTTATACCGCTTTCCAATTTGGATGCAGAAATGAGTAAAATTTTGCACCAAAAAAAAGTATCTGATGAAGAAAAATGGATTATGTATCAGCAAGTTCTAAGTAGATATCTTCATTTTGTACAAAAATTAAATTCTCCTATGGAAATTCCCATAATATCTAAAGAAAAGCATCATAATCAAAATGACGAGAAGGATATAAATCAAGAATTGGAGCATGGTTGTGTACTTTCGGACCCAATTTACGATGAAATATTGGCGACCATCCCTAAAAAGTTTCATTCAAAAGCCGACATATTGTATCGCCGTCTGAAAACAAGTAGTAATATTCAATGGAATTCTCAAGGAGAGTAATATTGTAGATCTTATCAGTGATGTTGTCAGAAATCGACAAAATAGTAATCCTGGAGGATATGAATATTTCTCTAAATTTCTAGCCAATGTTAATATTTCTCAGGAGCTTATTGTTAATTCCCGACGGTGGGAATTAAAAGAAAAATTGAAAACTGATTCATGTAAATAAGTAGGGGAAAACAAAAATGTTGAAACCAATTGGCTAAAGTATTAATAACGCTCGCACTTCCTGTTCATATTATTAGTGAACTATGGATTCCACTTTGAGGAACATCTGTTACAGCATCTCCAACCCTGCGGGGTATTCAACTGTCAATAGGTTATGGGAAGCAACAGGAAAAAAATATTCCAAAAAGAAAATTGAAGAATAGTTACAAGGACAAGAAACATACACATTACATAAGCTATTGAGAATAAAATTTTCTCGAAATCGTTAAATTATTAACAATATTGATGACTTATGGCAGGCAGATCTTGTTGATTTGAAAAGTATTAGTTCCTAAAATGAGAATTACAAGTATATGTTGACTGTTATCGATGCATTATCGAAATATGCATGGACAGTGCCTTTGCTCAACAAAACAGGTACCAACATAATGGAAGCATTCAGAGTTATTCTTCAACAATCAAAGGGAAGAAAACATATTGCTATTCAAACAGATAAAGGAAAAGAATTTCTCAATTATTTAGATCAATTTTTTTCAGAATTAATAACATTCATCATTTTACCTCTAAGAAGAACCCTGATGTCAAAGCTAGTATTATTGAAAAATTCAACAGAACACTAAAGGAAAATATGTGAATTTATTTCACAGCAAAACAGTCATATTGCTACATTAACCAGTTACCAAAAATGTTAAGTGCGTATAACAGTGCCAAACATGGAAGTATTAAAATGGCACCAAAAAATGTAAAACCAAATAATATTTTAGAAGTATGGGAAAATCTGCGCAGTAGCACCTCAAGAGCATCTTCAACTTCAAAAGAAAATAGGAATTCTCTACAGAAAGGAGATTTTGTCAGGATTGCTAGGGAAGTATTGTCATTTGAAAAAGAATACATAGGAAAATGGTCGGATGAAATTTTTAAATTATCTCTATCATATCACGTACCCCTACTGTTTACAAGATTGAAGATTTAAATAAGAACAGTATTTATGGAACATTCTACCGACAAGAACTTCAGAAAGTACATCTACCGGAAGAATTTAAAATAGATAAAATAATAGATACAAGAGGAAAGGGTAGCAGAAAAGAGGTGTTCGTTAAGTGGAGAGGATATCCATCCACTTTTAGTTGTTGGATCCCGTTCTCTAGTCTTAAAAATATAACGTCTTCTTTTTACATAACACTACCCAGTAATAGTTCTATGAACTTATTTCCAGACAATACATTATCAAATTTTATAACAAAACTTCCAAAGCAGATAGAACTTCAAGGATCCTGGGAAGTTGCTGCTGCCGAAATTCATTACCCTAATTTTATGTACAACATAACAGAAAGGCAGAATATAATCTACTATCATATTAGTCCAGATACTGCTGATTGGAAAAAGTTAACCCTTTCAGGTACATGGGACATATGGGTCCCATGTCTTATTTTATCCTTATTCTTCATATGATAGGGGTTACATGGACGCAAATATTATTATCGTTTCTTCCTAGATATATATTATTAGTTTCAAGTTTTTTTTGTCGGCAACACGTATTATTTATAATGTTTTAGAACCATCTAAATGTTGCAAGTATATAGCCCTGCATTTTGGATTATGTTTCGTAAAATATCTTGCAATTGTTTTCTAATTCACAAATACAATTCTGGTATTTGTAATTATTAATGTTTGTACAACATATATTGATGAGTTTCTGATTACCTGCAGTGCACCTGAAAGAACTACAGGCTCAGAAAATGATTGGGACATATATGTCCCTATGTACCACAAAGGTAACTTTCTGCATGTTTGTAGGTAATTCTACAAATTCGAAAAAACAACATTTCTTTGTAAAGAAAAGTTTTGAATTGTATCTACATAAAATATATATTGCGTATATGTGTGTGTGTAATAAAATGTTATATTCTTAACGTATTTTTATATTATATTGTCTCAGGAAGATATCAAAGCAACGTGAATTTCTTGTTTCGGTCAAGAAATCGTGCAAGTTTCACAAGCTGAAGACTATGACAATGAAGATAATCTCCTTCTAGATGAAGAGGATCAATTATTTTTAATAGAAGACATTGTTGCGGGAGAAACTAATGTCATCATAGACGATCCTGAACCTGCAGTTACTTGTTCAAGAGAGGGATTGACAGTTTCGGACATCAAGCTGAATTATATGGTCCTCATGGAGCTGTTAAAAACCCTGAGTCACATAGTGCTTTCAGTGTTCCAGATTTTAAGCGGAATAGAAGTTACAAGCCAAGGAAATTTAGTATTAATGAAAATTTTGATTATGGGAAAGTTCTTGTTTTCAATGTAGAAGAAAGTGGTTGTCCCAAAACCAATTAAAATTTTCAATTCCGTTATGAATTTCAATGAGCTAATCAAATTGATAGTCGAGGAAACTTGTCGATATGCTCAGCAAAACGGGATGGTTTTTTATATAAACAGTGCAGAAATGAAAGCCTTCTTAGGTATGAATGTAATAATGAGTTACCATGTTCTACCTACCATTACAAGTTATTGGTCAACGGAACCTGATCTAAATGTTCCTTACATTTCACAAATAATGCCTTTACATCGTTTTGAAGAAATTAGGAAGTATTTCCACTTCTCAAATAATGAGACTCAACCAAACAGAAATAGTCCAATGTATAACCGGGCCTACAAAGTGAGACCAGTACTGGACCATCTAAATAAGAGCTTCCAAGCCACTTTGAGTCCATCTAAAACCCAGGCAATAGTCGAACACATGGTCAAATTCAAAGGACATAACATTATGAAACAGTATATAAAGAACAAACCTATAAAGTGGGGTTTCAAAATGAGGGGCAGGTGTGAATCAGAAACTGGATACCTGTATGAATTTGACCAATACACAGGGAAGAAAGGGGCAAGTCATGTAGAAGTGAGTCTTGGAGAGAGTGTGATACTGCAGTTAACAACATCCATTTGTGGTCTTGATTGTCAAATTTATATGAACAACTTTTTTAATTCGCCTGTTCTACAGTACATTCTAGCAGAAGAGAACATAAAAGCTTGTGGTACTGTACGCACAAACAGAAAAAAAACATGACAAAAAACTTCCCAACGGACAAAGAAATGAAGAGAGGGGATATTTATGCAGTGAACACTAATGGTATGTCTTGCATCAAGTGGATGGACAATAGGCAAGTGTATCTTTTATCTAATTTCATACCACCAATCCCAATAATAAATGTAAAAAGACGCATTCAAGGTAATTCTGAGAAAATAGATGTTCCTTACCCTTTGATGGTAAGAAAGTACAATGAGTGTATGGGAGGTGTCGACCTTATGGATCAGAAAAAAGTTACTTATGAAGTTGACCGTAAGGTAAAAATTAAGTACTACCTCAGGTCATTTTTTGATTGATATTGGAATTAATAATTCTTACATAGTGTATAACAAGCTTTTCAAAAGTGTGTGCACAGAATCAGGGAAGTCAATGACTTCACTAGAGTTTCGCCAAAGCATTGCTCGAGAGTTGATTGGACAGTATTCGAACAGAAAGAGATCATTGCTAATGACAGCATGTACCAAAAAGAGGCTTGAGAGTCAATTTCCTCCTAAACCTCCAGAGCATTACATGACAAAAGTACAAAAATGGAAACGCTGTGTGAATTGTGCTAAAAGAAACTAGAAAATCGTACGAATAACATGTGCTCAATATGTAATGTATATGTATGTTGTGTGACATTGCAACTGTTTCCAAGAATTTCATGCTTAAATATACAATGTTCATGAGTTTCCTAATAATTTGATATATAATATTGCATTCTGAAGTGAAAAATAATTTTGTATCAAGGTGTTGCTTAATTTCGCATATGTTTTGTTATTTGTTACCTTTAACGTACATAGGGACAAATATGTCCCAACAATTATTTCATATTTAATATACATTTTTGTGAAAAATTTTAGTTGAATTGTCCAAATTACTCCAAAAGGTATACAAAAAGTAATACATATCATAAATATCAATTACAGTTTACTTGTGTACCTGAAAGGGTTAAAATACAGGCGGGATATTATCGAGACATGACACAGGTGGTAGCAGTAATTCAAAACTCTGGTATTCCCTTTAATATCTCTCTTTTGGATGATCGTCATATTCCATTAAGACAGAACGGAGAAATTCTGAGAGATATGAAAAATTCACTATTATTTACTGAGATCAGATTTTCTCCAAAACTTACTACGCAGTTGGGTTTTGATCCCTTCAAGACAATCAAATTTGATGGACATCAACGTATACACCCATCGTCTCCCACAAATTTAGCTCTGGGCGTACCACAACAAATGTTTATCTACTGTGATATATTGGAACCTCAAATTGTAGGAGATACATTCGCACCTCTTCTGAAAATAGTGGGTACAAATGTTCGACATTTTGAGTTCGGCAGTGACGCACACATCGAGTTTCACTATCTACAGTATTTTCCTCTCATGAAAAAGCAATTTGATACTCTGGAAATATATATTAGGGATCATACAGGGGAGAAAATAGCATTTATATTCGGGGAAGTGTCATTAAAGCTTCGCTTCAAACGCTCTCTGCAATAATGCTGCCGTACATACATCATTATCACAATCTTCATGGTTGTGGTGTTTCAAACATATATCAAGGTGCACCCTTCCAGAGAGATCACGGAATTGGAAGTTTCCTTGGTGGCGTTTTCAGATCTGTAGTTCCACTTTTAACCAGGGGTGCAAATGCTGTTGGCAGAGAGATGCTCACCACAGGCATTAATGTGTTCGGCGATATATCGCAGAACCGGCCGGTTAAACATTCACTTCATACAAGAGTAGCAGAAGCAGGAGAAAGACTGAAACGTAAATCTTAAGATAATATTAATAAAATGATTGCTTCTGGTCGGAAGAAGAGAAATATCGCAAATAATAATAAAAAGCAGAGGACATCGACAAATACAAACACTGTAGGAAGAAAAAAGAAAACTAAATCAAAGTCAAAAGAGACACTCAAGAAAAGGGTTATAGATATATTTGATTGAGTAATTTTATTAACGTCAGCCAACAGAGTATGAAGTTCTCAGTACTATTCTGATTGTTGAAGCAAAAGGTTCTCTTGGATATGTCATTTATTAGTAACATTTCGTGTCAATGTGCAAATTCCGAACTAGAGAAATTCTCTGTTCCCCCGACTCAAACAAGTATACTATCTGGACAATTCATATCGTATAAACCTCTGGCTTCTTTATCGGATGATGCTCCTATAGAATATTCAGTTCCTGGCCATGGCGAAGACTCTTTGGATCTACCACACACCTTCCTTGACCTCAAAGTGAATGTTTTTTAATTCTGATAATACAACTATAACATCTACGGACAAGGTTGCACCTGTAAATAATTTTTTACATTCTCTTTTTAACCAAATTGACGTATTTCTTAATCAGAAGATGCTACATTGTTTGTTAGAAAGGTGTCACTCAATCCCAGCATTAAAATTGCACATTCCCTTGTGTTACAAAAGGCAACTTCAAAATACCCAATCAACCGTGTGCAGATGAAGATAATTACATTTTCAAGGGGAATTTTAAACAAAACCGTCGACAACTTGTTTCTTGGACAGATAGCGAAACGTATCATAATTGGTTTTGTGACAAATTCAGCATTTAATGGAGATTACAGCAAAAATCACTTTAACTTCAGGCATTTTAATATCAATCTTCTATGTCTGTATGTGGACGGAAAACAAATACCATGAAGTCCTTTACCACCTGATTTTCAAAAAAATCTCTCTCCTCCTGCCTACCAAACTTTGTACGATAATACTGGAATTCAGTATTAGAAATATGGAAATGGAATATCTAGGGAAGACTATGGTAATGGATACACTCTATTTGCATTCGATTTGACTCCTGACCTCTCAGGTCACACATCAACACATCGGAATCTTCTACGACATGTGACCGTCCGGATGGAGGTGCACTTCAGTACAGCATTACCAGAGACAATCAACAGTGTGGTTTATGGTGAGTTCCAGAATCTTCTCGAAATAGATAAGGAACGTAACGTCATCATTGACTACACAAATTGAAATCATATTGAAATCATAAAAGGTGAGTGTATTTTTACTTTATTTCATTTGACTTAAAGATGGGGTTTGCAGTGGTAGATTTACAGGGTTTTAATGTGAACAAGTTTTTTATACCGAAAGAAGTGGGTATGTACAGCGGTAACGGTAGTCAGTCATATCATTGGTTGATTGAACCCCGGTTTTTCGTACCCTCTCCTACAAAGACTTGCAATTCATTAAATGGTTGCAAAGAAATTATCACGGGCTAACGTGGTTTGACGGAGTTGTTCCTTTTCCTTCATTACAAGGTCTTCTTCATTATGTTTTAGCACCCTAAAACACTGTTTTCCAAAGGTTCAGAGAGAAGTAATTTCTTAAAACTCCTACTAAACAGACCAGTCCAGAATCTCGACGACTACAACTGCCCTTTCATAATATTACTTATTAAAGAGACAGCTTCGCGCTGTTTTCACCCATCACACATCAGATCTACATTCTCCTGCTTGCTCTCAAACGCTTACGTACTTGCACGTTGGAAATATGAATACAATGGAACTACTTCTTCTTCTTCAACATCTCCCCAATCATAAACATGTAGGGGTATATGCCTCCGACATGGTTCCTCACACTGTAACCACGCCAGCTGCCATAATTATAAATACAGATCCAAGCCATAAACCTAGAACCCATTTTGTTGCCATTTACATAGACTCTTCAAAAAAGGGGGAATATTTTGTTAGTTTTGGAATACCACCACAAACATCTCAAGTGCGCAATTTTCTACAAAATAATACTTTATCATTTTTGTACAACCCAATTCAACTACAGGGTATCAGCAGCAATGTATGTGGACATTACTGTTTGTTTTACATCGTACACAGAGCAAGGGGGAAACATTTATACACATTCCTTTCACAATTTGCAAACAATACATCGTGGAATGATAGGTACGTCAAAATAAAAGTCTCGCCCTATGTGAAGAACATACAACATCGGGATTATAGGAATACATATCCTCAAATTTCTTACCCGAGGTAAAAATCAATCTTACATAACTTTTTTTGGTTTTGCTTTATTTTGAGTGATGAATTACCATTTCACTTGTATTATTTTAATAATTTAATTTCAGGAGGACATAAATGATGAACTGATTAAACCTAACAGAAGAAAAAGAAGAGTAGGAGGGAGAATTTCGTCTTCGGGATGAAAGAACCTTCAGCAATTACCAGACATAGCATATGTTTTTGATTTTCATTCATGGAGATGCCTTTCTTTTCACCAACAAAATAAATTTATTGTGTTCATATTACTGCGTATTGTTTTAACTGTACAGAATAATACCAAATATATTGTAAATTATGCAGAATAATATAAAATATATTGTAAATTATGTGTTCAAAAAATATGTTTAATTAATTGATTTTTCTCAAACTTGTATCAGACAATTTACTGTTACAATTGTGATAAACCGATTGTAGTAGCAGTAGTTATAAGAAATAAACATGTGTTAACATTACCCTTTTTGTGAAATTATTGTTACCTTACAAATCGATACACCTTCTGGAATACTTTTTTTTCTTTCATGATACAATTAGTTTGCTAATGCTAATACGAAAATTACGTTGTAATTTCTAGTGAAGCTCTCGCACAGTCAGACAATTTTCAATGTGTGAAACCTACTCTAGAAAATACTTTACCCACTGCGTATCTGAACTAGAAAGATAATAATATCACGGGGGTAGTGAATTAAAAAAAACACATACATTTCAAAATTATAATTTTTTCTTCTACATATTCTTACACATTTTCAAGTTTTTTTTTTTTTTTTGTTACTTAAAATTGAAAAAGTCCAGCGTCCTAGCAGTAGCCAACAACGTAGGGGCCAAGCTGTCAATTATCATGTCCTTCCAAATATACTCCACTTCAAGCAATAATCCTTCAACATCGATGCCAACACAGTCACTTAAGACAACATCAGAACCTTTGTGGGCAGCAATAAATTCCGGCTCGAGGCATCGGTGAATCTGGGAATCATCCCGGCAAGCATCGCACCAGTCACTCACATTCTCTGCACATCTTGATAAATAGCGCCCAAACCATTCGGCTACAGGTTTCTCATTCTTCTGCATCTGCACTATCGCATAATCAACACACGGGCGGAGATTTAGCAGTCCTTCCCACCCTTTTTTTACTAAACACACACAGGAATTATATTCCACATTGAAAACAGACTCGAAACTCAACACCTTGGTACCGTGGAAACGCCAGAAACGAACGTTCACATTCACTCCAAGTTTTATAGCCGGAGGACGTTTTGAACTATCGTTCTCGAAATACTCATCCACAATCACTTGCACATTCATCAGAGTGTTCCACTCATCCACGTTCAACATTACACCCTGCTGACCACATTTGAACAAACGAACAAAAGCAGACAAGTCTTTCAGTGGGTCCAAACCAACAACAAGCTGTTTCGATGCCCCCTCGTTCAGGTTATAACATATCTCCAATAAACCTTGGCGAATTGGCTTACGTTCAGGCTTTTCCATTTTTTCTTCATCCTCCTCGGTTTTATCCCCTTCATCTTCCACTTGCTTCTCTAACCTCTTCGTCTGCTAACCGATTCTGCTTAGCATCTTCCTGTCGCCGCTTTTTACCAGCGCGATTAAGAAAGTTCCTTCCCGATGCAGAATTCATTACTCCCAACTTACTCCTACAACAACTTGCAGAGAAATGATGCTCCTCGACTTCACCAAAATCTACGATATCGTTATCTTACACGTCACATAGCAGGTGCAGACATGCTCCATGGAAATTTCCAATAGCCTACGTCAACGTAAACAGCCTTGCCTCATCCGAAACAGAGGTCAACTCACGGTATCCGACATCTTCCATGTGGGCAAAGTGATGTCACTCGCCATAAGTCAGGATATAACATGTTCTTCAACGTGACAACCATTCCACATCAACCGGTGACGTCACAAGTAGTATTCGATGGCTACATCCATATGACGTCACACAATTTCGACCAATCACAGCCATTCGACAATGTGACGTCACACTCTTAGGTTAACTCATGGTCTTCAAGACTACGTCCACACAAAGCCACGCCCACCTCATGACGTCACAAAAATTTCGACCAATCCGTGACGTCACAAACGTTAGGTTATCTTAGACCCTCCAAGACTACGAACATATAGCCACGCCCCCCACGTAGAGTCACGTGACAGCTCTCGACCAATCAGATCTTGTTCCCGGGAACCTCCATACTACTCACGCCTCTCAAACGGGACTGTCCCAGTACGGTTACTCTATATAAATTACAACATAACTAAGGACCTAATGAGTGAACTGTTGAAAAGAAGAGCGTGTTCGTTAGCACGGTGCATTAAAATTAAGAGATTAGGTTACGATGAAATGTTGCACCGAATGAATCAACAACTGTCTACAATTTATCACCATCGAAACTTAAACTTGATGGTTATTTATATCCCGAGGGTAGCCGCTTCGATGACGTGAGTATTCTTTTAATGACGAGTAGATAAACGGCGACCAACGGCTACTACGAAGTCAACGGTTGTGAACTCGATTTACTTGTCGCCCGGCGTCTAATGTTCCGAATTCTGGACTGGGCATGGATGCGATCATTCATCAATTTCATCCTCATCGTCGCGATTAGTCAAAAGTGGCAGAAAAGTGAAGTAAAATAATAAAAATTAATAAAAAGTTGAGTCAGGTCAAACGACCTGAGCGTTTATGTGTGTGTTGAATCCATGCATCATTAAACTCCTCCCTTAAAAGGCAGAACTACAAAGTAATCACCTAGGATCTTTCAAAAGTTCAATACCTGTTCAGGATAAGAAGACAGTTCTAAATAATACTTTGCATGGAAAGCCGACCTGGGAATTGGAGTTCTTTGTGAAAGTACTTCCCTCTTATCTTCGCGATTAGCCAGAAGTAGCAGAAAAGCGAAGTAAATAAACTCAATCAATCAGTGAATCAAACTTTCCAAGGGCCTCTAATCAGGTAGTTCTCAAACTTTTTCAGTCCGGGGCCCACCTTGAAGAATATTTCACTTCACGGGACCCACAAGTATTGCTAACACCGAGTAATTTACGAAGCAATTACACTTGTTTAACAAATTTCACATATTTCATTCTAGAAAAGTACCATACATATATAATTTAAAAGGCTGAAGTTGAGAGATGCTGGTAAAAAGCAATGGTAGGGTGCGCATAACAGAAATGTAGAGCTTAGACTACGGACAACACGGATTGAATTAAAATATTGAAACAACATATACTATTATTTTAAATGTTATAGTTTTGTAAGACAGTAAGTAAATTCTCAAGCCCGACTTCGCGACCCACCAATCACCCCCTCGGGACCCAGCTGTGGGTCGCGCCCCATAGGTTGAGAAACGTTGCGATTTAATGCCTTATTCCCCTTAGCATTTGAGTCGGACAGAAACATGTTTGGGAAGAATTCTTCTGCAAGCTCTTTCAGTGTATGGCGCCTCGAAGTCTGGAGAAGGGTCGACGAAGAGCAGGAATGAAGGAAGGAAAAAGATAACGTTTGCTTCCACAAATTGAACTTGCAATAGTGTAATTTTACTTGCATTCTCTTATTTTAAGCAGCAGCTGAAGCAGCAAGCAAGTTGTCCATCACTATGTTTGTAACTATGTTATATGAAATACAAAGTTTGAGGATTGAAAGAGAATAGCTAAAGAGACCGAGGACAACGGCAGAATATAAAATTGCACGGCGTACTTCGGCGACAACATAAATGGGATAAGGTGCATACAACCTGTCGCCTCCCAGAGAGCAAGTTCAATAGAAGTACAATCAATAAACGATCTTTAAAACCCATATATTTTATTTTGGTATGGTTTTTATGGGTATCCAATCGTATATTGTCCTTAAAATACACACCCTTCTGTCTCCCTCTTCTTCCTTGTGTATTGGCTGGTAGAATCGAAATATACGTGGACGGTTTCCTTAACTTCATATTTACCATGGACCCTGCTGTACGTGCTCAAGATACTAGATCAAAAAATCTTTGCGATTATCCAAAAGTAAGCGAATTAAATATATCTAATCAAACCGATCATTATAAGCTTTTGGCATACGTGCATTCACTAAAGTACCAACCAGCCACGTTGATACCATTTCAAAACTTCACATGAAACCTGGCACGGTTAAGTGATGAGGTTAACAGACTGCAGAGCCAGAGGTAAGCGGGTTCAACGCTGGTTAGGCATAGACGATTCATTTTGTTTGTGCGATTATTATGCCATTACTTCATCGTTCTGCGGTTAAGAGAAACGTAAAATAACCAAAATGGGACTCAGAGATAGAAGAAACTCTCTCCATTAAGAGAAAAATAGCCTATGCAATGTAAATTTATTCATGGGCGGATAAACTAGGAAATGGGATACTTTCGCCCGAAACGTCTCAAAATGTAATTATATATTGCGTGACCGAGTGACATTAAGAAAGTATCAGCCCTTGTACAGCACGGCCACAGCCTGCTTGTAATGAATACATTGACTTACAATGGAGTCGTTACAAGCCGGTAGTGTCCGTGACTGTACCTTCATCACAGTAAAGGTCGGTGATCCTTTATGACTAGGGAACAACATTCTTCTTTATAGTTCACTTTGTTCACAGATAGGTTGATCGATACTGGATCACAAGGATGGGGTTATGCTGCCAGCCCTACAATCTCTTGTTATCAAATTTGTAACTATAAATATTTGCATAAAAAATGAAAAAAATTTACACTATTCTCTATGAATGTTCCCTACCAATGTTTCTAAATTTATTTTGTTCAAAAAGTATTTAATGTAACGTGCATGGAAGGAGAATTCACGTAGTAGGCCTAGAGGTAACGCACAGTTCTTGCAGCAATAATAAAATATTACAAATTGCCAGATTAACCGTGATCTATTGCGTCGCCATCGATGTGGGGACAGAAGGGGACGAGTAATACAATTCGACAAGAGGTGAATTTTGACGTGAACAAAATTTCAGCACCGTTCAACTTGAAAGCTTCATGGGTTATTTTCAATGAACACTGTTTCAAAGTACCCGAGCTATATTTCCGCATTTCTGTTCATAATATCACCGATTGGGAATGACATTCTAAGAACGTGGATTTTCATGAATATTAGGTGAGTGAGTGTGTGAAAAAAAAAAACGTGTCTCCTCTGACTAAAAGCGCAAAGTTAGAGTACAGACCCGTGGTAGCAGCGTGCCAAAGATTTATTGGCGGTAGGAGGGGAGGTATGCACGTAATTTTTAATGTATCCCATAGGAAACTTCAAGTCCGTGCTTCACATGTATATGGATGCAATACGATATCCCCACTCTTTCCCTTGTAGGAATAATGCGGCGACTTCAGCAGTCCTTCAAAAAACCGCCCCTTCGCCCTCTGTGATGTCTCAAACTGAAAATACTAATATATAGGTATCTATATTACCTTTAAATAAGTGGTTCTAAACCTTTTGCAGTTCGGGACCCACCTTGAAGGATATTGCACTTCACAGGACACACAAGCATTAAATTACCTCAAGGGGTGTGCACCCAGTTTATAATCGTATTTCTCCTAACATCGAATACTTTCAGAAGCCATCTTTTACATTTGCGTAATAAAATTACGTATACTTCCTTCAAGAGAAGTAAATATGTAATTTAAAAGACTAATTTTCTGTAGTCTAAACAACACGCGTGGTAAAATTGATAGATGCCGGTATAATGTGATGGAAGAGCTCAAATAATAGACATGAAGAGCTTAGACTACGTACAACACGTGTTGAATTTAGATTGTTAAACAATGTATCTTAGTAATTAAAATGTAATAAGTGTTTGAGACACAATAAATAAGTTTTCGAGCCGGACTTCGCGACACATCAAACGCCCTCTCGGAACCCAGCAGTGGGTCGCGCTCCATACGTTGAGAAGCGAAACGTTTAAATACACTATTAGCCATTGGTATGAAGATATAAAACATTATACCAAAAGTTTTTCTTTGAGCTTAACTACAAAAATTTACATTTCCATACTTGTAATTGCGACAGTCAGTTAACGAAAGTAGTGTAATTGGGTATGTTCAAAGTAACACTAGGTACAAGGCCTATTATTTTTATAAATTTAACCACAATTTAAAACCTATTTTGATGATGTTTTTGTCGATTTTATACTATTGCAAATCTGTGTTTTTTCACCTCACACTTGGTACGAGTGGTACGAGGCCCATTGTTTTTATTAATTTAACAACAATGGTAAACCTATTTTAATGATGTTTTTGTTGATTTTATACTATTGCAAATCTGTGTTTTTTCATCTCACACTTCGTTCGAGTGTCATAATAACTTTCGAGTTAAAGTATGTAATACCTACACGCACTCACATAAATTTACTTCCGGTCTACTTCCGGTTTACTTGACAGACACCTGTGGGTTTTTCCAGTGTTTTTATGAGTACAAGTGGTGTATTTTTGGCGGATTCAAACTCACACTGGATACGAGGCCTATTGTTTATATTAATTTAAGCACAACCTATTTTGATGATATTTTTATCGATTTTATACTATTGCAAATCTGTGTTTTTTCTTCACCTCACACTTGATACGAGGCTCATAATTTCTTTCGAGTTAAATTACGCAAAATTGGGATGGCTCGTAATTTAAATTATTGTGCAATGTTTACGCAACAAGTTATTACGCAGACCCGTATCCAACGTGTTGTTGGTTATGACGTAATGGGTTTCTTCTAATTGACTTACTGTTTCGGATGTTTTCATCCGCGCTTAGGTTACTTAAAGGGTTTTCGCATTACAGATCAGTCAGTATCGTGAGAGTGTTTGAAGAGTACGGATGTGTTGTTGCAGTGTTAAAAGTTAAGTATTTAATTAATTTTAAAGATACATACTATTTATTATTTTAAGTTTAAAAGTGTCATGTGATTTTTTTCATAGTAATTTCGATCAGATTGAGTTTTGATGTGATCAAATGTTACTTGTTGCTTCCGGAAATTCTGTAACAATAACATAGCTGAAAATGTTATCTTAATAGCTAAAATTATTTTATTTTGAAGGTGGTTCAATTCGTTTTTCACAAAGATTGAAATTGTATGAATTTGTATTTGTATTGAATTTTGTATTTTTTCCGAGAAAATTTATATATAAATTCCAGAGCTGAAAACAAATTATTATAATTATAACTATTGTTTTTAAGTTTCATTATATCAATTATCGTAAGTTCAAAAGTGTTTTTCTTCCTAGTAAATAGAATCTTATTGAATTTTGAGTTGATTGTGTCTTATTGTTATTTACTTAAAGCATATTAAAAAAATGTCATCTACTAAGTTCATCCAATGTGTTATTTGTGCGAAATTAATCTCCAAAACTAATATTAGCAAGCATAGGGCAAGATGTAGCGAAACAGTTTCGAAAATAAATCTAAGCCTTGTCCTCAATTTTGAAAAATAATTAGTATTGCACATTTAAATAAACACCTGAAAATGTGCAAGGCATCAACCGGACATGGAACATTGAAAAGAAAAAATTGATCAGCTTGAAACTGAATCTTCTACTTCCAAACAAATTAAGATGTCTAATGATCAAAAGCCGATTAGATCTGCATTCAATATCCAACTCCTAGATTTTCTCTTTCCTTCAAAACCAGGCTGTGGTATATCTATTTTCTTGAGTGAAATTAAAACATCTGTCATAAATATTTTGAAAAATAAACTGGAAGATAACTCCCTAAAAGTATATGTTGATATAAACTGTAAATATGAGAAAACCAATTGTACAAGAATTTTTTTTACAAAACGAAAAACAAAGTTCTTTATTTGGCAGACATTGATAATTTGAATTTTTTTTTATTCTAATCTTACTAGTGAATTGATTAAAGAACATGATGAATTCGAGGCTAAGGGATCAGGTTGGTCTTTATGTAGAAGTCCTCACAGATTATTCGCTTATGTAAACAAATTTACACCTGTTCTGCTTCTAGCTATGTTCCAATTCAAGTAGAAATTCAGCATAAGAGAGCTGTGTTGAACATTCATAACACTGATAATAAATGTTTTATGTGATGCATTTTAGCAGCAATTCACCCGGTTCATTGTTCAAATAATCCGGAACAGGTTAGTCACTATAAGAAATATATGGATGAGATTGAATATGCAATGACAGGCATCGAATACCCTGTTGCTATTTCTGACATAACAAAGTTTGAAAACAGGGTACGAAATGGAGAAGAAAAACAATTAGCTATAAATGTATATTCGTATACTTAAGTTAAGCATTTTGTGCATCCCGTTAGGATAACTAATATTGTTGATGAAGAAGCCATGGAAATCAATCTGTTTCTCATTGGTGACAATGATGTTCATCATTACACGCTAATTCGTTCACTCTCCCGCTTGGAAGTTGTCCAAGGTGTTTAACCGTATTCGAGGATCGTGACCGATGTAATTACCAATATTTCCAAAATCAAGAAATTGCCAACAGAAAAACTTGCTGAACACAAAGTCTACTGTGGAGTCAACAGACCGGCTCGCATTTTAATGCCCAAAGCAAATGAATTCGAAGAATTTAAAAAGAACAAGGCCTTGTTGGAACATCCGGCCAATATCATCGCAGACTTTAAGCCTTAAATCAAACCATTGTCCTATTGCGATCCGGATCCCGAATTTTCTTCCACAACACCGTACATGCTTCATGATCCAAATAGTTTTGGATATGTTGTTGTTTGGCAGGATAGAATAGATAAACCATATATATATATCGCGGACCGAATGTTATTAAACTCTCATTTTAAAAAAAATGGTGGAGGAGGTTGAGAACATTGGTAGCGTCTTATGCCAATCGAAATCAATGCTTCCATTATCTAGTGATGAACTTCAATCTTACCATAACATTTAAACGTGTCCGGTGTGTGATCAACATTTCACGAATGAGAATCGGAAAGTATTTCACGATAATCATTTAACCTGAAACTACATCAGTGGAACCTGTATCACCTGTATCCTCAAGATACAGAAGCCTAAATTCTTACCAATATTTTTTCACAATGGATTCAATTACGAATTCCAATTTGAATTAGAAATGTTGGATATGATAGGCAAAAAATAGATATTCTTGGTCAAAACTAAGAACGTTATATTTCAATAAGTAAGAAAGTTAAAATTCCAGGAACGAATGAAATCATAGAGATGAGGTTTTTAGATTACTTTAGATTCCTATGGGCAAGTCTCGATGCTCTAGCGAGTAAACTTATTGACGAACAATTTAAAATCACAAAAGCTAGTTTCCCCAACATACGCTTAGAACTAATTAAACGTGAAGGCATTTATCCTTACGAATATGTAACCGATGAATCTAAATTTGACGATGACACTCTCCAACCTCAAAACGAATTCTTCAGTCAACTGAAAAAACCGGAATTACGAATGAAGAATACGAACAGCGATACTAATATGGAAGGAATTGAGATGCAATACTCTAGGCGATTATGACGATGCATATCTTAAATTAGACATAACAATACTTGCTGATGTGTTTCAGGTATTCAGAGAAACAGCAATAAATATCTATAAATTAGATCCAGCATACTTCTACAGTCTTCCTGGTTTGGAGTGGTCTGCTATGTTGCTCCAGACCAGGATCAAGTTGGAATTGATATCGTACGTAGACATGTTACTTTTCATAGAAAGGGGGATACGTGGGGGGATGGTTAAATGCTCGCAGAGACATGCAAAGGCAAACAATATTCACATGTCTGAGAATCAATATGATGCAAATCAAGCATCAAATTAAATATTTTACTATGAGGTAAACAATATCTACGAATTCGCAATGATACAAAATCTTCCCTACGGAGGATTCGAGTGGATAGATCCCATTTCCATTGATATTAATCATTTCGACGATCGTGAACTTGGTCTGCTCATTGAGTTAGACATTGAATTTCCATATAATTTGCATGATTTTTTTTTTCCGATTTACCTCCTTCCTTCCGAAATTAAAAGTCCACCTGATTCTAATCAAAGTAAGCTTATTTTAACTCTGGAGAGAAAAGAGAGATATGTCGTCCACTACAAGAATCTCCAGTTTTTGATTGGGAAGGGTGTTCAGGTAGTAAATGTGAGAAGAATTCTCAAGTTCACTCTCCATGGTTAAAATCTTATATTGAGACCAACACAAGACACAGAGCAGCTGCCATGTCAGAATTAGATAATCAATTTTATAAACTAATGAATAATGCCGTTTTTGGAAAAACGATGGAGAACGTCAGAAAGCTTGTAGACATAAAATTAGTTTCAGATAACAATAAATGTAGAAAATTGGTATCTGATCTTAGATTCAAATCGCGAAAACTTTACAACGAGAATGTAACACTTTTTAATCTAGATATAAAATTAATAAAATTCAGAAAACCTATTTACGTTCGTGCAACAGTTCTCGACTTGTCGAAACTGTACACGTTCGAATTTCATTATAATATTATGTAAGTCTTCTTTAATGATAAGCTGTCAATAGTTTACATAGACACCGATAGTGTTATTTATGGCATACAAATACCTAACCTCTATGAAGATCTTAAAAATCCTTCCATGCTTGCGTATTTCGACACTTCTTCCTACCCTCAAACTGACAGATTTGGCATTCCTTCCCTCAACTAATAGGTTCTTGTTAAGTTCAAAGATGAGTGTAACGGTGATATTATTGTTGAGTTCGGTGGTTTGCTTTC
Organism: Lepisma saccharinum; assembly: GCF_977018435.1. NCBI lineage: Eukaryota > Metazoa > Arthropoda > Insecta > Zygentoma > Lepismatidae > Lepisma > Lepisma saccharinum. The sequence goes on from NW_028143060.1 coordinate 198,373, forward strand.
GAAAATGTATACATTCAGAACGGGGCACGAAGGAAGCAAAAGGAACGTGCAAAGATACCGTTGAAAACAAACTAACATTCCAGGATTATATTTTTTGTCTTTATTCACAGTCGAGGATACATCGAGAGGACAATAGAATACAAAACTCAAACCTTAAGATTACAACGAATAAAAATAAAAAAAGTAGCCCTGGATCCACATGACGACAAGAGGTGTATCACCGAGTGTGGAATCCATACTTTACCTTGGGGGACTTTAGTTTAGAAGTTAATAATAATTGCACTCAACACATGTGAAAAAAATATACCTAACACCAAACCAAAATTTTGAATATAACAAAAAAAATCTACACGTAGTCTAATTTTTTTATATATTATTCTCTCCTATTAAAAGTTTTCTATCACTCTTTCATTTTTATATCATAATTATATGACTTCTCCACAATTAATATTGCACTGCATATTGTATTTTCTGGTAGAGTTTCATGAAATTCACATAATAATTTAATATTAGCTCGATCATTTATAACTACCAAATTTCTTTTTGATGCATTGATTAAAAACATTGGTCTGTGAATTATGAACTCATCAGAATATTAATACATATCTATGTTACCTTCAGTTACTCTTTTAAATGCACTATAAGGTTCATATAATTTTAAAAAATCGTGTTATGAAATATTTAAATTAAACATTAATGGAGGAAATGCTTCATTTCTGCCATTCTTCAGATACACATTTTTAACTTTTCAATTATTATAGGCTGCTATCCTTCTCCTGATTGTTATTTCTCCCTGTTTGAAACAGCACAGATACAAACGCTGGCATGTCATATTGCAAAAGATTGGAACTGATTAGTAAGGTCAAATTCAAACAGTTTACCCTCCACTGACCTCTGAATGCTTTGGTATTTATAAAACTGAATCGGAATTTGAGGAGTTTTTAAAATGTTTGCTTTGTATTTGAGAGCATATTTCGATTCATAATCAACTATAGGCATTCGCAACTCCTTAGACTGAATCACCCATTTCGCAGCTTCGGGTAAACTAGCCTCATTAGCTGTTCCATCTGCATTTAAAGTTTTGTATCTCATGATAGCATTATGATCATTGGGTGCTCTGCGAAATATGACACTCAAACCATCTTTCCACATAATTTCTTTATAATCAGAGAAAAATCCAAATAGCAATCTCATGGGGAACAGAACTGTGTGACTTTTGATTGAGTTTTTGTTCCAGCTTCGAACCCACGAACTTTATAATATGCACACTCAGATTTGGACAGTTTCAATGTCCCCACTGTAGTGGATGTAATTCCAGGACAATCAATCCTGTCAATCACTGTACCATGTTTCCTAATTTCAATTTGAGAAAATAAGAATGGAACAAAATTATCTATAAGTTTTATATTTGCCCCAGGGAGGGGATATTCTTCACCAATACTTTGTTTTACAATATATAATTTTATATACAGATCAAATCTATGTGGATGAATGAATCCATCCCCCACCGTGATATCATACTGTATCTCTTCTTTGGGCTGATCCAAATTTGCAAATGTCCTCCTGTTTGGAGGGAGGGACTGTAATTCATAACTCTCGATCTTTTCCATTTGGTATTTATTTATATATTTTAAATATTAATTTATAATATCGCAGTGCGATTAGCACCTGCAAAATCAATGTTTCATTTTTATCATTCGTAATTGTTATTTCTATGTAATTAACTTTATCAATAGAAACAGGGAATAAATAGACTGCTGGGATTGGGGAATAGAAGATATGTTCCATAAATTCCGAGTTCGGTTTAAATGTAGCACTAATACCTGTCTCCTTGTGACTTTTAATCGAATTTTCTTCTGCTTTGATAATCATACCTTTGGCTATGTTGCAGTGAATATATAATGTCGCTATAGCTAAGAATTTTTGTTTAAATTTATCTACGTGCCTAATACCTGGTTCTAATTTGCTATTGTTCTCGAATCCTAAAAGTTCTCCCATGGTAGATATGTCCACTGTTTCATTGGTAGTTACAAGCTCTACTCTGTGTGTTACAGAATTTCGAGAAAGCAAGACAGTGGTTGGAAGTTCAAATTGTAAAATAGATAAGTTATACTTTCCAGGAAGAAGAAATATTTTTCATTACCTACTAAGATAGTGTTGTTGTAGGTAGTTACATTTGGTATAAGATACATGCTGTAGAATGCTCTCAGAGCTATGGATTTTGGATAGATAATACAGAAGGTTGATCCGTCTATATGTGTCCGATTTTGACGTCTCACCTACTTTAGGAAAAAACCACGGGACCACCAGCGGTTGCCCTCGATGTAAGCACCATGGGTCCTGGAAATAGCCCTGCACCAGAACTTCCATTGTAGGAGGCTCCGTTGAAGTAGAGGAACGGGAATCTTGAGCCACTCCTCCTGGCAGGCTTTCCAGAGGCCACGGACATTGGTTGACACGATGAGATGCAAGTGCTCTTTTCAATAGGCCAAAACCGTAAAAATACATGGGACTGGCATCAGGTGACTTCACTGGTATGTCCTGGAAGGGAATAGCCTGGATGCCCGTGTCTGCCGCCATTTGTTGTAGAAATCTGTGTGTACAACGAGATGTATCTGATGAGGCCTTATCCATATGCAAACAGACCTGATTTATTGCACTTCCATACAAACGGGGCAGATCTTGTGTATAAATTGGTGTGAGGATATGTTGCTGATAAAATGCGGCTTTGATTTTACAGTTTTTAGGCACCAGACGAATCGTTAACTTGGCGTCATAGCACTATCCCGCGACAACCAGAAATCCCTTCGCGAAAGTTGCTTTGCACCGACGGATGAAGTCGGGGCGGGTTTTTGCGGATCGTGGGGTGTACGTTACGGCTCGAATTTTGTCACAATCCATGCTTCATCGAGTGTGGCAACAAACTTCCACTTTTCCCAGGATAGATGTCGTTCGTAGAGGCGCTTGCAGTGAGTCTCTCTCTCCCTCCGATAGGCCGCAGTGAGGAAGTGCCCACGACTTTTAAACATCATCCGGAGCTTTAATTTGTCACGTAGGTTGCGGTTCACAGTTGACTGTGCTACGTGCACTCGTCTTGCCATCACACGTTGCGTAGGAGGGTTTTCCTGTTGGGACATTCGGCGCAACTTCCGAGCTAAAGGTGGAGTCACCGCAGTACACGGTCGCTTTCTACTCCCCTTTGTGGGTGAACGAAGTGCTGGAACGTCGTGGTGTTTATGTCGATTAATTATGTTCTTGATGGTCGTTAACCCCAATGCACATTCATTTTCCCCGCTCTGTTTTTTAATCTGTGTCACGGAAAACTTAGGGTGGAAAAGTGCTTCGACGTAGCCTTCCCAAAATCGGTTCACTTTTGGAGCCATGCTGCACACACCAAACACACGCGATACTAGAGGCCTTTGGCCTTCTTCTGCTGTTTGAATCATTCAGATCGGTCGATTCTGTGAGCTTGGGGTGAAGGTTTAAATTCGGACAGATATAGACGGATCAACCTTCTGTATCATCGTGAAGATGTAGTTTCAACACCGAAGTCTTGCTGGAGAGATGAAAAATTCCCATATTTAATATATAATACAGCTTTTTGAAAATCTTTTAATTTGATGTTTGGTATTTTAATTAAAATTCTGAGCATCGTAATGCAAACACGGCCACATATAATTTGATCGAAATCTTGAATACATGTTTCAAGTAACGAATTAATTCTGTAGGGGGTACCAATCCGAAAGAATCGAAAATAAAGCATTGTCATTTTGTTTCTAATAGTATATCCAGTGAGTTCCAACGTTTTCGGACATATCCAAATTCACCTCGCCACATTCTCGAGAGTGGAGACTATCTTCAGGAGGAATCAGACATGAAAATCCCTCCTGAAGTGTTTAATTTTAAGTATTGTAATTAAATATTCAATGTCTTGGTTGGTAAGAGCTTCTTCTTTTTAATTTTTTGAGTGATCTAGACTTCACACCCTTGCCTATTTGTCTTCTCCGTGGCAAGATTATGACGCTTTTGCTCTTCTAGTTCTGCCCTATTTTTAAAAAATCAATTACAGTTTCGGCTATAGCAGCACTACCCCCAGCCAAGCTGATAACTGCCCCCAATTCAGCCTGGATAGGTGGAATGCTGAATATGAACCGCCACTGTGTGTTTTCTTTCTTGCATTTTGCAATCGTTTAAATTGTGGCGTACTGAGTAATAATTTCATTCCGTTCCCTTTGGCTACACATTGCCTATTCTTTTCTTGTTGTTTTTTTTAGTTAAAATCGAATTAAGTTTTAAATTTTTAAGATCATGATATGGTATTTGGTATACAACTCCTTTTGGTTTCATGTTGTTTTATTATTATTATTATTTTTCAGGTTATTTATATTACAAACCCCATCCTAATTTTTGTTTTGTATTTATAGCAATAGTTGTACCCAACGCTGTTATTCGTTCACCCAATGATGCATCTCTGCTTGTTAATCTTCCAAAAGCTGCCTCTTCCAGTTTTTGATCAGCTACCGCACGATCATTCAGATCTTTTTTGTTGTATGGAATGTAATGTTCTTTACAAGCTGCATCGAGAGGATTAATACCCCTGTCTCCTCTTTCTATTCGTTTCTCAAGTTTTGTACCAGGACCACAATATTGGTAACCAGGTACTCGAACGGAAGTTTATTAATAATATCATTCACTAAACCCCTACCCCCTAATATATTCCATAATTTAGGAGGTAAAGTATTAATCATTTTAATTAAGTATCCTATACCTTTAAGATCGTTTACAATAAAATTAGCTAATTTGTCACTAATCATGTTTACAATGCCCATATTGTCATTATGGAAATTATTGTTCCAGCATTCTCCTCTCCTGCTATAACCAGCAATCTATCTATAAGTTTTCTCACATCGGTTATCCATACAAATTCTTTAGGTAGAGTATTGTTTTTTATTATAAAACTACCGGTTTTTAGTTCATTCCAGATAATTTTAATCAGATTTTTGTATTTATCCCAGCCGCTCGATTTCACACGCTTTTGACTGGCATCGTTATTTTGGTACAAAGCATCAGAGAGAGTCAAAATTTCAGAGTAACTTTGATAATCATCTTCTGTAAAATTTTTTGCTTGGTTTTTTTTTGGTAATGAGCTCCCATAGTCATACGGTACCAGGATATCTGGACCTGCTGTTTCTCCCACCCAAAATAATGTTTATGTTATCTCCTTCGAATGTTACTTTAGACTTGCCAATTTTCCATACTACACCTTCATTACCCTCCATAGTTGGATACAAATCAAATACTTCATCTGTTTCGATTTTTCCTGTACTCAGGTAATCCCTTGCCAGGGGATCCAACTCGAATTTCTCTGATTATTCTATAGCTGCTTTAACAGGTAGTTTCCTTGAGTACCAGAGGAGTGTGGATGCTGGACAAAGGGATAGGAGGGAAATCTGCATAATCTTTAGCAGTAAGAGGTACCAATTCATTCATGAGTTTTTTTTTTATTTTGTTCTGTAACACTCTTATTCTCCTTACCAAGATGATTGCATCGAAAGTAGGTTGGTTTTGACGCTTGTGTTGTTCGTAAAAACCTCGATTCTCTGATTTCCAATCTTTGAAACGTTTGGACAAGTACTCTCGTAATTTCGAATTATCTTCTATTTTGTGTTTCGTTATATATTTTGTATTAATTGTTATTTTATATCGTTTCAACGTTTAAAAAGTAGTTCATTTTATTACTAAGTTTAACATTGTTAGGTTTACGAGTCATGTCGATAGTAACAAATCCAAAATCGTCGCCGTTCCAACAAGATAAACAGAATTTTAAAAATTGGTTGTAATTTAAGTCTCCTCCCTCATAATTATCGTATACATGTTTCAAATTAGTATGATCTTGACGAAGCAAACAGATTAAGTTTGTATTATCTCGTAGTAATTGTTTCGGAATTTTGGAATAAGTTTGCGATAAATAAAAGCAGTCTATTTCCTTGTAACGACCTTGTGTAAAAAAATTTCTAATTTAATTCTGATTTCCCAGAATAACATCATCAAACACCACAACAGAATTTTTCAACCATTGGTCGAGAGGTTTTATTGTTGATGCAAATATAGCTATGCCCATTCCCTCGTACAGCTTCATGATTTGTTGGTATTCGTTTTGTTCTAAATTCTTTGAGAATACATACAAGTGTCTATTTTTCAAAACTAGCCAATTGGGGTAAAGCAAGAAATTATCAACCAGCAAAGTGGTTTTTCCACAACCTGATGTGCCTGCAGTGAGGCATCTTATGTTATCAGCTAACAACTCTCTATTTTTTTATTAGTTTCCACTACATCTGGTAAACGCTGTACCACATTCCATGTTGGTGTAAAAGAATCATCTGGTTTTCTTCTATCCAACTTTTGTCTGGCAGAAATAACAATTTTACATACAATTTATTATTTTTCTTCTTCAATATTATCTCCATTAGATATCTATCTCGATATTTCGTTTTACTATGTTCCTCTTCATAGAATCTCCCTTTCAGTATTTTGTTATGATTATCTTTTATGAAATATGTATTTCTATTCCCTGGTAAAACTTGAACCAATAAGAATTTTGAATAAAAACTTTCTCGAATAACTGTTTATATTTACTAACCCTTACCCGATGCCCTATTTTAAACTTTGGCTTCTTGCTAGCGTATGTATATATTTTTACAAAAACAGTAGAAATCAATCGTTGCTCATCAGATTTGGTTACCTCAGCAGGTTTCATGTGAATAGTACTGTGTACTGTATTGTTAAAATCATGAACTAGCTCGGGTAAAATTTGAACCCACTTATAATTGCCTTGTGGAGTAAATTGTCTCCACATGAGATATTTCAATGTTCTGTTGAATCGTTCCACTATACTAACTATCAGATAATTGTACGTAGAATAATGTTTAATAGTATGTTCTTGCATTAACTTAGCAAATGCAGAATTGTAAAATTATTTCCCTCTATCTGTCTGTAAATATTTTAGTATCCTCCCCTCACTAAATATCGACTTGAAAGTCTCGGTAACACAAGTACCAGTCTTGGATTGTAAGGGAGCAACCCATGCATATTTGCTAAAAGTATCAATAACTGTAAGCATATATTTGTAACCATGATTTACTTAATCCAAATTTTTTAAAGTTCGCCTTGTGGGAGCCATCGCAATCAGATCAGCCTGGAAAAATTAATTTATACCTTTTCTTATTACACTTAATCGCTTGTAAATGCGACGGGCTGGTTTGTGTAATTCATGAACTATATCTTGTCTTGACATCGAGTTCGAAGTGAGAATATCGCACAAATTGGATTGTCCTTAGGGTATAACGGCTTTATGTCAAATACTAGCTTGTTACCAATTTCAATATCAAAAAGTGATAATTGTTTGTCGTCATGTACTTTATATTTATTGGTAGTCTCATCCCAGTAGGCAATAGGTATTTGAGCTGCCTTGTGCATACCATCTTTTCGCACTATAGTAAACCGAGGAACTTCAATGTGTTTTCCATGTTGTAGAAAACTAAACTTCATAAATCGTAAACTACCATCAACAAAAATTCATGTACCTGAGTGTACGTATATAATTTGTAAACATTGCCAGCATTGGCGTACGTCCAGTGCACTCGAGCATTTGGAACACTTTGTAACCTAACAATTTTCATAGAATAAAATTGGCAAGTATCTACGTCATCTAGTCTGTTTAATACCGGTTTAAAGTGTTCCTTGATAGTACGAACCAACTCATCGTAGCTAGCTTTGATTTTTACTTCAACATACAGTGGTTTATATTCCTCTTTGAGATCGTGAAGTTGAGTAACAAAACCTGATAAAGCATATTCTTGACTTGCTTCAAGAGTAGTAATTTGTAACGTAATATCAGAAATAATCTCGTGTAAATTTTCTAGAAGTTTCAATTTACAACTCTGGGTAGCAAGATCGTGTACTTGACTTCTGATTTCTGTAAATAATGCATGTAGTTCGTTAATTATTTGTATGTTGGGGAGACTAGCAACAGTTTCTCTGATTTGAGCAATCTCTGCTTGAATGTTTTTGATATCCTCAGATTTTAAAAATCGATGTACTGCTCTCCTCATAGCTCTGATACTCTGAGAAGTAGGCAAAGCAGCTACAGTATTCTGAAGTGTGTTAAAAGTTAATTTTATAGCATCGAATTCTGTTGCATCAGCTGCATTTTTCAAAATTTCTTGCAGGTGCGTTATATCATCCTGCTTAGGTGTAGACTGCTGCAGTGTCTCTAATTTACTCTGAATGTCGTTAATGCGATAATTCTGATTCAGTATTCAAGCTTTCAAGCTTAGTAACTTGCTGTTGAACTATAGCTAGAATATTAGTAATGCCAAGGCAGTTTCGATTCCAGAGTTTCCTGTACACTTGTTAGCTCATTTCTCATAGTTGCCATAGTATCTTCAATGTGAGCTGTGGTACCTTAAATCTTCCCAAAATCTTCATATGTCTCCAACTGTAATTTGATGCCGGCAACGCTCCGAGCAAAAGCATTTAATTCAGAAGATGAAGGTAAATTATTGATAAAATCTTCCAATGTCTGTAGTTTCGATTGAACTTCTGTTATAGCTGTATGCAGTTCATCTGTCTGTAATTCAGGATTTATACTTTGCAATGTAGGAACTTCGAAAGATTGAAACTGTTCTTGCAATTTAGCAATACCAGCATTTACCTGCTCATATTCTTCTTGCGTTTTTATATTCTGGATGATGGTTTGTAGTTCGGTACGAATACTATTTGCCTGGTCGTTTAATTGCTGTTTCAGCTGTTCGGTATTCGTTCTCTGGATTTGTCTAAATTTATCAATTTATTTTTTCAAATTTCTAATATTCTCTTCTAAGTTCTGAAGATTATCTATTGAAGCTAAATTAGTATATTTCTCAATCAAAGATTTGAGTTCTCCATCAATTTTTACTATAGGATCAATTAGTTGAGTTTGAAGATTTGTAATCTCTGCTTGAATATTTAGATTTAACGAAATTCTGTAATATAAGTAAATCTGATTTCATTTTCTTTAGACGTACAGCTAAACTAGCAATCTCGCTGGAATTATCTGGAATCTTCTGTCGCCTTCTATAACCAAATATATCAATGTTTTTTTTGTTTTTAGGTATTTTATATATTAATAAGATGATAGATTATTCATATTTCGATAAACAGAGGAATCAATTTATCATACTCTCAAATTATCTCAGATACAAAAATTCACCAGCTTCAGTAGTGTAATTGGCCCTATTATAAGGGCGAGAAAGTATGAACCCCCCTCAGGCAGATTTGCCTACACTTAAAACTTGCTCAACATGCCCATATGAGCTTTTTGCTCACGTGTGGAACCCCGTCTAATCCAAGATTTTTATAAAAATGCAATCGGGAATTTCCTGAGAAAGTATGAGCCCCCTCAGATTGATTTGCCTACACTTATAAAAGGCACTTCTGTGAGATTGTTGTCCATAAACCTGTCAAAAATATGCCCCTCTTGATATTTTTTTTGCCCACACCTAAAACTACGCCAAACGTATTAACACACACACACACACACACACCCATATACACACACACCCACCCACCCACACACACACACACACACACACACACACACACACACACATATTTACTTCCGGTTTAAGTTCAATTGGGCACCAGGCTCAACTTGTATATCTAGTATTAAGATAATGTAATTTTTCTAGAATTGCTCTGTGACTCTCTCATTTCTTACATCATAAACATATGATTTTTCGCCTATGAGAATAACACTACATATAGTGTCATCAGGGAGAGTGTATCGTGGAATTCACAGATAATTTTAATGCTTGTCCTGTCATTAACCACAACTTGTTTCCTTTTTGAAGTGTTGATGACAAACATGGGTCTCTGTGCTTTGAATTAATCTGGTGTGTAATACATGTCAGTATTGCCAGTAGTGACCCTTTTGTATGCTGAAAATGCTTCATATAATTTGAGGAAATCATTCTTGGACATGTCTAAATTATAATTTTCTCTAGGAAATAACTCATTTCTGCCATTTTTAAGATATATGTTCTTGATGTTGCAGCTATCAAATTTACTTGAATTTTTTTCCTGATTATTGTGTCTTCCAGTCTGAAACAATACCACCACAAAATCCGGCATGTCATATTGTATACTGGAGAATGAATTTGTAGCATCAAACTCATAATAAGTAACAGATGCGGGCTTCTGTACACATTTATATGTATAAAATTGTAAAGGAACTTGTGGATTTTTATTATATCTGGTTTGTATTTAAGAGCATAACTGGCCTCATATTCAACAACCGGGATTCTTAGCTCCATAGTCTGAATAAGGCACTTGCCCTCATCAGGTAGGGTATTAGGCAGAGCTTCCCCTGTAGAGTTTATTGCACTGTACCTCATCAAAGCATTATTATCATTGGCAGCTCTTCTAAATGTGATTCTTAAACCACCCTTCCACATAATATCTTTGTAATCTGAAAAGAATCCTGGCAACAGGCGCATAGGGAACAGCACTGTGTGGTTCTTAGATATAATTTTATCACCAGCCTCAAATCCACCTATTTTGTATTAAGAAGCCTCGGTTTTGGATAATTTTAGTGTGGCCAAAGCTGTGGAGGTAATGCCGGGATAATCTATTCTGTTTATTACAACACCATGCTTTCTGATATCAATTTCAGAGAACAGATGAGGCACAAAATTGTCTATCAATCTTATATTTGAATTTGCCGGATAATCTGTTCCATCGAACTTTACTACATCAAATTTGATGTATAGATCTGCTCTGTGGGGGTGTATAAAGCCATCCCCTACATCAAGATCAACCTCAATCTCTGTGTTGGGTTGATTTAAATTTGTAAATGTCCTCCTGTTTGGGGGGAATGATTGTAGCTCATAACTCTCAATATTTTCCATTTTTTTGGTATGTATTTTTATTTAAATATTAATCTCTATGATTGCAGCTGTTGTGGCTCCAGTAAAATCAACTAATTCTTCTTTTTCATTATTGACCATCAATTCAATATTATCTATTCTATTATGGCACACAGGAAAATATAATGTTGGGATGGAGTGTAGATGATTGGCTCCATAAATTCAGAATTAGGTTTAAATGTTGCAATGATGCCAGTTTGTTTGTGAGTGCCTATGCCATTTGATTTGGTGATCATACCCTCAGCCACATTACAGTGAATATTCAGAGTCTCTATGGCTAAGAATTTAGGTATATTAATAGCAGTGTGTTTGATGGCCGCTTCAAGTTTTGTGTTGTTCTCAAAGCCCAACTGCTCTCCTATAGTACCCAGATCCACTGTTTCTGTAGCAGATACAATCTCTACTCTGTGAGTGACAGAATTTTGAGTTAATACTATACCTCTGGGTAATTGAGCATTTAGAGTGGACAGATTATACTGCCCTGGAGTGATGACAATTTTTTGATCCCCTACTGCAATTGTGTTATTGTGGTGTGTAATATTAGGGATCAAGTACATGCCTTAAAATGCTCTGAGAGCTATTGTTTTGGGATACACTATATCATCATGCAATTTGAGTTTCAATATTGAATTTTGGCTGGTGAGATGGAATACCCCCATGATGTTTCAAATACCACAAGGCTTTTTGAAAATTTTCAATTGATGGTTTATTTATTTGAGACATATATCTAAGAACAGAAAAACACACGTCCGCAGTTAACATCTTTGAAGTTTTGAACACGGGCATTATTGTAATAAAGATTAGTTGATTTTAGATATTTTACTAAATTTTCAGGTGGAACACCTCCAAATGAATTAAACACAAATGCCTCATTTTTTAAATATTTAAGATAACAAATCCAGTGGGTGCCCTGATTTTTGTACTTATCCAAATTAACAATGCCACACTCTTTGTTGAGTGGTTGCTCTGGCAAAGACTCAGACATGTACACACCTCTAAAATTTTTGATGCCCAGTGGCTTAATTAAAGCTTCAATATCTTGGTTTGTAAGCGGCTCTTGTTTTTTTAAAACTTATTCATGGCTCTCTTAACACCTTTGCCTTGTTTCTCCATGGCCAGGTTATGGCGCTTCAATTCATCTAATTCTGCCCTATTTTTCTTGGCATCTATTACTGTTTTTGCTATGGCAGCTGATCCCCCAGCCAAGCTCCCAACATCCCCGAGAGCTGCTAAGATGGCAGGGATAATAAATATGAATCCCCCTACATGTGATTTTTTTCTGGATTGTTGTAATTTTTTTAATTGGGGTGTACTAAGCAACAATTTCATACCATGACCCTTGGCAATACAAGAGCTTTTTTTCTTGCGCTGCTTTTTGGTCAAAAGGCTATAAATAGTTTTAAGAGATTTAAGACCTGCATAAGGTATTTGATACATAACACCCTTGGCCTTCACTCTAGGTTTATTATATACATATTTACAGCCCCCACCCCAGTTTTTGTTTGGTGTTCATAGCTATGGTGGTTCCCAATGCTGCTATTCTTTCACTCAAAGAAGCATCTTTGCTTACAAATCTACCAAATGCAGCCTCTTCTAATTTCTTGTCTGCAACATGTCTCTTGTCAAGATCAGAATGTGTGTTGTATGCTATGTCATGGTCTCTACAAGCAGCATCTAGGGGATTAACACCAGGATCACCTCTGTTTAATCTATGGTCCAATTTTGTGCCTGGACCACAATACTGATAGCCTGGAATGGGAAGTTCAAATGGCAGCTTGTTTATAATGTCATTAACCAACCCCGGCCCTCAGAAATATTCCAAAATTTAGGTGGTAGAATATTAATAATTTTTACAAGACATCCAATCCCCTTAGTGTCATTCACTATAAAATTAGACAATTTGGTGCTTATCATGTCCATAATTCCAACTTTTTCATTGTAAAAATTGTGGTTGCCAGCATTTTCCTCCCCAGCTATGACCAATAACCTATCTACAAGTTTCCTGACATCATCAACCCACACAAATTCTTTAGGCAGGGTGTTGTATTGTTTGATTAAACTGCCAGTCTTAATTTGTGACCATATGGGCTTGATCAAGTTGTTATATTTTGCTCCACTGATAGGCTTGACTCTTTTTTGTGTGGGATCATTGTTCTGGTATAGAGCATCTGATTTTTTTTAATATTTCTTTGTAGTGCTCATAATCTTGATCTGTATAAGTGCGAGGCCTTTTCCTAGTCATCAGTTCCCAAAATCCAGGTGTGCCGGGATATTTAACAAAACCACCTCTTTGTCCAAGATGAGATTCTGAATATACAATGAGATCATCTCCCATAAATGTTACTCTGAAATTTCCAATTCTATGTATGATGCTACCATCACGCTCTGTGTCAGCATATAAGCCAAATACCTCATCTTTGTTGTCTTTAGGTGTGCTTAAATATTTTTGAGCAAGAAGACCCAATTCAATAGGATCCTGAGTTGCTTCAATTCTTCGAGCAGCAATAGGACTAGGTGTATGAATACTGGAAAGTGGGGTGATTGGATAATCTAATATGTTCCTAGCAGCTACAGGTACAAGCTCTGTGATCAAATTTTGATTTTGCTCTGTAACAGTTTTGATATTTTTACCTAATTCACTAATAGCATCAATAATAGGCTGTTCTGTTTGTTTGTGTTGTTCATAAATTCCTCGGTTCTCTGATTTCCATCCCTTAAATCTTTTTACAAGATAATCTCTTAATTTAAGATCATCAACGATTGGCCTTTTCATGGTTATTTATATATGTTTCAATGTCTAGAAAATTGTTGATTTTATTTCTGTATTTGCCACTACTGGGTTTTCTTGTCATATCAATTGTGACAAACCCATAACTGTCCTGGTTCCAGCACCTACTGCAAAACTTGGAAAGATCATTGTAGCTCAAGTCCCCACCTACATATTCATCATGTATGTGTTTGAGGTTGGTATGATCTTGATGAAACACACATATAAAATTGCTGTTGTCTCGGATCAGCTGCTTGGGTATTTTTGAAAAAGTCTGTGCCAGGTAGAAGCAATCAATGTTTTTGTGTCGGCCCTGTGTAAAGAAATTTCTAACCTTGTTTTGATTATCCAGTATAATGTCATCAAACACAACAACAGAATTATCGAGACATTCATGGAGTGGCTTAACATCTGGTTCAAAAGTGGCTATATAAAATCCATCATATAGCTTCATCAGCTGCAGATATTTTAATTGTTCCAAGCTCTTAGAGAAAACATAGAAGTGCCTGTTTTTCCAGTGTAACCAGTTGGGTGCCAATAAAAAATTATCAACCATTAGTGTTGTTTTACCACAAGCCGATGGCCCAACAATAAGACATCTAATATTTTCAGGCAGCAACTTGCCATTTATCTTAATCTGCTGTTCAGGTTCTGGCAGCCTTTTTATAACATCCCAGGTTATCACTTTGTCTTCATCGATCCAGCTGTGTTCTGGAAGTCCTAGCCATTTGACAAATAACTTGTTGCCTTTTCTGCGGATGATTTTTTCTATGAGATATGTGTCAGGCTGTTTAGTTTTGCTGAGTTCTTCTTCATAGAACCGGCCTTTGAGAATTTCTCCTCGGTGGTCTTTTATTATATATGTGTTAAGGGTCCCAGGTTTAATTTGAACCACTGCAAATAATTCTGTGCTCCAGTTTCTTGTAAAGCCTCTTTTGAATAAGTGCTTATATTTGCTGATTCTTACTTGATCACCCAAATTGTATTTGGCCTTTCTTGTTGTTGGCTGGTATCTAGGATAAAAAACAGTCTTGATTAATTTTTGCTCATCAGATGGAGTTACTTCAGAGGGTTTCATGTTGATTGTGGAATGAACCAAGTAATTCATCAACAATAATTTGTCTATACATAATATGAAAACAAGAATATTGCAACTATGGGGTGTTCAGCAGCTGATACTACAGGATTTTCTAAATATAATTTGTCTCCTATTTGTATATGAAATTCCAGAGAGCCATCATCTTCAGCATAAGATGTTTCTAATGTATTGGGATCTGTAAAATCCTCTAGCTCTACACTGGTGATTTTTGGTTTGTAGTCAGCATTTGTTATTGATAAGATGGGGTAGTGGTGTGCCTGTGGTTGAAGCCAATATTTGATCTTGATTGGTCTCAGTGTGCCCCCAACAAAAAACTGGTAATAAAATTGTGCAGGGGACAGCATATATATTTTGCCACCTGGTGTAAATGGTGAATCATATTCTTTGTTGGGGATGCTTTACAATTCAAGAATTACTGTATGTTTTGGATTCTCGATTATGCCTGTTATTTCTTTTATGCTGTAAGCAATCTGCTTGTTACAGATTCAAGGTGCTCATTAATAGTCCTAACAACATCATCATGGCCTGGCTTGATTTTTATGTCCACAACAAGTTTTTTGTATTGTTGCACAATCTCTTGAAGCTGGGTGGCAAAAACAGACAGAGCATTTGCTTGATTGGATTCCATGGTCCCTAGCTGCTGCTTGATATTAGCTACAATTTGTTGCAAATTTTCAATAACTGCCAATTTTGAATTTTGAGCAGTAAGATCATGGACCTTTCTTCTGATATCCTCAAACAGGGCATGCAGTTCATTAATATGTTGATTAGTTGGTAGAGTGGCCACTGTCTGAGTGAGTTGTTTGATCTCTGTCTGGATATTCTTGATATCTTCTGATTTCAATATGCGATTCACTGCCCTCTTAATATTTTTAAGTTCCTGTGATGTAGGCAGAGTTGATACAGTATTCTGCAAAGATTCAAGTACCAATTTCACATTAATTAATTCAGAAGCATCAGCCACATTTTGCATAGCATCTTGGAGCAGGTCTATATCTGCCTGAGAGGGTGTTGATTGTTGTAAAATTTCAAGCTTTGTTTGGATATCATCGATCAAATGATGAAAATGAGATAGTTCAGATTCAGTGTTGAGGTTTTCAAGTTTTGTGATCTGTTGCTGGACACTAACAAGGGTATCTACAATACCGGGCAGGCGGGATTCTAGAGATTCTTGTATATTTGTCAAATCACTTTGCACTGCTGCTATTGTACCCTCAAGATGGGTTATGGTACTTTGAATTTTTCCAAAATCTTCATATGTTTCAAGTTGCATCTTGATGTTGGCAACACTCCGAGATATTGCACACAAAGCATCAGAAGATGGCAACTTGTTCATAAAATTTTCAAGTGTCTCAATTTTTTTTTTAACCTCGGCTATGGCATTGTTCAAGGGGTCCAGATTAGGTATTTGGAGTGATTGAATCTGTTCTTTTAGAGTGGAAATCACTAGATCAAAATCTTCTTGTGATTTTATGCTTTTGACAATTGTTTGGAGCTGTTCTGGACATTATTTATCTGCTCTTCCAATTGTTGTTTCAATTGCTCAGATTTGGTGGCCTGGGTCTTAAATTTGGCTTGAAGAGCTGCTACAGCTTCTTCTAAACTTTGAAAATTATCTAATGTGGCCAAATCTGTATATTTTTGAAGCAGCACTTTAAGTTCTGAGTCAATTTTAAGAAGAGGGTCCATGCATTGTGATTGCAAATTTGTAATTTCTAGTTGAAGACTGGCATTGAGTGTGGTTTGTAAAGTTTGTATATCACTTCTCAATTTCTTGACTCTGACATCAAGCATCAGAATCTCATCACTGTGATCTTCATGTCTTGTATGGCCAAATATATCATTAGGCATTTTTGTTTTAGTGGTTATTTATTATTGAATATCTGATTCTTAATTCTATAAAAAAAGGTATAAGCTTGTCATAGGATCCAGGGACCTCAATATATAAGCAGTCACCAGCAGAAACAGTATATACAGTGCCAGAAACCATGTTTGAGTGCTAAATTCTATAAATATTTCTCCCTATTGAAATCTTGACATTACCCTCAGGGGTTGTAATAAATTGCAATTGACCACCTACAGGTAATTGGTAATGATTTAAATTATTGTTAAATATGTACAATATTTTACCTGTTTCATCATCAACATCTGTAAGTATGCTGTTCAAATGAATAATTAACAAAGCACTTAGTTTAGATATCATATCAGAAGAGGGTTGTGGTGTTGGCAGCTCCATAATAGCCTGTTTTTTGAACCCAAATAAGTTCATAGGCATGTTTATTTATTTCAAAACATGCTCTGTAATTGGGCATTGATTGCCACTTTTCAAATCATAATGCCCCCATGGTAGAGTATGTATGCCACATGATAAAATACATCTCTTATCATCATGTGGGTCCAGAGCCACTTTTCTTACAATATTGCTAGTCAATAAGTGATCCACACTCTGAATTCTATTTTCTGATTTTCTGATTGTGCTACATGATTTGAGGCAATTTTTGTAATCTTCAAATTCAAGCTCTTTGTCCACAGTTACTCTGCCAATGCCCTTGGCCTTTTTGGCAACAACACCACTACATGTTTCAAAACTGTACATCTTGGCCCTTAACCCAGCAAATGCCACAATAACATCACCAAGTGTCTCATCTTTTAACTTGCCAGGCACCTTTTTGTTGTGGGGTTGAATCCTTGTATGTTCAGTGGTATCAAAATATTCAAACAATTCAGGCTGTAACATATCTTGATAAACATCTTCTGTTTGAATATCAAGAACAAAACTATCTGTGTCCATGTACATCAGTTTTACACGATCCTTATAAAAAGGTTTCAACACATCATAATACAATTTTAACATGTGTAATTTGGCCAATTCCAATATCACAGCCCCTACATAAATAGGCTTATCAAACTTGATCTTTGTTTTTTCATGTTGAAAAGTGCCATATTTTCATCATAAATTCTTCTGTAATTGAAGTTGGGCTTTGCAATCAATTTTTTGCTCCGGCTGGGGTCAGTAATTATTTTAACATCAATATGTTTTCTGACATTTTCAATTGTTTTGCCATACACTGAATTGACCATCAATTTAAAAAAGGTCTTATCAAATTGGCTCATTGCAGATGTTCGAAGCTCTGTGTTTGTATCAATATATGGCTTCAACCATCTTGAGTGCCTGAACCTCAAAACTTTTCCAACTTTGGTCACTTGAACACCATGTTTCATCAGGAACTGGAGGTTTTTGTAATATATGACGTAACCCTGTTTTGGCTCCAGTGTCATCATCAATTTCTTTTGTTTAGAGCCAGGTGAGCACTCAACCTCGGGAATTGGGGGCAGATCAGAAAATGTGTTGTGTAAATCATCAGGAATTGTCAGATCAACCTCTAAGAACAGGCCATAGTTACTGTCATCAAAGTCCTTAAGATCTTCAATATTGAAATTTTCAAACCACTCAAGCCCTGCATATGGCAATTTATCCATCATAGCATAACCATAGAGGCTGTTTGCATCCACATACAATATATAATTTGATGGCAATGCTGGATCATAATCAGGAATATATTTGTTATTTGCTCTGGCATATCTCTGAGAACATTGCACCATGCCTCCTCTTATACATTGTTACATAAACAGATACATATCTTGATCCTGGATCAGATCCAATTGCATTTTAGTGTTAAAAAAAAACATTGCAGATCATGCTAGGCCCGGAGCACTGTAAAAATACATTGGATCCAGCTTATAATTTTGCATGGAAGATTTTCTGAATGCCTGAAGTATATCAGCTAAGAGGGTCACATCAAGTTTTAAATAAGCCTTGTGATAATCACCAAATGTCTGGCATTTTAAATTGTTCCACATCAACTGGGCATGGTGATAATCATCATCAGTGATTCCAGATGCTCTGATTTTGCTGTAAAACTCTTGTTGTGGTGGCAGAGAACACTCATCAAATTTAGAAAAATCTGTAACATAATCATATGGATATACACCCTTCCGCCTAATTAATTTCAGGTCCTGATTTCTAAACAAAGCACATGTGATTTTGAATTGATCATCAGATAATTGAGTGGCCAGTGTAGCCAGGCTAGCCGATAAAATTCTGTATGAATCAAGAAATCTTAAGTGAATAGGAACACCATTAACTTTAATTATTTTGCTAATGGCAATATATTTCTCATTATTTTCAGCTAAAATATTTAAATTCTGCTTGTCAAACCCCTCGTACCTGATCAAATGATGAAAATCATAATTGGATGCACCATGGCAAAATATAGGGACAAATTTTGGTCTCTGGATCTTAATATTACAGCTATTACACTGGGCCATTAAGAATTTACCATCTGTATGAGAATGGTGTTTCACCTTGATATTTGCATCTGAAAATTTAGAATTACATACTGGGCATTTTTCTGCATTGTTGAAATCTTCAATCTGTTTCTCTGTTAAAGGCAACATAGGTTTTGATTTTAATAAGATATTAGATGCTATGTCATGGCACTCATTTTCTATTCTATGTGCAAATTCTTTGATGGCATCTGCTCCCATGTATAAATATTCTTTACTAACAAAACCATCCTGTACAATCACATAATAAAAACTGGAAGGTTCATGTAGCTGGTATGGTGTAATTGAAGATTCATCAGGATCTGGGCTGCAGAATGCAAGAGGTTTGAGGTTTGATTCAAAATCACAGACTATATGTGCTGGGTGTTCCAACAGGGCTTCAAACTTTTTGAATTTTGCATTTTCACTTGGCATTGGCATCACCATATGAACAGGTTTATGGTTGCCACAGTATTTCAGATGCTCAATTAACTTGTTTTTAGCAATTTCTTCATTTTTTTCACGAACCCTTTTATTATTTTTCTACCATCAAATACACTTAAACATCTTCTACACAACTTGAATATTGTATTGGATTTGTCTAGTTGTGTTCTGACTAAAGCTTCAAGATTATGTATCAGAGTGTAATGATTTGTGCCATCCTTTTCAATTAAGAGCAGTTCAATCGGAACAGCAGATTCATCATCAAGTGTACTGATTCTGAGAGGATCTATCAAGCAATTGCCACGGCCAGTAGAACAAGTAAATACATTAATAGATAATTGTTTGCCATTGATATGCCTGTTTTTTTTTTCAAATTTATCAATATTCTGAACAGACATTGGATATTCTAAACACTCCATTGCCTCGTCAAAATCATGTTCATGTTCCTTAGCATTCCTTCTCTCAGCATTCCTTGAAACTGGATACAAAGCAGCTAAAATACACCACAAAAAGCATTTCTCATCATTATTTTCTATATTAACCACGGCTCTTTTGTTTTTAATATTGGCAGGTAATGGCAGATATGTAGATCCTTGTAATGGGCTGAATTCAGAAATATTAACAAATAACTTGTGTGGAGATCCGCATAGGCTCCATCCAGACTCTTTTGCTGCAAATTCAGAGTGTTTAATATTCAATTGATCTATCAAACTGCATATTATTTTGTCTGAATTTGCATTTGAATATACCGGTACAGTTTCTGTTATGTGGGGCTGTGTAAATTTTGTGCCATTTGGCTTCTTATATTCTGTAAACAATTTGAGGGACATCTTATAAGAGCCATTTTGTGTATTTAGAATTGCCTGCACATCTGGATTTATACTCTTCAAAAAATTCTTAATGTCACATCTTGGTTGTGATACAAACCGGTGATCCCTTAATTGGCCGTTAAAACTGCTATGGATGGGTTCATAGCGTGGCTGATTTGCTGGTCCAGCATTAACAGGTGTTTCATGCTTCCTTTTCAGAGCAGATGTAGATGGTTGTGGGGGCAATGTTGATGACTGTGCAGAACAAGTACCTTTATGTTTATATGTGAAATATTCCATGCTATATTTACTATGGCATTTAGGGCAAATTTTTGTGGGAGTTCTGCATTTGTCTGGATTACAATTCCTTTGATGCTTAGCCCAATTGGGGCTAGATATATTCTTTTTGCATTGATTACAATATTTTCGATTTGGCATTTTTGTTGTTGTTTATTATATACAATTTCTTGGGATTCAAATCAAAATTCTATGCTTAATAAAAAATATCAGTTGGGTTCAGCAGTGTGTTTTGAATATTTTGTGTGTGTGTGTATGTGTGTATGTGTGTTAATATTTTTGGCTTTGGTATTTATATAAAATTTCTTGGGGTTCAAATCAAATACTTAATAAACCTATGACAGGTTGTCAAAAATTCTGTATATTAAATCAAATAGATTTGTAATTCAATTTCTACAAATCTGCAATATTTTTGTGTTTAAAAAATATGAGCAGCACTGCAGCAACACACCCTCACTCTTCAACAACTCTCACAATACTGGCTGATATGCAATGCAAAATCTCTTTATATACCCTAAGTACGGACCGCATTGAAAACATCTGAAGCAATAAGCCAATCAGAATATAACACATCATCACATTATGTCATAACCAACCAATCAGAAAATAACACATGTCTAATGCATAATATTGGGTAATAATTTGTTGCAAAACATGATGCAATATAAATAAACCAGAAATAGGCCACAAGTGGACCGGAAGTATATATGTGTGGGTGGGTGTGGGTGTGTGTGGGTGGGTGTGGGTGTGTGTGGGTGTGTATGTGGGTGGGTGTGGGTGGGTGTAGGTGTGTATGTGAGTGGGTGTGGGTGGGTGTAGGTGTGTATGTTTGTGGGTGTGGGTGTGCGTGGGTGTGTATGTGGGTGGGTGTGGGTGGGTGTAGGTGTGTATGTGGGTGGGTGTGGGTGTATATGTGGGTGGGTGTGGTCAAGGTCAAGGTCAAGGTCATCTCAAGGTCAAGGTCAAGGTCAAAATATTCGAAAAAATAATCGAAAAAATAATCGAAAAAATAGTCAAGGTCAAGGTCATCTAAAGGTCAAGGTCATCTCAAGGTCAAGGTGAATGTGTGTGTGGGTGGGTGTGTGTGTGTATGGGTGTGTGTGTGTTAATACGTTTGGCGTAGTTTTACGTGTGGGCAAAAAAAATATCAAGAGGGTCATATTTTTGACAGGTTTATGGACAACAATCTCACAGAAGTGCCTTTTGTAAGTGTAGACAAATCAATCTGGGGGGGTCATACTTTCTCAGGAAATTCCCGAGGGCATTTTTACAAAAATCTTGGATTATACGGGGTTCCACACTTGAGCAAAAAGCTCATATGGGCATGTTGAGCAAGTTTTAAGTGTAGGCAAATCTGCCTGAGGGGGGTTCATACTTTCTCGCCCTTATAATAGGGCCAATTACACTACTAGCTTCCATATCATAAGACGTATCAGGAAGTAATGTACTATGTTTAATTCTATACAAATTTCGACCTATGTGCAAAACTGCCGCATTGGGTGGTGAAACGTTTATTTGAATTTTCCCACTAACAGTTAACTTATATGATGATAAGTTATTATTAAATACAAATAAGTGCTTTCCAGTATACTCGGCAACATGAGACCAAATATTATTCAAGTGAACAAGAAGTAACCCTTTCAATTGATGATAAATTTTTCTAAATACATCCATGTTAACTCAAATTCTCATTACAGGCTGATTATGTTGTTGCTTCTTAAAATCAAAAATATTCATAACGTTTTATTTTTATTAGCTATTTTTTATATATATAAAATATATATTTGTACTAAGTATAAAAACATAATAAATACACCAAAACTCATCTGATCGAAATTACTATGAAAAAATCACTTCATACACTTTTTTCAACTTAAAAATAATAAATAGTATATAGCTTTAAAATAAATTATTACTTAACTTTTAACACTGCAACAACACATCCGTACTCTTCAAATATTCTCACGATACTGACTGATCTGTAATGCCAAAACTCTTAAAGTGACCTAAGCGCGGATGAAAATATTCGAAACAGTAAGTCACTCAACCAACAACACGCTAGATACGTGTCCGCGTAATAACATGTTCCGTAAACATTGCAAAATAGTTTACCTTACGAGCCATCGCAATGTTGCGTACTTTAACTCGAAAGAAATTATGACATTCGTACCAAGTACGTGGTAAAAAAACACAGATTTGCAATAGTATAAAATCGACAAAAACATCGTCAAAATAGATTTTCCATTGTAGTTAAATTAATAGAAACAATAGGCCTCGTACCAAGTATGGCTTAGAACCCCTAAAATATATGTACTTATAAAAAACTAGAAAAACCCACAGGTGTCTGTCAAGTAAACCGGAAGTTGACAGGATGTAGACCGGAAGTAAACAGGAAGCAGACCCGAAGTAGACCGGAAGTAGACCGAAAATAGACCCGAAGTACATTTGTGTGGGTGTAAGTGTAGGTGTGGGTGGGTGTAGGTGTTACGTACCTTAACTCGAAAGAAATTATGACACTCGTACCAAGTGTGATGTGAAAAAACACAGATTTGCAAAAGTATAAACTCGACAAAAACATCATCAAAATAGGTTTACCATTGTGGTTAAATTATTAAAAACGATAGGCCTCGTACCAAGTATTGTTTTGAACCGCTCAAAAATAGGTACTCGTACGAAATACGAGATGAAAAATCACAGATTTTCAATAGGTCAAAATCGACAATAACATCGTCAATATAGGTTTTCCATTGTACTTAAATTAATAAAAATAATAGGTCTCGTACCAAGTACGGCGTTGAAGGAACATGATTACACTACTAAAAATATATAACCGTCAGGAAGTTGTTGAATGTACCACGTGCGGAAATGCCTGTTCCATGTGTGCCGAGCGTAAATACCGAAACAAGACCAAGTTGAGATGCGATACTTGGACTCCTACCGCTTCCTCTAGCCAAGCTTTGACAAGTGCGTCGCCAAATTGGACAGTTTGGAAGTTACCAGAGAACATTTAAAAACGTGTCATTGGACCACTTTCGTAGGAAAGATGTGTATCCCTACTAGTATATCGACTTCAAGACCAAGTTCGTCGAAACAACGCTGCCGTCGAAAGAGGCTTTCGATTCCACATTAACGGAAACAGTTTTATCCGACGAATACTACGAGCACGCCCAGCGCATGTGGAACGAAATCAAATGTAGAACACTGTGAGATTTCCACGATCACTATCTCGAACTCGATGTGCTGCTTCTCTTCGATGTGCTACAGACGTTTCGTTGAACCGTGATTCGGGATTACAAGATCGATCCTGGGCACTTAGTCAGCCTGCCATCGCTATCAAGGAACGCCATGTAGAAATCCAAAGCTATTAAATTGCATCTTTTTAAGCAAGAGGAATGTGACATGCAGCTTTATATAGAAGCATTGTCTAGTGTTTCGTGCACCATGTCGAACCAAACAAAAAGTATATGGAGGATGAATACGATCAGAATAAAGAAGAAAAAAACATCATGTATTCCGATGCCAACAACCTCCCATACAGCACACCAAGTTTCAGACATATTTCAGAAATATTACAATGTCTCATTTACATTTCTAACATTCTGGTTTCGCGTTGACGTTACAGAAAGCATCACATGAAGTCTCAGTTTTGTTTATGAAACATTGCAATGTTATAGTTTCATTGTCTAGTTTCTGGAACGTCTCTGAGAAACGTTTCAGAGACATTTCCGCAACGTTGGATTCAGTCATCATCCATCCGGGACATTTTCTGTGGCGGCCATGTTGTGTTTACCTTAAACGCTGACCGGGATCGTGCACATCTTATGAAGAATAATGTTCTTTATTGAGCGGTAAGTTGAATATTATTGATGCCAAAGTGTGCTTAATTCTGTTATACGTATGCACGCTATATATTCAATCTGTGTTGTGTAACGTGTGTGAAAAAATGAGTGGAAACAAGGCAGTTCAAGCCAGTGTTTAAAGAAGTATTTTGTTTTGTTTGTTTAATTAAAATACGTGGACGAAAAGAAGCACCTCCGTTTCATGAAACTATAATCGCGAGAATTAAGTTGCCTGTGTTGTGTGTAGTGAAAAAGTGAATGGTCGAGACGCAAAGTATTTCCCTGCATGTTTTTACTGTTAAAAATAGCTATATAGTTTTCGTTTAAGGTATATGACTCCCCACCCTAAATTTTGTACACAATTTGACCATATGATTTGACCTCTTGTTTTAAAAAAAAGGTTGTTTCTCACTTCCCTGTGCGTAGTGAAGAGGCGTAGTATACCACGTAAGTTGTTACGTTCAGAGTCTCTATCTAATACAAATTACGAATCAACTTTGTTCTGTGACATCCTTACGAAATGTAAGTCTACAGCAGCACTACAGCCACGGTCATACTTGTTAGATCAGCTCTCGATTGGTTGCACAAGCTATCAAGAATAAAATTACCCAATGAAAACACCTTTAATAATAGCTCCAATGAACATAGCAGTCATAATCAAAATTATGTTTACAATGAAGTGCAATTATAAACAAAACAAACATGATACTGGCTTTAAAAAAACACAGCCCTCTGAAAGCGACAGTATGCCACGACTGCTAGTAGTGTCACAGTGCCATGACTAGACAGTGTATATTATTAAAAAAATGACTAGCTAAGCCAGGCTATCAAGCTAGTGTCTACATAAGTATTTTGACCTGTCTCATTATCCACTATCATGTGAGAAATTCTTGTTATGAAATACATGTAACTCAGAAGAGATTTTGTTGTATACTTTCATTTTTTCATGCTGCTAATCAGGTTAGGTAGATAATGTGCAAAGCTAGCTTTTCCAATATTTCCAGCCATCAATCACCACATAGGTAATTTTTTGTTGTTACTCACTTATGTAACATCTCTCTCTCTCTCTCTCTCATATAGTCTTGTATATTTTTGTTTCTCATGAGGCTTGTGATGCCCTCCATATACTTTATTCATAATTTTTTTCGTAATTAGGTAGGTAGAATTATAGATTTTTGAAAAAAAAATAAAAAGTTAAAATGTAATGATGATGCTGCACGATTGCACAAGTTGCAGATGTTGTATTTAATTTGACATGCTAAAAGAAAGATGAAACATGAAATTTTCTGCGGAATGCCGAGGAATTTTCTAAAAAAGTAGGTGGAAACACTGATTTTCACTAATATTAAGAATTTGGATGTTACATAACTTATTGAGCATTCAATAAAAATATTTGTGCTAGTTTTGAGCAAATAATATGAAGTAAAAGCAATTTTTCTTGCCAAAATTTAATCCGTTTTACGGCTATCTCCGAGGTTACCTTTATAAAATAAAGCTGAATGGTGCTGACATGAAGAATGTAAATTCTTGATGTTGCTTTGCAATTTTCTTCAAAGGTTAAGATGTTTATTTTACTTGTGCAAAATATTGTTTTTTTGATATGAAAATTCTGAGCAGAATTGATATTATACCAGTATGAGATTGTTTCCTTTCAGGAAAAAATGAATGTTACTGCACTTCAACAAGAGGTTATAGCGGAGAACCTGCAATGAAATACTTAACAGAACAGAAGCAATTGTATTTTGACAAATTTAGACAAATAAAGAATATATTTTATGAAAAATATTATTTATATAATATTTTTTTTTGAAGTGATGCATGTCCAATTTTTATAGTTGAATGGTGGCATGGATAGTGTCTGATCACTCGCTGGTGTAAAAAATGTATCGACTATGTAAGCTGCTTCAAGTCGAATCGTTCCATCATGCGGGAATAGAAGCGGATACAGGTCAAGGATAATAATGTGCAACTTCGAAGCTGAACAAGCTGACGCTGGATGCTCGTGACGATTGCGGTATTCACACTGTGCCGTGTTGATACTTTCCGATCGATAGGAAATCCGTGTCATGCAATTATTGCCCAAAGCAGAAACCCGAAAACTAAGAACTAGAACGCCAGCTGCCCAATGACAACTACTACAAGATGAATTTATTACTGATGGTTAGCCCATCACAGCATACCAAGTCCCTTATTCAAAGTTAAAGAATTTGTCGACATTCAATTCAATTCTCACGAAGAAGCAGTGCGCGAAGATGAGCAGATGTTTGAAGAAGGGCCACGGGATGATGCTCCTGCTCAGCAGCTGAGCAAGTCCAAGACAGAAGCAAGCAGGGTTTATTTTCAGTATCCCTGCTATCCTTGCGGCTCTGGGAGCAGTGGAAACTTCGAGGGCGGTAGTGCCGTGATCGCCAAAAAAGTGATCGACGCCAAGAAGAACACAAAAGAGCTCGAAGAGAAGAAAAGGCACAACCTCGCCATTTAGTGCAAGATGCAAGAGGCTACTACGGGTTCCGGGGTGGGACGACGACGAAGAAGAAGGAAAAACAGAAAACTTCCGCTGCAGCATTGAAGAAATTCAACCTTAATAAAGTGCCCCTTTCAAACGAAGATGTTGAATCTCTAGCCGAACTGTTCGACGTGAGAAACTTCTTGGGAAAGTTCATGTCCGACACCTTACGGAAAGACGGAGCTCAAAGCAACAGCGAAAGCAGGGTGGTAAACTTGGATGATTATCGCAACCGGGGAACCCACTAAGTATGTTACTGGATCACCGATTACGGAAGCGCTGCTTTCGATTTCGATTCCATCGGTGGCGTGCCACCTCTTTCGCTCGCGAACTACCTGAAATCATTCGCCGCCACGGTCGAAATCTTTTACAACAGCCAAAGGATACAGTGTTTCGACGAAGTGGAATAGAGGTAATCAGCCGGTTCTGCGCCATCTTTTTGGGCATAGTGGGTTCGCAGTGTTGCGAAACCACCCCACGAAAATTTCACCATTTGATATTTTACAGGCTAACCTACAAATAGGAGTTGGCAACACTTACTCGTAACAGAAAGTCGCTTCACAAACCTTTTGCTTTTGCCATATATTTCACAGGCGATGCTAACCTACAAATAGGATTTGACAGCACTGACTACGATCTATGCTGTATATTTTAGCTTCTTCTAGGATGATAAAATGTAGTAAGATGGAGATTTGGTGACAATCACTACGATCTAACACATGCTGACTGGCAATAGTGGTGCAGTGTTGTTACTCTTGTTACCCCCCCCCTCTGTCTTTTCTAGCATAATTGTCTATTGCATGCTAACTAAAAACCTTTAAGCAGGTTCTTCTTTTGTAATGCCACGGACGGAAACATGCATGCCGACTCAGGCTGCAAATATTCTACACTGCGTATTCTAGCTTCTTGCAGTCTTCAATGCTGTGTGTATTCTAGCTTGCTTGTAATCTTCTACGCTGTAGTTTCGCGAGGGGAATCCTTGTGGTGTTGACCAGATGATACGTAACGAGCCTACTCCCCCCCCCCCCCAGGTTTCTGGCTGAAAAACACGAAAGTGGACAACACGCACACCTATAGCTGGCAACGCTGCTTTTCTGTCATCAATTTGCTTGTATTATGTGAGTGGCTGTTGTTGCCACAAGTTTCTAGGACCTTCTAGAACTGTTTATCTTCACGTGACTCGCTAGGTGTCCTCACAACGCTAATGATAGGTGCTGAAAAAAATAAATTAATGTGCACTGAGTGGAATTTGAACGCAGGACCACCAGCTTAATTCGTAACATGCGACTAAGGCAACGCACCTATACTCCACACAAACATATTATGTAAAGGTATTAAACCAAAATTCAATATAAACTGATTTTGCAAATTCTAATTTTTAAAAATTGTAGTTTTATACAGACCCCATATGTTACCTGTTTTTCCTACTGTCGTGACAAAGCATAACGGTATTTGTAGTAACCGTGATCTTGTTTAATTTTCCGATTTCGTAACTTTCCGTTTCCTGTTTATTTTTCTCCCTCATGCAACATTCGCTTTTCAAAGTGTCAAATGCGTAATGTTTGACTTCTTTATTTCTAGTTCGACATGAGATACACACAATTTTAAATTTTGAAGTATGATTAATTTTACTGTCCAAAAGTGAACAAATTGACTAAAACTAATTTTGTGTGGGAATCCTGTTGCATATGTATGTATTAAAAATAACAAATTTGATACTACCAAGGGGTATCAAGGGAGCACAGTGCGAATTGCCATGGCCACCACCATCTAGGAGGAAACAAATGTACTTGCAGAGTATGGGTACTTGGACAAGATCAACTCTTTTCAATAGAAACGACTTCCGATAGCAATACGATTAGCTGAACACATATGATAGAGCGCTCTTGAGTTGACATTGCTAATTGTTAGACGTCGCATATAGTTAAAATATCTTCTATTTGCATATTTCTCTTCCCGCCATTATGTTCTTTGAAATATCGCCAATTAGATTACGCTATTCGAGCACAACAGTATAAGAGACTAATTGGTGTCTGTCAAGTAGACCGGAAGTGGACCGGAAGTAAACTGGAAGTAATCCGGAAGTGGACCGGAAGTAGACTTGAAGTAGACCGGATGTAAATAGGTGTAGGTGGGTGTGGGTGTGCGTGGGTTTAGGTGTGCGTGGGTGAGCGTGGGTGGGCGTTACTTACTTTAACTCGTAAGAAATTATGACATGCGTACGAAGTACGAGATAAAAAAACACAGATTTACAATAGTATAAAATCAACAAAAACATCGTCAAAATAGGTTTTCTATTGTGGTTAAATTAATAAAAATAATAGGCCTCGTACCAAGTATTATTTTGAACCTGCTAATATACACTATTCTATTATATATATATTGAATCCAGAGTCTTCTCGTTCCATAAGTATTACATAGTTACAATATGATATGTAGATAATGATATAGAAATTTCAAGTCATCATAATCACCTTGAAGTTTGTAATTTTTATGCCGGTTTCTTCTTTAAAATATACCTCTATTAACTACGTGGAAGCAGGTGCGGCTCAAGAAAACATATTCGCCCTGTCGACGTGGGTTTTAGCACCCCATATCAATAGCCTTATTTCTGAAATACTTTAAGTGTTACCTTTATAAACGCGTTTATTAAAAGTATGTTTACATTGAAAACCTGCATAATGACTGTAAAATTAAATTAGCTAAGCTTTTAAAGGTTCTAATTTGGTCCCCCTAATACGCAAACCCGGGAAGTCACTCCAAACTTAAACCTCCCCTGCGTGAGAGACAAGAAGACAATTAATCAATAATAAGTAGATATCCGGCATCTGTTCAACTTACCGGTCGCCAATTAACCGTTAATGTGAAAGTACTGTATACGGCGGAGGCAGCAACAAACACGTGTTTCAGGAGGAGTATCAACCTATTTTTCGTTTTCCCACTTTAACGAAACTCTTAATGAAGTCTATAATATCCATATATATGGTGGCCGACTGTCGCGCTCGAAGCGGAGGAAGCGTGAACTAATATATATAAAATCCAGGCATTCTTCTAACATCGTGGCATCATATATCATCACCAGCAATATAGAATACACACTTGAATCATACATACATTGTACATACATATCCCAAAAAACAGACACACAAGTATCATCTTGTGATTCTAAAATGTAATGAAACATCACTGAATCAAATATAAGTAGCCCGGGGTTATTAAAATAATATGTGAAGTGGTTTTAGGAACAACATTATAAAAAAACAAGCCGCGAAATGAAAAAAAAACAAAATTGATTAGGTCTACTTCACCAACTCCTTAAGCTTTCATTGCTGCTGCTCGAGTCACAGGTTCTCGGGGTAATATCATACCAAAGACAGGTAACGCGTCCTTTGTAGTGTCCTATTATCTATCCACGACATCTGAGTAAGGAGACATTTACAAAATTTCCGCTTAGTTCTTATTTCCAACGTATATGCTGAAAATATTACATAACATGAGAGAAGCTAAAATTCGAAACAGCAGACCAACTCGTACTTCAGAAAAAGAACTGCTTTATAAAATGACTATATTAAAATTGTAGAAAGGAATTTCGCACCTTAGCCATGTTCTTGCCGGGCAACAAGCATACTCATTTAATAAGGGTGAGTTGTGGTGAGCTGCAGAAGGGGAAGATTTGCACGTAAAAGGAAGGCAAGTTCCTACTGTTGTCTGGCATTTCGTGTTTTTTATAATACAGGCAGATAACCCTCTGCTGCAAAATTCATTCCTATGTGTATTTTCATAAGCTTCAAATCTTGCTTCCGATACTTTTTGAGATTCCCAAAATGCAGTATCTAATTTCTGGTTTCATCCAAAGTATTCATAAATGTTATTTACTTGGTACCTATTACAATTTGGGAAATTCTTGTCATGGCAAAGTGCACTTTGTTAAAATACGTCACAATAAATTTCACGATAACAGCTCCAATTATGATCAGTCGTACAATTCCAAAATGCACACTTTTTAATAACTTAGGAACTTATCCATTGGTAATTACCAATAAGGAGAACTTGCGCCAAACGAACTCATACATATTTTTCATATTGATATAAAATGAACATTTGATTTATTTGTTCGGATCATAATTCTACATGTAAAGGTTGTTTGCTTTTTCATGTTGAAATGAATATTGAAAAATTAGCTGTCGTTTCGCACCTGCGATAAAGACAAATATGTATTAATTTGGCGCAGTGGTAGCGTCGTCACCTTGTAATCAAAAGCCCGGGATTGATAACCGGAGGAGGCACATAGTGGTTCTGATCTTACTTTAAACTGTAGGTATATTAGCGATTAGTAGTGGTGTGCATAATGCGAAAAGAAATAAGGACTTCAAATAAAATAAAGTTTGTTTGGGTATTTACGACACTAATAAGTCATTTATATACAGGGTGTTTCTAAACGTCGTTTACAACGCTTTGGAGGTGATTCCTCACACGAAAACAAGCAAAAAGTGTGAGTTCCATTTTTACGACTGAGGCTTCGTTTCCGAGATAGTAGCCTCGCAAAAGGTGACAAAGTGAACGTCACACCTTACTGGGACGAATACTATCACAGATAGAGAGGTGGTTCGAAGGGAATCATAAAGGAATCGTATGTGCTCAGTCCGGAAGTCACTATGAAAAGTTCACTGCACGTATGCGCCATGGAGTCCTCAAAGGAATTGGGTATATCCAGCAAGAACAATGCATGGAAAGGGTATGTAACGCAGCAAGAGGGACCGTGACAATGAGAAATGCGTTAAAGAAGTAGTGTAATAGATGCTATAACCAGCGCGAGAATGTATGAACCATCCTCATGCAGATTTGCCTACACTTAAAACTTGCTCAACATGTCCATATGAGCTTTTTGCTCAAGTGCGGAACCCTGTCTAATCCAATATTTTTGTAAAAATGCCCTCGGGAATTTCCTGAGAAAGTATGACCCCACTCAGATTGATTTGTCTACACTTTCAAAAGGCACTTCTGTGAGATTGTTGTCCATAAATTTGTTAAAAATATGCCCCTTTGATATTTTTTTTTGCCCACACCTAAAACTACGCTCCCCTCACCCACACCCACCCACATACACCCACACACACACACACACACACACACACACACACACACACACACACACACACACAAAGCACATTGTTGAACCCAACTTATATTTTTTATTAAGTATAGAGTTTTGATTTGAACCCCAATAAATTTTATATAAATACCAAAGCCAAAAATATTAACACACATACACACATACACACACACACAAAATATTCAAAACACACTGCTGAACCCAACTGATATTTTTTATTAAGCATAGAATTTTGATTTGATTCCCAAGAAATTGTATATAATAAACAACAACAAAAATGCCAAATCAAAAATATTGTAATCAATGCAAAAATAATATATCCAGCCCCAATTGGGCTAAGCATCAAAGGAATTGTAATCCAGACAAATGCAGATCTCCCACAAAAATTTGCCCCTAAATGCCATAGAAAATATAGCATGAAATATTTCACTTATAAACATGAAGGTACTTGTTCTGCACAGTCATCAACATTGCCCCCACAACCATCTACATCTGCTCTGAAAAGGAAGCATGAAACACCTCTTAATGCTGGACCGGCAAAGCAGCCACGCTATGCACCACCTATCCATAGCAGCTTTAACGGCCAATTAAGGGATCACCGGTTTGTATCAGAGCCAAGATGTGACATTAAGAATTTTTTGAAGAGTATAAATCCAGATGTGCAGGCAATTCAAAATACACAAAATGGCTCTTATAAGATGTCCCTCAAATTGTTTACAGAATATAAGAAGCCAAATGGCACAAAATTTACACAGCCCCACATAACAGAAACTGTACCGGCATATTCAAATGCAAATTCAGACAAAATAATAAGAAGTTTAATAGATCAATTGAATATTAAACACTCTGAATTTGCAGCAAAAGAGCCTGGATGGAGCCTATGCGGATCTTCACACAAGTTATATGTTAATATTTCTGAATTCAACCCATTACAAGGTTCCACTTATGTGCCATTACCTGCCAATATCAAAAACAAAAGAGCCGTGGTTAATATAGAAAATAATGATGAGAAATGCTTTTTGTGGTGTATTTTAGCTGCTTTGTATCCAGTTTCAAAGGATCCTCAGCGAATAACGTATTATAAACAACATGAAAATGATTTTGATAAAGCAATGGAGGGTTTAGAATATCCAAGGTCTGTTCAGAATATTGATAAATTTAAAAAAAAAGGCCAGGAATATCAATGGTAAACAATTATCTATTAATGTATTTACTTGTTCTACTGGCCGTGGCAATTGCTTGATAGATCCTCTCAGAATCAGTACATTTGATGATGATTCAGCTGTTCCGATTGATCTGCTCTTAATTGAAGGGGATGGAACATATCATTACACTTTATTACATAATCTTGAAGCTTTAGTCAGAACACAACTAGACAAATCCAATAGAATATTCAAGTTGTGCAGAAGATGTTTGTCTGTGATGGTCAAAAAATGGTGAATGGGGTTCGGGGAAAAAATGCAGAAATTTCTAAAAACAAGTTAATTGAGCATCTGAAATACTGTGGCAATTATAAACCTGTTCATATGCTTATGCCAAACACAAATGAAAATGCCAAATTCAAAAAATTTGAAGCCCTGTTGGAACACCCAGCATATATAGTCTGTGATTTTGAATCAAATCTCAAACCCCTTGCATTCTGCAGCCCAGACCCTGAGGAATCTTCAATTACATCATATCAATTACATGAACCTTCCAGCTTTTATTATGTGGTTGTACAGGATGGTGTTTGTTAGTAAAGTGGGAGCAGATGCCATCAAAGAATTTGCACATAGAATAAAAAATGAGTGCCAAAACATAGCATCTAATATTTTATTAAAATCAAAACCCATGTTGCCTTTAACAGAGAAACAGATTGAAGATTTCAACAATGCAGAAAAATGCCCGGTATGTGATTCTGAATTTTCAGATGCAAATATCAAGGTTCATCACCATTCTCATACAGATGGTAAATTCTTAATGGCCCTGTGTAATAGCTGTAATATTAAGATCCAGAGACCAAAATTTGTCCTCATATTTTGCCATGGAGCATCCAATTATGATTTTCATCATTTGATCAGGTACGAGGGGTTTGACAAGCAGAATTTAAATATTTTAGCTGAAAATGATGAGAAATATATTGCTATTAGCAAAATAATTAAAGTTAATGGTGTTCCTATTCATTTAAGATTTCTTGATTCATACAGAATTTTATCGGCTAGCCTGGACACACTGGCCACTCAATTATCTGATGATCAATTCAAAATCACATGTGCTTTGTTTCCAAATCAGGACCTGAAATTAATTAGGCGGAAGGGTGTATATCCATATGATTATGTTACAGATTTTTCTAAATTTGATGAGTGTTCTCTGCCACCACAACAACAGTTTTACAGCAAAATCAGAGGATCTGGAATCACTGATGATGATTATCACCATGCCCAATTGATGTGGAACAATTTAAAATGCCAGACATTTGGTGATTATCACAAGGCTTATTTAAAACTTGATGTGACCCTCTTAGCTGATAAACTGCAGGCATTCAGAAAATCTTCCATGCAAAATTATAAGCTGGATCCAATGTATTTTTACAGTGCTCCGGGCCTAGCATGGTCTTCAATGTTTTTGAACACTAAAATGCAATTGGATCTGATCCAGGATCAGGACATGTATCTGTTTATGTAACAATGTATAAGAGGAGGCATGGTGCAATGTTCTCAGAGATATGCCAGAGCAAATAACAAATATATTCCTGATTATGATCCTGCATTGCCATCAAATTATATACTGTATGTAGATGCAAACAGCCTCTATGGTTATGCTATGATGGATAAACTGCCATATGCAGGGCTTGAGTGGGTTGAAAATTTCAATATTGAAGATCTTAAGGACTTTGATGACAGTAACTATGGCCTGTTCTTAGAGGTTGATCTGACAATTCCTGATGATTTACACAACAAATTTTCTGATCTGCCCCCAATTCCTGAGGTTAAGTGTTCACCTGGCTCTAAACAGAAGAAATTGATGATGACACTGGAGCCAAAACAGGGTTATGTCATATATTACAAAAACCTCCAGTTCCTAATGAAACATGGTGTTCAAGTGACCAAAGTTGGAAAAGTTTTGAGGTTCAGGTACTCAAGATGGTTGAAACCATATATTGATACAAACACAGAGCTTCTAACATCTGCAATGAGCCAATTTGATAAGACCTTGTTTAAATTGATGGTCAATTCAGTGTATGGCAAAACAATTGAAAATGTCAGAAAACACATTGATGTTAAAATAATTACTGACCCCAGCCGGAGCAAAAAATTGATTGCAAAGCCCAACTTCAATTACAGAAGAATTTATGATGAAAATATGGCACTTTTCAACATGAAAAAAACAAAGATCAAGTTTGATAAGCCTATTTATGTAGGGGCTGTGATATTGGAATTGGCCAAATTACACATGTTAAAATTGTATTATGATGTGTTTAAACCTTTTTATAAGGATCGTGTAAAATTGATGTACATGGACCCAGATAGTTTTGTTCTTGATATTCAAACAGAAGATGTTTATAAAGATATGTTACAGCCTGAATTGTTTGAATATTTTGATACCACTGAACATACAAGGATTCAACCCCACAACAAAAAGGTGCCTGGCAAGTTAAAAGATGACACTTGGTGATGTTATTGTGGCATTTGCTGGGTTAAGGGCCAAGATGTACAGTTTTGAAACATGTAGTGGTGTTGTTGCCAAAAAGGCCAAGGGCATTGGCAGAGTAACTGTGGACAAAGAGCTTGAATTGGAGGATTACAAAAATTGTCTCAAATCATGTAGCACAATCAGAACATCAGAAAATAGAATTCAGAGTGTGGATCACTTATTGACTAGCAATATTGTAAGAAAAGTGGCTCTGGACCCACATGATGATAAGAGATGTATTTTATCATGTGGCATACATACTCTACCATGGGGGCATTGTGATTTGAAAAGTGGCAATCAATGCCCAATTACAGAGCATGATTTGAAATAAATAAACATGCCTATGAACTTATTTGGGTTCAAAAAACAGGCTATTATGGAGCTGCCAACACCACAACCCTCTTCTGATATGATATCTAAACTAAGTGCTTTGTTAATTATTCATCTGAACAGCATAATTACAGATGTTGATGATGAAACAGGTAAAACAATGTACATATTTAACAATAATTTAAATCATTACCAATTACCTGTAGGTGGTCAATTGCAATTTATTACAACCCCTGAGGGTGATGTCAAGATTTCAGTGGGGAGAAATATTTATAGAATTAAGCACTCAAACATGATTTCTGGCCCTGTATATACTGTTTCTGCTGGTGACTGCTTATATATTGAGGTCCCTGGGTCATATGACAAGCTTATACCTTTTTTTATAGAATTAAGAATCAGATATTCAATAATAAATAACCACTAAAACAAAAATGCCTAATGATATATTTGGCCATACATACATGAAGATCACAGTGATGAGATTCTGATGCTTGATGTCAGAGTCAAGAAATTAAGAAGTGATTTACAAGCTTTACAAACCACACTCAATGCCAGTCTTCAATTAGAAATTACAAATTTGCAATCACAATGCATGGACCCTCTTCTTAAAATTGATTCTGAACTCAAATTGCTGCTTCAGAAATATACTGACCTGGCCACATTAGATAATTTTCAAAATTTAGAAGAAGCTGTAGCAGCTCTTCAAGCCAAATTTAAGACCCAATCCACCAACTCTGAGCAATTGAAACAGCAATTGGAGGAACAGATTAATAATGTCCAGACACAGCTCCAAACAATTGTCAAAAGCATAAAATCACTAGAAGATTTTGATCTAGTGATTTCCACTCTAAAAGAACAGATTCAATCACTCCAAATACCTAATCTGGACCCTCTGAACAATGCCATAGCTGAGGTTAAACAAAAAATTGAGACACTTGAAAATTTTATGAACAATTTGCCATCTTCTGATGCTTTGAGTGCAATAACTCGGAGTGTTGCCAACATCAAGCTGTAACTTGAAAGATATGAAGATTTTGGAAAAATTCAAAGTACCATAACCCATCTTGAGGGTACAATAGCAGCAGTGCAAAGTGATTTGACAAATATACAAGAATCTCTAGAATCCCGCCTGCCCGGTATTGTAGATACCCTTGTTAGTGTCCA
This sequence comes from Lepisma saccharinum, assembly GCF_977018435.1. Lineage (NCBI taxonomy): Eukaryota > Metazoa > Arthropoda > Insecta > Zygentoma > Lepismatidae > Lepisma > Lepisma saccharinum. The sequence continues at coordinate 235,703 of NW_028143060.1, forward strand.
GCAACAGATCACAAAACTTGAAAACCTCAACACTGAATCTGAGCTATCTCATTTTCATCACTTGATTGATGATATCCAAACAAAGCTTGAAATTTTACAACAATCAACACCCACTCAGGCAGATATAGCCCTGCTCCAAAATGCTATGCAAAATGTGGTTGATGCTTCTGAATTAAACTACGTAAAATTGGCACTTGAATCTTTGCAGAATACTGTATCAAATCTGCTTACATCACAGGAACTTTAAAATATTAAGAGGGCAGTGAATCGCATATTGAAATCAGAAGATATCAAGAATATCCAGACAGAGATCAAACAACTTACTCAGACAGTGGCCACTCTACCAACTAATCAACATATTAATGAACTGCATGCCCTGTTTGAGGATATCAGAAGACAGGTCCATGATCTTACTGCTCAAAATTCAAAATTGGCAGTTATTGAACATTTGCAACAAATTGTAGCTAATATCAAGCAACAGCTAGGGACCATGGAATCCAATCAAGCAAATGCTTTGTCTGTTTTTGCCACCCAGCTTCAAGAGATTGTGCAACAATACAAGAAACTTGTTGTGGACATAAAAATCAAGCCAGGCCATGATGATGTTGTTAGGACTATTAATGAGCACCTTGAATCTGTAACAAGTAGATTGCTTACAGCAGAAAAAGAAATAACAGGCATAATTGAGAATCCAAAACATACAGTAATTCTTGAATTGTACAGCATCCCCAACAAAGAATATGATTCACCATTTACACCAGGTGGCAAAATATATATGCTGTCCCCTGCACAATTTTATTACCAATTTTTTGTTGGAGGCACACTGAGACCAATCAAGATCAAATATTGGCTTCAACCACAGGCACACCACTACCCCACCCTATCAATAACAAATGCTGACAACAAACCAAAAATCAGCAGTGTAGAGTTAGAGTATTTTACAGATCCCAATACATTAGAAACAGCCTATGCTGAAGATGATGGCTCTCTGGAATTTAAAATACAAATAGGGGACAAATTATATTTAGAAAATCCTGTAGTATCAGCTGCTGAACACCCCATAGTAGTAATATTTTTGTTTTCATATTATGTCTAGAGAAATTATTGTTGATGAATTACACAGACAAGCCAGACATAATTATAAGAGTCTGCCAGTAGTTACAAAAGGCATAGATGATTTATGGCAGAGCGACTTGATTGAGATGGCAATTGGACAGCTGAAAAATTTAGACAAAATCAACAAGGGCTACAAGTATCTACTTACTGTAATAGACACATTTTCAAAATTTGCCTGGGCTGTGCAACTCAAATCCAAGACTGGAAAATGTGTTACAGAAGCCATCAGGACAACCATCAATCAGAGTGGAAGATCACCGCGCTATTTGCAAACAGATAATGGCAAAGAATTTTATAATTCTGTGTTCCAACAATTTATTAAAAGCCAGTCAATACAACATTATTCGAGTTACAGTGATCTCAAGGCCTCAATTGTAGAGAGATTCAAAAAACTCTAAAAAAATCTTATGTATAGACAATTTACACTTCAAGGTAATTATAAATGGATTAATATTCTTCCAGAACTTCTACATAAATATAACAACTCGGTTCATTCCACAATCAACATGAAACCCTCTGAAGTAACTCCATCTGATGAGCAAAAATTGATCAGGACTGTTTATTATCCTAGATACCAGCCAACAACAAGAAAGGCCAAATACAAGGTGGGTGATCAAGTAAGAATCAGCAAATATAAGCACTTATTCAAAAGGGGCTTTACAAGAAACTGGAGCACAGAATTATTTACAGTGGTTCAAATTAAACCTGGGACCCTTAACACATATATAATAAAAGACCACCGAGGAGAAATTCTCAAAGGCAAATTCTATGAAGAAGAACTCAGCAAAACTAAACAGCCTGACACATATCTCATAGAAAAATCATCCGCAGAAAAGGCAGCAAGTTATTTGTTAAATGGCTAGGACTTCCAGAACACAGCTGGATCGATGCAGACAAAGTGATAATATGAGCACCTGGGATGTTATAAAAAGGCTGCCAGAACCTGAACAGCAGATTAAGATAAATGTCAAGTTGCTGCCTGAAAATATTAGATGTCTTATTGTTGGGCCATCAGCTTGTGGTAAAACTACACTAATGGTTGATAATTTTTTATTGGCACCCAACTGGTTACACTGGAAAAACAGGCACTTGTATGTCTTCTCTAAGAGCTTGGAACAATTAAAATATCAGCAGCTGATGAAGCTATATGATGGATTGGATATAGCCACTTTTGAACCAGATGTTAAGCCACTCCATGAATGTCTCGATAATTCTGTTGTTGTGTTTGATGACATTATACTGGATAATCAAAACAAGGTTAGAAATTTCTTTACACAGGGCCGACAAAAAAACATTGATTGCTTCTACCTGGCACAGAATTTTTCAAAAATACTGAAGCAGCTGATCCGAGACAACAGTAACTTTATATGTGTGTTTCATCAAGATCATACCAACCTCAAACACATACATGATGAATATGTAGGTGGGGACTTGAGCTACAATGATTTTTCCAAGTTTTGCAGTAGGTGCTGGAACCAAAACAGTTATGGGTTTGTCACAATTGATATGACAAGAAAACCCAATAGTGGCAAATACAGAAATAAAATCAACAATTTTCTAGACATTGAAACATATATAAATAACCATGAAAAGGCCAATCATTGATGATCTTAAATTAAGAGATTATCTTGTAAAGAGATTTAAGGGATGGAAATCACAGAACCGAGGAATTTATGAACAACACAAACAAACAGAACAGCCTATTATTGATGCTATTAGTGAATTAGGTAAAAATATCAAAACTGTTACAGAGCAAAATCAAAATTTGGTCACAGAGCTTGTACCTGTAGCTGCAAGGAACATATTAGATTATCCAATCACCCCACTTTCCAGTATTCATACACCTAGTCCTATTGCTCCTCGAAGAATTGAAGCTAGTCAGGATCCTATTGAATTGGGTCTTCTTGCTCAAAAATATTTAAGCACACCTAAAGACAACAAAGATGAGGTCTTTGGCTTATATGGTGACACAGAGCGTGATGGTAGCATCATACATAGAATTGGCAATTTCAGAGTAACATTTATGGGAGATGATATAATTGTATATTCAGAATCTCATCTTGGACAAAGAGGTGGTTTTGTTAAATATCCCGGCACATCTGGTTTGTGGGAACTGATGACTAGGAAGAGTCCTGGCAGCTATACAGATCAAGATTATGAGCACTACAAAGAAATATTAATAAAATCAGATGCTCTATACCAGAACAATGATCCCACACAAAAAAGAGTCAAGGCTAGCAGTGGAGCAAAATATAACAACTTGATCAAGCCCATATGGTCACAGATTAAGACAGGCAGTGGAATCAAACAATACAACACCCTGCCTAAAGAATTTGTGTGGGTTGATGATGTCAGGAAACTTGTAGATAGGTTATTGGTGATAGCTGGGGAGGAAAATGCTGGCAACCACAATTTTCACAATGAAAAGGTTGGAATTATGGACATGATAAGCACCAAATTGTCTAATTTTATAGTGAATGACACTAAGGGGATTGGATATCTTATAAAAATTATTAATACTCTACCACCTAAATTTTGGAATATTTCTGAGGGTCGGGGGTTGGTTAATGACATTATAAACAAGCTGCCATTTGAACTACACATTCCAGGCTATCAGTATTGTGGTCCAGGCACAAAATTGGACCATAGATTAAACAGAGGTGATCCTGGTGTTAATCCCCTAGATGCTGCTTGTAGAGACCATGACATAGCATACAACAAACATACTGATCTTGACAAGAGACATGTTGCAGATAAGAAAATAGAAGAGGCTGCATTTGGTAGATTTGTAAGCAAAAATGCTTCTTTGAGTGAAAAAATAGCAGCATTGGGAACCACCATAGCTATGAACACCAAACAAAAACTGGGGTGGGGGCTGTGAATATGTATATAATAAACCTCCAATGAAGGCCAAGGGTGTTATGTATCAAATACCTTATGCAGGTCTTAAATCTCTTAAAACTATTGATAGCCTTTTAACCAAAAAGCAGCGCAAGAAAAAAAATTCTTGTCTTGCAAAGGGCCATGGTATGAAATTGTTGCTTAGTACCCCCCAATTAAAAACATTACAACAATCTAGAAAAAAATCACATGTGGGTGGCTTCATATTTACTATCCCGGCCATCTTAGCAGCACTTGGGGCTGTTGGGAGCTTGGCTGGGGGATCAGCTGCCATAGCAAAAACAGTAATAGATGCCAAGAAGAATAGGGCAGAATTAGATGAATTGAAGCGCCATAACCTGGCCATGGAGAAACAAGGCAAAGGTGTTAAGAGAGCCATGAATAAGTTTAAAAAAACAAGAGCCGCTTACAAACCAAGATATTGAAGCTTTAATCAAGCCACTGGGCATCAAAAATTTTAGAGGTGTGTACATGTCTGATTCTTTGCCAGAGCAACCACTCAACAAAGAGTGTGGCATTGTTAATTTGGATAAGTACAAAAATCAGGGCACTCACTGGATCTGTTATCTTAAATATTTAAAAATTGAGGCATTTGTGTTTGATTCATTTGGAGGTGTTCCACCTGAAAATTTAGTAAAATATCTAAAATCAACTATTCTTTATTACAATAATGCCCGTGTTCAAAACTTCAAAGATGTTAATTGCGGACATTTGTGTTTATCTGTTCTCAGATATATGTCTCAAATAAATAAACCATCAATTGAAAAATTTTTCAAAAGGCCTTGTGGTATCTGAAACATCATGGGGGTATTCCATCTCACCAGCCAAAATTCAATATTGAAACTCAAATTACATGCTGATATAGTGTATCCCAAAACAATAGCTCTCATAGCATTTTATGGCATGTACTTAATCCCTAATATTACACACCACAACAACAAAATTGCAGTAGGGGATCAAAAAATTGTCATCACTCCAGGGCAGTATAATCTGTCCACTCTAAATGCTCAATTACCCAAAGGTGTAGTATTAACTCAAAATTCTGTCACTCACAGAGTAGAGATTGTATCTGCTACAGAAACAGTGGATCTGGGTACTATAGGAGAGCTGTTAGGCTTTGAGAACAACACAAAACTTGAAGCGGCCATCAAACACACTGCTATTAATATACCTAAATTCTTAGCCATAGAGACTCTAAATATTCACATGCCCGACCCTGTGGCCGAGTGGTTAGCACATCGCGCTTCGACGCTAAGGGTCCCGGGTTCGAATCCCGGTCGGGTTTGGTTGTTTGTAAATGTCCATTCATCAATTTCATAATTTCATCACTCATCCCCATCTTCGCAAATTAGCCAAGAGGCACAAAACGCGAAGTAAAATAAACTAAATCAATCAATCAATCAATCTAAATATTCACTGTAATGTGGCTGAGGGTATGATCACCAAATCAAATGGCATAGGCACTCACAAACAAACTGGCATCATTGCAACATTCAAACCTAATTCTGAATTTATGGAGCCAATCATCTACACTCCATCCCCAACATTATATTTTCCTGTGTGCCATAATAGAATAGATAACATTGAATTGATGGTCACTAATGAAAAAGTAGAATTAGTTGATTTTGCTGGAGCCACAACAACTGCAATCATAGAGATTAATATTTAAATAAAAATACATACCAAAAAAATGGAAAATATTGAGAGTTATGAGCTACAATCATTCCCCCCAAACAGGAGGACATTTGCAAATTTAAATCAACCCAACACAGAGATTGAGGTTGATCTTGATGTAGGGGATGGCTTTATACACCCCCACAGAGCAGAGCTATACATCAAATTTGATGTTGTAAAGCTCGATGGAATAGATTATCCGGCAAATTCAAATATAACATTGGTAGACAATTTTGTGCCGCATCTGTTCTCTGAAATTGAGATCAGAAAACATGGTGTTGTTATAAACAGAGTAGATTATCCCGGCATTACCTCCACAGCTTTGGCCACCCTAAAATTATCCAAAACCGAGGCTTCTTACTACAAAATAGGTGGATTTGAGGCTGGTGATCAAATAATATCTTAAAGCCACACAGTGCTGTTTCCTATGCGCCTGTTGCCAGGATTCTTCTCAGATTACAAAGATATTATGTGGAAGGGTGGTTTAAGAATCACATTTAGAAGAGCTGCCAATGATAATAATGCTTTGATGAGGTACAGTGCATTAAACTCTACAGGGGAAGCTATGCCCAATACGCTACCTGATGAGGGCAAGTGCATTATTCAGACTATGGAGCTAAGAATCCCGGTTGTTGAATATGAAGCCAGTTATGCTCTTAAATACAAAGCAGATACAATAAAAAATCCACAGATTCCTTTACAATTTTATACATATCAATGTGTACAGAAGCCTGCCGCTGGTACTTATTATGAGTTTGATGCTACAAATTCATTCTCCAGTATACAATATGACATGCCGGATTTTGTGGTGGTATTGTTTCAGACTGGAAGACACAATAATCAGGAAAAAAATTCAAGTAAATTTGATAACTGCAACATCAAGAACATATATCATAAAAATGGCAGAAATGAGGTATTCCCTAGAGAAAATTATAATTTAGACATGTCCAAGGATGATTTCCTTAAATTATATGAAGCATTTACAGCATACAAAAGGGTCACTACTGGCAATACTGACATGTATTACACACCAGATGAATTCAAAGCACAGAGACCCATGTTTGTAATCAACACTTCAAAAAGGAAACAAGTTGTGGTTAATGACAGGACAAACATTAAAATTATCTGTGAATTCCACGATACACTCCCCGATGACACCATATGTAGTGTTATTCTCATAGGTGAAAAATCATATGTTTATGATGTAAGAAATGAGAGAGTCACAGAACAATTCTAGAAAAATTACATTATCTTAATACTAGATATACAAGTTGAGCCTGGTGCCCAATTGAACTTAAACCGGAAGTAAATATGTGTGTGTGTGTGTGTGTGTGTGTGTGTGTGTGTGTGAGGGGTGTGTGTGGGTGTGTATGTGTGTGGGTGTGGGTGAGGGGGACTTAGTTTTAGGTGTGGGCAAAAAAAATATCAAGAGGGGCATATTTTTAACAAATTTATGGACAACAATCTCACAGAAGTGCCTTTTGTAAGTGTAGACAAATCAATCTGAGTGGGGTCATACTTTCTCAGGAAATTCCCGAGGGCATTTTTACAAAAATCTTGGATTAGACAGGGTTCCACACTTGAGCAAAAAGCTCATATGGGTATGTTGAGCAAGTTTTAAGTGTAGGCAAATCTGCATGAGGATGGTTTCTCGCGCTGGTTATAGCATGAATTACACTACTTAAAGACAACACATTCCGACCTCAAACATCAAAACATGAGCACGGAACACAAAATCCGAAAAGTTGAGCACGGTTCCATACCCTTTTACACGCGAGGAATAAGCGGATCATGTCATGTGGCATACGAGAGACACATTACTCCACCAGGAGGAGGGAAAGAAAAACACATTATCAGATGATTGCGACAACGTGTATTTTTACAAGCGACAACTACGTAATATCCCCTCCCCCCACACACACAACAAACAACAAATTCTACAATCTCTTACATTCAGACAGTGCGTGTCACTGTACACCAACTGAAGATGTCACTTTCACCACACAAAGGGGGTGGGGAGCAATACCAAGAGTGTCCTCACTGTGATTTGCTGAGGGCGATAATCACAGATGGTTTTCAAAATGTCTGCAGTTCACTTCTACGCAGAGATGACAGCGACGAATCAAGGATAGTCGAGTACGAGCAAACAAGCCAGGTGTATCTGCTACCGTCGCGGCGGCGACGTTGATGCACGTAACGAGGTCCTCAGCTGATGTGACAGGTGCGTCGTATACGAGGGTTTTCATTTCTCCCCAGAAGAAAAAAATTGAAAGGGTTGAGATCTGGCGACCTTTGTGGCCAAGGCTCATCCCTACCAATGAACCTATTACGATACACGTCATGCAGTAAATGTTGTACATTACGATCGAAATGAGCTGGTGCCCCATCGTGTTGGTACCACATTTCTTGCAGCAATGCCAAAGGTACGGTCTCCATCAGTTCGGACATAACCTCACTAAGAAATGCTTGATACGTGCGACCTTCAGTGGAACAGGGAGAATGTATGGTCCAATTAAATGATCATGTACTATCCCGTACCACACATTCATTGGAAACCTGTGCTGGTGATGGGCCACAAAAAGTGCATGTGGGTTGTTAAAGTCCCAGACATGACTGTTTCTACTATTGAAGACATCCATCCTGGTGAAAATGGCTTCATCTGTCCACAATACCTTTGCCCAGAAGTGAGGTTTTATGTCCATCTGATGCAACAACCATTGGAAAAACTCCATACGAGGGCGAAAGTCACGAGGTAACAGTTCTTGTACTTTCTGCAGTTTAACAGATTGCATTCCTTCCTCTGACAACACTCGCCAAACATTCACATGAGACGTGTTTCGTGTCCAAGCGAGCACGCGCATACTGGTGCCAGGATGTTCTGCGACCGCTGTTAACACATCTTCTGCAAACTGATGTGTGCGTACACTTCAGGATCTTCCAATTTCTTGCCGCGGTCGTAACACTGACGCTGTTTCACGCAGTCGACTGTCCACTACCTGAAAGAAGGCGTGAGACGGTAAACGTCTATGTGGAAAGCGTTCTCCATAAAGACGCCTTGCTTCACGGCTATTACCACGTGCCTCCCCATACATGAGATGTATGTCTGCCAGCTGCTGGGTGGTATGCGCAGCCATCTGTGTAATAAGGGGCTGGAACTGCAAAGTATCGTTCGTGTTTAACACTGGCAAACTGCACAAATTGGCCGTATCACCGTACGAACACCACAGACCAATTGTTGCGATACTTGACTTGTCCACTACACCACGTCAACTTCTTTCAATACAACATACTAGTACTCTTCAATGCGTATGACTACCTAGAGCGAACTCCTGATCATATCCCAGAACCTGCAACACGACTGGGACGACTGCCTCTCGCGGGTACAGCAGTCATGAAGGTCAAACGTAGACTAGGAGAGCCAGACTTGCCTGCTCAGCGCTTCCAAAACTGGTTTCTTTTACGTCACAGAGATCGCGTGCGAACACTCTTGGTATTGCTCCCCAACCCCTTTGTATGGTGAAAGTGACATCTTCACTGTCTGTGCGTAAGAGATTGTAGCATTTGTTGTTTGTTGTGTGTGTGGGGGGAGGCTATATTACGTAGTTGTCGCTTGTAAAAATACACGTTGTCGCTATCATCTGATAATGTGTTTTTCTTTCCCTCCTCCTGGTGGAGTAATGTGTCTCTCGTATGCCACATGACATGATCCGCTTATTCCTCGCGTGTAAAAGGGTATGCAACCGTGCTCAACTTTTCGGATTTTGTGTTCCGTGCTCATGTTTTGATGTTTGAGGTCGGAATGTGTTGTCTTTAATGCATTTCTCATTTTCACGGTCCCTCTTGCTGCGTTACATACCCTTTCCATGCATTGTTCTTGCTGGAAATACCCAATTCCTTTGAGGACTCCATTGCGCATACGTGCAGTGAACTTTTCATAGTGACTTCCGGGCTGAGCACATAGGATTCCTTTACGATTCCCTTCGAACCACCTCTCTATCTGTGATAGTATTCGTCCCAGTTAGGTTGTACGTTCACTTTGTCACCTTTTGCGAGGCTCCTACCTCGGAAACGAAGCCTCAGTCGTAAAAATGGAACTCACACTTTTTGCTTGTTTTCGTGAGGGAAATCACCTCCCAAGCGTTGTAAACGACCTTTAGAAACACCCTGTATATACAGGGAGGTCCATGTAACTTGACAAATTTAAATATCTCGATGAATATTAATCGAACTAAGAAATGTCCCATACGAAAGTATAATACCGGTCTTCCGCTTAGGAGTATAATAAAAAAAAATACCGTATTTTCTTTAATTATTATTATTTACGCCCAAAACGTTTGACAAAATACATAAACTCAAAAATTTTATTTTTTTTACAAGTCTAGTACACCTCAACATGCGCACAATTGCTTGCGCGGGAAATGTCTAATAAGTATTCCACCTGAGCCAATACGTTTTCTAGGTTTTGTGTTTGTGGAGCAACCTTGAAATGTTAAAAGGAAACACATACTTTTATTGCAGATTAGAAATCGACGTCCGAAAATAGGTAGGTTTTTCCGACACGTTTTGATTGATTCATTCATTGATTGAATTATTTTATTTTGCTTCGTGCTTTGTGCCTCTTGGCTAATTTGCGAAAAGGGGATGAATGATGATGTGATGAAATTGATGAATTGACATTCAAAAACAACGAAGCCCGGGCGGGATTCTATCCCGGGAGATTTGGCGTCGCAAAGCGACTGACACATTTTGTTCCATTCGGGATAATTAGATGGCGCCGTAAGCGCAAGGTGTTGGTGGTCTCTCAACAGCTGTCGCCTATGATTCCACACCACACCTTAACCAACTAAGGACGTTGACGTCCAACATCGGCGAATCAGTGTGGGTTTCCCACACTTCAATAATGTAAATTGTGACGAGTAATCTGACCGTGGTTTGTGGAGGTTGACTTGTCAGAGAAAAGTACCCTACGAAAGAACTTCTGGCGGACTAGTATTCCATCGCGTGACCATTCAAAGAACACCACTCGACTGTGAAAACTGTCGCTATGAAACTCCTGATGCATGGACCCGTGATAGGAATGACATTTCTGACGTTTTAATATTCTACAGACACAATTGCGATAAATTCCTGACTGCGATGATATTTCTTCCGTTCTGGCATGTGGATTATGAGTCACCGCTACCAGGAATGCAATTTGATTATGATCTCCAGTGGCAGATGCTCTACGAACCTTTCTTGTAGGGTGTACACTTCCTTCGGCACGAAAGTTTTTGACAATTCAAAAAAACAAAGAACGCGATCATAGCCTGTCAGGAAAACGTTCCGCATAAGGGGTCACATCACCTTCGATGTTGCATCTGCATTCACCATAAACAGAGATCATTCATTTCATTTTCTTATACGGGTAGATAATCCATGATGTTGAATACCCCACTTAACTGTGTAGTTCGACTCTTTGTGGTCACACTGCACTGACCATACAATCACTGATTACTGAGAGCACAATGATTCTAGGACACAGTAAACATCCTCACACAATTGCCACCCACTACATTTGCGATACAGAACCAGCACGTTGAGCTTACGGCGCCATCTATTCATCACTAATAGAACCAAATGTGTCCGAGAAAACCTACGAATTTTCGGACTTTCCAATTCGAATCTGCAATAAAAAAATATTACGTTTGCTCCGTGCACACCATCCACTGTCCCGTCTCCATCACAAGGTATAATTTCCAAATAAATTATTAGAGTCTGTTGAAAACGAAGAGTCGAGCACATTATGTTAACATTTCACCAATATCTGTCTCAAGCCTCCCTTGGGATTATTCACATTCCATGATAATTGAAACACGATAGATACTTTCTTTATAATGTGCGTTCTTCAATTTCAGCCCTCACTTATTGGAAACCTTTGCCTTGGTACGAGGTTTGTAAGTTCTGTAAAATCTTTTTACAACACCGCAAGTATCATCATTATTTTGTATTTACTTTGCCCAGGCACGACTGCATAGTGACACCAGTGGCAACTTTTCCGCGCTCCCCTGGAAGTTATGTCAAAGCTGTCGGCTGCAGTGTTGGGTTGCATACATATAGGATAGGTTTTAAGCACTTGCAGCGCATGAACTAAGCGCTTTCGTGGTATAGTTTAAGGAAACGTTACTTGTTATTCAGCACCCGAGTGTTGAACACACATATGAATGTATGTATGTATGGTGATTCTAAACGTAGGGTACAAACGAAAACCACAGATACACCTCATGAAATAGAGACGAAAGTGCCCCTTCCACTTTGCCGAGAGATGCCTCCCTTACGAGCTAGACAACGCCGAAAAACTGTGAAAATGAATTTCACACCGCTGTACAGCCAGTACCAGTGAAGGTAGAAAGGCGGAGCAAAATAAGTCAAAAGGAACACCAAAGTGTCCCATCCGAAAAACACCAGGTGGCAGCTGCGCAACGCATGCACATGGGGTTTCACAAAGGAAATAGGAGTGTCCCGCAAGACAACTAAAGGGAAGGGGTAGCGATCGACAACTGTAGGGACAAAAGAACCAATGAAGCAATGAAGCATGAAGTAAACACACCGAGCAAGCAAAGTGATCCGTGACTCTCGACAGGCAACATACGACTAACTTTTTTGGGGCCGAAATGGCGGCGCTGGCGGTGGAGCGCATGGGGAGTCAATAAACACAGTGGGGAGACACCGCAGCAAGAACAAAGCAAGGTGCAACAAAAGTGAAAGGGGATCGGACGGGGAATGGTACCTGCCAAGGAGACAACAAATGCGGGACGAGGGATTCTCCGTAGCAGCCCCGAGGGGATGTCACACAGAGGTCGTGCGCCAGCAGGACAAACACAGCAACTACGGTCACTGGAGGTTATTGCCAGTGAAAGGTGCACGTACAGATAGGACCACGTACCCCGTGCAGACGTTGTTACAAACATCGTGATGGGCCCCAATCAGCCTCTTAGAAATGAAGCCGGAGGAACATCGCTGGGTGGGAGGAGGCGAAAGGCTGCTAGAGTGTCGTATGGACTCCACCACTCCGTACGGTGGACGACACCAATTAACGAAGTCGGAAAGTTTCCAGCCCGGTCACAAGTTCCACCGTCACCAGACCTGACGCGGCAGCTTCCTTTCGAGCCCAAACCCAGCAGGGACAACTGGAGTATCTCCTCGGCCGCAGCCTTCCTCTCCGAAACCAACCGTTTGAGGTGGATGAATATGTGGGATGAAGAAAGGACAAAAAAAATCATATAAGACGTTTGTACGTCCAATGCACTTTCATTATTCTCTGATTGTAGAAGATGCTTCAATTAACTATTTACACTAAGAAAATAGCATGTTCTTGATAACTCATCATATCATATGTTCAATTTTTGAATTAATATATGTATGAATGGAAACATTTACATTGTTATGTAGGAGACAATCGACATTGTCAATAGACACACGCACTTTGAACAATTGCTATTAGAAAATCATATTTTTTTGTAATTTTTTAAACAAGAGCAATTGTCATACAGCAGAAAAATAGTAAGAAACAAATGCAATCAAGTTCTGACATAGCATTTTTTGTTATTTCAGGTACCACGAGTATGAGAAGGAAGGCCATGTCACTATTCATATTTTGACTGTAACCTTATACGAACAAATGAAAGAGGTTGTTTTAGCTGAACCACATAAGGATATAATGGTAATAAATTTATAAGAAACATAAGATATAAAAACTCTTACGTAAGAAATAGATTTTACGGTAACGAGAGTATAAGCCGGAAACGGATTTCTTAAAATTTACAGGAGAAATGACGAGAAAGTTCTTACGGAATTGCATTCTTGAGGACTTTCTGAAGCTGGGGGAATTGTTTTTTTTTAGAATCGTGCAACGTATTTAGCCTGGAAATATCGTCAATCATGCATCTCCGTTGTACGATAGCTCGTGCCGCCATTACCGTCGACTACGTGAATCAAATGTTCCGTGCGTTTGGTTATGTAACCTCCTCACAGTGTAACTACCACGCGGAAGTTTGACAAGATGACGTGTGAGCGGTTTTTTTTTCAATGTAATGTAAGACTCTAGTTTACGTCCTTTACCTAAGGAATACGTGTCATATATCGTTGGAAAGCTTATTTTATAAGGAATTCAACAACGTAAATCCCAAAGCGAGCAAAAATTTCGTGAAGGAGTAAATCGAGAAAAACCGATATTGTCCGGATATGCGCAATTGATGGTACTGAAGAATTTTTTAAATGATGAAGCACATATTTAGGGCTGAAATGAGTGCTAATGGAACCTAACCTAACAGGCCTAACCTAACCTCGTAGGCATACCTCGACCCCGAGAATGGATAGTGTGGCTATCGTGAACAGAATGTGTAAAAAGAAAAAGGTACTTACCAGAAGAGATGCCTGGTGCCGCACCACGATCGCGCACCGCGAACGCAAAGAAGCAATCACCATGCAGATAAGGACGTAAAGTAGAGTCTAGCCTCAATTTTCGCTTAAAAACCTTTTGTGAATAGTTGGTGCGGCATTTATCGGTTCATAAGTTTGGAAACACTGTACATCAGCTGACGATACTGCATATCAGCTGACGATAGACAACGTGAGTCAAAATTTGCGCGCCGAATTAGCAACGACCAAAAAATGATTATAATGTTAAAATTAACGCTTTTTTCATGGGAAAAAAGTGATCCCCAGCTTGAAAAATCTTCCGCTATGCATATGAGGTAAGTAGCAATGATTTTTATTTGAAAACAAACGAGTTTTATGTATATCCGGCTTATACTACTGTTACCGATTTTACGAAATAAATGCAATGAAAATTTAACTATATTTTATTACTTTTCTTTTTTTTACTTCAGTGGTTTGTAGGAAAATCAGAGTGAAGATGATGAAGCTATTCCAACAATTATACATCCAGTTATATATATCCCTATAAATTAAATACTCAATATTTACACAAGAGATACAGGAAGTCAAACATGTTATTTTTTTTTTGTTCATAGTACTTTAATGGAGATTATAAAAGTAGACAACGTTGAATGAATATGTCTTTGCGCTTTTACTGGATCAAAATGGTTTAAGATTATCCGATCAAAAATGAATAGCCTCTAAATAATTTTGATAAATTAGGGTGCAAAATTTTTGTTTTCTTAGAACTGAATACAGATTTTCTGTACTGAGAAAATATGAGTAGTACACCCACGCATACCCACGCACACCCACGCATACCCACCAACACCCACCTACACCCACGCACACACACCTACACCCACGCACACCCATTGCAACTTTGTAAATTTAACCCATACATGGTACGAGGCCTATTGTATTTATTAATTTTACCACAATGGCAAAACCTATTTTGATCATGTTTTTGTTGATTTTATACTATTGCAGTAGTGTAATTGGATTTCTTCAAATTCACACTTTATACGAGGCCTATTATTTTTATTAATTTAAGCACAATGGTAAACCGATTTTGATGATTTTTTTGTCGATTTCATACAATTGCAAATCTGTGGTTCTTTACCTCACACTTGGTACGAGTGTCAATGTATATTGCTTTTATTAATTTAACCACAGTGGTAAACGTATTTTGATGATGTTTTTGTCGATTTTATACTATTGCATCTCTGTGATTTTTTCACCTCACACTTGGTACGAGTTTCATAATTTCTTACGAGTTAAATTACGTTACATTGCGATGGCTCGTAAGGTAAACTATTGTGCAATGTTTACGCAATAAGTTATTACGCAGACCCGTATCTAGCGTGTTGTTGGTTATGACGTAGTGGGTGTCTTCTGATTGACCTACTTTTTCGGATGTTTTCATCCGCGCTTAGGTTACTTAAAGGGTTTTCGCATTACAGATCAGTAAGTATCGTGAGACTGTTTGAAGAGTACGGATGTGTTGTTGCAGTGTTAAAAGTTAAGTATTTAATGTATTTTAAAGCTACATACTATATATTATTTTTAAGTTTAAAAAGTGTATCAAGTGATTTTTTTTTCATAGTAATTTCGATCAGTTTGAATTTTGATGTGATCAGATGTTACTTGTTGTCTCCGGAAATTCTGTATAAATAACATAGCTGAAAAGTTTAACGTAATAGCTACAATTATTTTATTTTGAAGGTGGTTCAAGTCGTTTTTCACACAGACTGAATTTGTATGAATTTGTACTTGTATTGAACTTTGTATTTTTCCCGAGAAAATTTATGTATAAATAGCAGAGCAGAAAAAAAATTATAATTATAACTATTGTTTCTTTTACGATACATTCTATCAATTATCGTAAGTTTAAAAGTGTTTTGTTTCTATTAAATGTGATCTTATCGAATTTCGAGTTGAATGTGTGTCTTATTGTTATTTACTTAAAGCATATTAACAAAATGTCATCTACCAATTTCATCGAATGTGTTATTTGTGGGTAATTAATCTCCAAAACTAATATTACTAATATTAACATTAGCAAGCATAGGGCAAGATATCTTTTACCGAAACGTTGGAACGTTGATATAGGAACGATAGAACGTACTGTCATCCTCATCTTCACGATCAGTCAAACGTAGCATTCATTCGCTCCTCATATTTTCTGTCCTTAAATTCTAATAATTATGTATTTTATCTAACAATAGATTAAATTAAATACCAAACATTATCGAGAAGCAATTTTCAAAACATTATACTAAAATATTAATATTATAATAAGCGTCCTTTCATAGCCATTGCAGTCTTCAAACTGCTTCCAACGGCTTCTGCTTGCTTTACGGTGCTAGCATGTCTCACTACTACATAAAAAATTCCTACAAGAGTTTATTTTTCCTGGAGGTCCGAGACTCACCAAAACCAATATAGTACTGACTATCCACATCGTTGCAGTGTAAAAAGAAACATGAATGTGTGTAGAAAAAATTGTATTCTCTCCTATTAAATTTTTTTATTTACTTTAAAGTCTTAGACTCATAAAAATGTATTAAAAATTAGACCATGTGCAGATTTTTTTGGTATTTTCAAAATTTTGGTTTGATGTTTGGTTTATTATTTTCTTCACATGTGTTGAGTGCAATTATTATTAACTTCTAAACTAAAGTGCCCCCAAGGTAAAGTATGGATTCCAAACTCGAGTATACTCCTCTTGTCGTCGTGTGGATCCAGTGCTACTTTTTTTTATTTGTTGTAATCTCATGGTTTGAGCTTTGTATTCTATTATCCTCTCGAAGTATCCACGACTGTTAAGAAAGGCAATCAATTTAAAATCCTGGAATGTTAGATTGTTTTCCACGGAATCTTTGCACGTTCCTTTAGTTTTCTTCGTGACGCTACTCTCTGTTGTGAATGTATACATCTTCGAACGCAAACCAGCAAACTCTACAATAATATCACCGTTACACACATCTTTCAATTTGCTGAGAACTTTCTTGTTGTGGAAAGACATTCCAAATCTGTTAGGATGAGGGTAGGAAGACGTGTCGAAATACCCAAGCATGGAAGGATGTTTAAGATATTCGTAGAGGTTAGGTGTTTGTATGTCATAAATAAAACTATCGGTGTCTATGTACAAAATTGACAGCTTATCATTATAGAAAGTTTTCATAACATTATAATGAAATTCGACCATGTACAGTTTCGACAAGTCGAGAACTGTTGAACCAACGTAAATAGGTTTTCTGAATTTTATCAATTTTATATCTAGATTAAAAAGTGTTAAATTCTCGTTGTAAAGTTTTCGGGATTTGCATCTAGGATCAGATACCAATTTTCTACATTTATTGTTATCTGAAACCGATTTTATATCTACATGCTTTCTGACGTTCTCCATCGTTTTTCCATAAACGGCATTATTCATTAGTTTATAAAAATCTTTATCTAATTCTGAAATGGCAGCTGTTCTGTGTCTCGTGTTGGTCTCAATATAAGATTTTAACCATGGAGAGTGTTTGAACTTGAATTCTTCTCACATTGACTACCTGAACACCCTTCCCAATAAAAAACTGGACATTCTTGTAGTGGAACTCTTTCTATAAAACGTAACATGTCCACATCCGATCCTGGTCTGGAGCAACATAGGAGACCACGCCAAACCAGGAAGACTGTAGACGTATGCTGGATATAATTTATAAATATTTATTGCTGTTTTTCTGAATACCTGAAAAACAGCAGCAAGTATTTTTACGTCTAATTTGAGATATGCATCGTGGTAATCGCCGAGAGTATTGCATCTCAAGTCCTTCCATATTTATTTTGTATGTTCGCATTCTTCATTCGCAATTCCGGGTTTTTTCAGTTGACTGAAGAATTCTTTTTTGAGGTGGGAGAGTGTCGTCGTTAAAATTTAGATTAATCTGTTACATATTCGTAAGGATAAATACCTTTACGTTTAATCAGTTCGACGTGTATGTTGGGAAAACTAGCTTTTGTAATTTTAAATTGTTCGTCAGTAAGTTTACTCGCTAAAGCATCGAGACTTGCCGATAGGAATCTAAGAGGATCTAGATACCTCATCTCTATGATTTCATTCGTTCCTGGAATTTTAACTTTCTTATTTATAGAAATATAACGTTCTTCGTTTTGACCAAGAATATCTATTTTTGCGTATCGTCTCCAAGATTCCTAATTCAAATTGGAAGTCGTAATTGGATCCATTATGAAAAATATTAGTTCGAATTTAGGCTTCTGGATTTTGAGGTTGCAGGTATTACAGATTCCACTAATGTAGTTTCCGGTGAAATGATTATGGTGAAATACTTTCCGATTCTCATGAGTGAAATGTTGATCACACACCAGACACGTTTCAATGTTATTGTAAGATTGAAGTTCATCGCTGGATAATGGAAGCATTGATTTCGATTGGCATAAGAAGCTGCCAATATTCTCAACCTCCTCCACCATTTTTTGAAAAAGAGTTAAATAACATTCGGTCCCGATATATATATGGTTAATCTATCCTATCCTGCCAAACAACAACATATCCAAAATCATTTGAATCTTGAACCTGATACGGTGTTGTGGAAGAAAATTAGGGATCCGGATCGCAATAGGACAATGGTTTGAGAAGACACTCAAAGTCAGCGATGATAATAGCCGGATGTTTTAAAAAGGCCTTGTGCATTTTAAATTCTTCGAATTCATTTGATTTGGGCATTAACATGCAAGCCGGTCTGTTGACTCCACAGTAGGTTTTTTGTTCAGCAGGTTTTTGTTTGGCAATTTCTTGATTTTGGAAATGTTGGTAATTACGTCGGTCACGATCGTCGAATACGGTTAAACACCTTGGACAAACTTCGATGTGTGCATCAAGCTTGGTTGTTTGGCTTCTGACCAAGCGGGAGAGTGAACGATATACCGTGTAATAGTGAACATCATCGTCAGCAATAAAAAGCAGATTGATTTCCATGGCTTCGTCATCAACAATATTAGTTATCCTAACAGGATGCACGAAATGCTTAACTGAAGTATGCGAATAATCATTTATAGCTAATAGTTTTCCTTCTCCATTTCGTGCCCTGTTTTCTAACTTTGTTATGTCAGAAATATCAACAGGGTATTCGATGCCTGTCATAGCATATTCAATCTCGTCTACATCATGTGTGTAATGTCTAACCCCATATGGATTATTTGAACAATGAACCGAGTGAAGCGCTGATAAAATGAACCACATAAAACACTTATTATCAGTGTTATGCATATTCAACACGGCTCTCTTATAGTTAATTTCTACTGTAAGTGAAACGAATCTCGAAGCAGAAAAAGATGTAAATTTGTTTACATAAGCGATTAATCTGTGAGGACTTCTACATAGAGACCACCCTGATCCCTTAGTCTAGAATTCATCATGTTTCCTAATCAATTCGCTAGTAAGATTAGAATAAAAAACATTCAAATTATCAATGTCTGCCAAATAAAGAACTTGGATTTTTTGTTTTTTACAGATTAGATCAACATATAATTTTATGGAGTTGTTTTCCAGTTTATTTTTCAAAATATTTATGATAGATGTTTTAATTTCACTCAAAAAACTAGAAATATCACAGCCTGGTTTCGAAGCAAAAATAATTCAGGAGTTGGTTGTTGAATTCAGATCTAATCGGCGTCTGGTCATTAGACCTGTTAATTTGTTTGGAAGTAGAAGCTTCAGTTTGAGGATGATCAATTTTTCTTTTCAATGTTCCATGTCCGGTTGATGCTTTGCAAATTTTCATGTGTTTACTTAAATTAGCAATGCTAATTATTTTTCCACATTCAGTACAAGGCTTAGTAGGTAACGAACGACTTATTGTTGAACCTGTTTCGATACTTCTTGCCCTATGCTTGGTAATATTAGTTTTGGAGATTAATTTCCCACAAATAACACATTCGATGAAATTGCTAGATGACATTTCTTTTAATATTCTTTAAGTAAATAACAATAACACACACAATCAACTCAAAATTCAATAAGATTCTATTTACTAGAGAAAAAACACTTTTAAACTTAAGATAATTGATAGAATGTTACTTAAAAAACAATAGTTATAATTATAATATTTTTTCAACTCTGGTATGGTATTTATATATAAATTTTCTCGGGAAAAATACAAAATTCAATACAAATAAGAATTCATAAGTAGATGAAAAATAGCGGAGCTGACTCACCCGTGCGAGTCGTAGCCTTTTACGCTGTATATTTTGAGGTACCTTCACAGGAAAGTACCTATAGGGCACTACCTTCACGGTTAACACAGTACCTTCACGGGAAAGCACCTATAGGGTAGTAGCGAACCATAGCCTTTTACGCCGTATATTTTAAGGTACCTTCACGGGAAAGCACCTATAGAGCAGTACCTTCACGGTTAACCCAGTACCTTCACGGGAAAGCACCTATAGAGCAGTACCTTCACGGTGAACCCAGTACCTTCACGGGAAACACCTATAGGGTAATAGCGAAACATAGCCTTTTACGCTGTATATTTTAAGGTACCTTCAGGGGAAAACACCTATAGAGCAGTACCTTTACGGTTAACCCAGTACCTTCACGGGAAAGCACCTATAGAGCAGTACCTTCACGGTTAACCCAGTAGCTTCACGAAAAATCACCTATAGAGCAGTACCTTCACGGGAAAGCACCTATAGAGCATTACCTTCACGGATAACCCAGTACCTTCACGGGAAAGCACCTATAGAGCAGTACCTTCACGGTTAACCCAGTACCTTCACGGGAAAGCACCTATAGAGCAGTACCTTCACGGTTAATCCAGTACCTTCACGGGAAAGCACCTATAGAGCAGTACCTTCACGGTTACCCCTGTACCTTCACGGGAAAGCACCTATAGAGCAGTACCTTCACGGTTAACCCAGTACCTTCACGGGAAAGCACCTATAGGGTAGTAGCGAACCATAGCCTTTTACGCTGTATATTCACGGTGTACCCTCGCTGTCAGCGTTGCCAACTCTGCGTAGCCGTTTACGCTGTATATTCACGGTGTACCCTCGCTGTCAGCGTTGCCAACTCTGCCATCAACATTTCACCACAATATTTTACGAGTTAAACTAACGTAGTGAGTTGGCAACATTTATTCTATCATACACGAACTAACCTAACCTCTTCCAATGGTGAATGGCTCTGATTGGTCAGGCAGCCCCTCCCGAACGTTTCATGGTCGATCAATTTTGTGCGCGTGAGCCTCGAAGTCTTTTGTGAGACCGTACATTTCATATTTTTATGCTGTACAACACAAAATAAAATTTCAATATTTGTTTCTAGCGCGAGAAACAATACAAATTCCAGCATTTCCTGTACCGATGAGCCTCTTTTCGCCGTTCGGGCGGTTCTTGGTTAATTACGCAAGGGGGGGAAAGAAAATCTTTACCAGTAAAAATATCTGTGTAGGAGACGTCGCTAATACTACTTATGCGATTCTTTCCTCTAATTGCGTGAGCAAGACGGAACGATGTATGTAGCCTAGACGGATCGATAACGTTTCCTACCACGATCGCCTCGACTTTTCGCAGTGCTTAGCGAGAAGGTGACCGGAGTGAGTATATTAACAGCATTCCTGCCGTGAATTGCTAGTGACATTTATGCTTTATTAACTCTAGTGTCTGAGTTCTATATGAGCTTGTGGTGCACGTTGTGTTCAATTGCATGAAAACTTTTGCAAGAAGGAGAAAGAACAGCTTTACTTCAACAGAGGTAAGTACAGCAATTATGTTTTTATAGTGGAACCACAAGGAAAGAAACCTGCGCAGACCCCATCGCGCTGGCGGGTGGGGGAAAAAGACAGGAGGAAGGAGCCTTCAGAGCGGCCAACGTCAGTGTTGCCAGACCTATTGATTTCTCGGTAGGATTCCACAATAAACTATTGCTATGGTACCTCCGACGGCCTGTTCAAAAACAAGTTTCCTGGTCATCTTACTTGAACATGGAGGGGAGAGTGGAACTCCACTCAGCCATGAAAAGTGCTGTTTGAATTGTGAAATTATGCCAAATGATGTGCTAGGACATTATTATTATTTTATTATTATTACATTACCAAGGGCATTCACATATACTTTCAATTCAGTTGCAATAGTGTGTGTTAATTATTGCATGAATATGATACATTGAAATTTAAGCAATGTTTTTTGAGGGAACAATATTATTATTGGAGAAAATGTGCCTTCTTTGCCCCCTGCCTGGAAAAAATCCTGCAGACATCCATGTACATTACTACTTTTAGATGGTTGTATTTTATCCCACCCGAAAATTGAGTTGATTTCAGTTACAGTAATTTACATCCATTATTATAATAGGGATGTAGAAACGTGATAATTTAAAAACTCAAGTGGTGTTTTCTGAGAAGGCAACATTATACGGGGTAATATGTCTCGTTTATTCGCCTGATAAAAATACATTTTTTCCCCTCTCTGGAAAAAATCTGCAGACATCCTCTGGTCCCCCGAGAAGGTCGTTCATCCGCTACTATTAGATCATCGGATTTTGTAGCAGATCTTCTGGTTTCCCAAGAAACAATCTCCCGATTTTTTTCAAGTCTGACCTGGCAATACTGCCCCGAGCACCGATAACGGCAGGGAAGATGTGCGAACGCTTTTGAGGCAAGGTTTTTTTCTTGTGGTCGAGCTATACTTGCTTTATTAACCCGAGTTAACTTGGAATTTACTTTTACATTGCATATTATTAACTCAAATTATCTCGTGATCGCACAATATCAGTGTATTTTTGTGCTAATCAGGAAAGTCTCGTTTGAGCTTTAATAAGTTTACATAACAAAATTTTACTTGCTTCTACTGGACGTCATGTGAGAAAAGGAACACGATGACGATGGGATTTTGTGCTGGAGAGAGCGTGGGGTTCTCTACATATAGTTTATCACCGACTTGAATGTCTATGATTTACGAAGCATCCTCTGCATATGAAGTCTCTCCACTTTCGGGGTGTGTGAAATCAACCAGCTCTACATTGCGGACTTTAGGTTCCCCTATATTCGTCACAGTCATAGTCAGATAGTGAAGGGCTCGCAGCAGCGACCAGTAAGTTATCTTGACAAACTGAAGTTTTCCCCTGAGGTAAAATTGATGGTATGTTTTGACAGGAGTGAGCATGTAGAGTTTGCTTCGTGGATTGAAAGGGGATGGAAATTCTCGATTTGGGATGCTGAATATCTCTAGGACGACTGTCGATTTTAAGTTGTCGAGGCTAACGAGTAGTATGAAAGTATATACTATAAACTCGAGAAAGTATGAACCCCCCTCAGGCAGATTTGCCTACACTTAAAACTTGCTCAACATGCCCATATGAGCTTTTTGCTCAAGTGTGGAACCCCGTCTAATCCAAGATTTTTGTAAAAATGCCCTCGGGAATTTCCTGAGAAAGTATGACCCCCTCAGATTGATTTGCCTACACTTATAAAAGGCACTTCTGTGAGATTGTTGTCCATAAATTTGTTAAAAATATGCCCCTCTTCATATTTTTTTGACCACACCTAAAACTACGCCAAGATGCTCATAAGAGCTACCCACCCACACCCACCCACACCCACACATATTTACTTCCGGTCCACTTCCGGTCCACTTCGGGTCCACTTCCGGTTCACTTCCGGTTCACTTCCGGTCCACTTCCGGTTTGCCTACTTCCGGTCCACTTGTGGCCTATTTCTGGTTTATTTATATTGCATTATGTTTTGCAACAAATTATTAGACATGTGTTGTTTTTTGATTGGTTGGTTATGACATAATGTGATGTGTTATATTCTGATTGGCTTATTGTTTCAGATGTTTTCAATGCGGTCCGTGCTTAGGGTATACAGGGTGTTTCTAAAGGTCGTTTACAACGCTTGGGAGGTGATTCCTCACACGAAAACAAGCAAAAAGTCTAAGTTCCATTTTTACGACTGAGGCTTCGTTTCCGAGATAGGAGCCTCGCAAAAGGTGACAAAGTGAACGTCACACCTGACTTGGACGAATACTATAACAGATAGAGAGGCGGTTCCAAGGGAATCATAAAGGAATCGTATGTGCTCAGTCCGGAAGTCACTATGAAAAGTTCAATGCACGCATGCGCAATGGAGTCCTCAAAGGAATTGGGGATTTCCAGCAAGAAAAATACATGGAAAGGGTATGTAACGCAGCAAGAAGGACCGTGACAATGAGAAATGCGTTAAAGACAACACATCCCGACGTCAAACATCAAAACATGAGCACCGAACACAAAATCCGAAAAGTTGAGCACGGTTGCATACCCCAGTTACACGCGAGGAATGAACGAATCATGTCATGTGGCATACGAGAGACACATTACTCCACCAGGAGGAGGGAAAGAAAAACACATTATCAGGTGATTGCGACAACGTGTATTTTTACACGCGACAACTACGTAATATCCCCCCCCCCCGACACACACACACAACAAACAACAAATGCTACAATATCTTACGCACAGACAGTCCGTGTCACTGTACAGCAACTGAAGATGTCACTTTCACCACACAAAGGGGGTGGGGAGCAATACCAAGAGTGTTCTCACTGAGATTTGCCGAGGGTAATAATCACAGACGGTTTTCAAAATGTCTGCCATTCACTTCTACGCAGAGATGACAGCGACATTTCAAGGATTGTCGAGTACGAGCAAACAAGCCAGATGTATCTGCTTCCGTCGCGGCGGCGACGTTGATGCGACAACGAGGTCCTCAGCTGATGTGACAGGTGTGTCGTATACGAGGGTTTTCATTTCTCCCCAGAAGAAAAAATCGAGAGGGTTGAGATCTGGCGACCTCGGTGGCCAAGGAACATTCTCATCACTAGCAATGAACCTATTGCGAAACACGTCATGCAGGAAATGTCGTACATTACAATCGATATGAGCTGGTGCACCATCGTGTTGGTACCATATTTCTTGCCGCAGTGCCAAAGGTACGGTCTCCAACAGTTCAGGCAGAACGTCACTAAGAAATGCATGATACGTGCGACCATTCAGGCGAACAGGGAGAATGTATGGTCCAATTAAATGATCATGTACTATCCCGCACAACACATTCACTGAAAACCTGTGCTGGTGATGGGCCACAAAAAGTGCATGTGGGTTGTCAAAGTCCCATACATGACTGTTTCTACTATTGAAGACATCAATCCTGGTGAAAATGGCTTCATCTGTCCGCAATACTTTTGCCCCGAAGTGAGGGTTTGTGTCCAGATGATGCAACAACCATTGGCGAAACTCCATACGAGGGCGAAAGTCACGAGGTAACAGTTCTTGTACTTTCTGCAGTTGAAAAGGGTGCATTCCTTCCTCTGACAACACTCGACAAACATTCATGAGACGTGTTTCGTGCCCGAGCGAGCACGCGCGTACTAGTTCCAGGATGTTCTGCGACCGCTGTTAACACATCTTCTGCAAACTGATGTGTGCCGTACACTTCGGGGTCTTCCAACTTCTTGCCGCGGTGGTAACACTGACCCTGTTTCACGCAGTCGATTGTCCACTACCTGAAAGAAGGTGTGAGACGGTAAAGGTCTATGTGGAAAGCGTTCTCCATAAAGACGCCTTGCCTCGCGGCTATTACCACGTGCCTCCCCATACATGAGATGCATGTCTGCTAGCTGCTGGGTCGTATACGCAGCCATCTGTGTAATAGGGAGCTGGAACTGCAAAGTATTGTTTTTGTTTAACACTGGCACACTGCACAAATTGGCCGTATCACCGTACGAACACCACAGACCAATTGTTGCGATACTTGACTTGTCCACTCCACCACGTCAACTTCTTTCAATACAACATACTAGTACTCTTCAATGCGTATGACAACCTAGAGCGAACTGCTGATCATATCCCAGCACCTGCAACACGACTGGAACGACTGCCGGAGAGAACCAACCCTTCGAGCTCCTCTCGCGGGAACAGCAGTCATGAAGGTCAAACGTAGACTACAAGAGCCAGACTTGCCTGTGCAGCGCTTCCAAAACTGGTCTCTTTTACGTCACAATGATCGCGTGCGAACACTTTTGGTATTGCTCCCCACCCCCTTTGTGTGGTGAAAATGACATCTTCAGTTGGTGTACAGTGACACGCACTGTCTGTGCATAAGACATTGTAGCTTTTGTTGTTTGTTGTGTGTGTGTGTCGGGGGGGGGATATTACGTAGTTGTCGCGTGTAAAAATACACGTTGTCGCAATCACCTGATAATGTGTTTTTCTTTCCCTCCTCCTGGTGGAGTAATGTGTCTCTCGTATGCCACATGACATGATTCGTTCATTCCTCGCGTGTAACTGGGGTATGCAACCGTGCTCAACTTTTCGGATTTTGTGTTCGGTGCTCATGTTTTGATGTTTGACGTCGGGATGTGTTGTCTTTAACGCATTTCTCATTGTCACGGTCCTTCTTGCTGCGTTACATACCCTTTCCATGTATTTTTCTTGCTGGAAATCCCCAATTCCTTTGAGGACTCCATTGCGCATGCGTGCATTGAACTTTTCATAGTGACTTCCGGACTGAGCACATACGATTCCTTTATGATTCCCTTGGAACCGCCTCTCTATCTGTTATAGTATTCGTCCAAGTCAGGTGTGACGTTCACTTTGTCACCTTTTGCGAGGCTCCTATCTCGGAAACGAAGCCTCAGTCGTAAAAATGGAACTTAGACTTTTTGCTTGTTTTCGTGTGAGGAATCACCTCCCAAGCGTTGTAAACGACCTTTAGAAACACCCTGTATAAAGAGATTTTGCATTGCATATCAGCCAGTATTGTGAGAGCTGTTGAAGAGTAAGGGTGTGTTGTTGCAGTGCTGCTCATATTTTTTAAACACAAAAATATTGCAGATTTGTATAAATTGAATTACAAATCTATTTGATTTAATATATAGAATTTTTAACAACCTGTCATAGGTTTATTAAGTATAAAGTTTTGATTTGGACCCCAAGAAATTTTATATAAATAGCAAAGCCAAAAATATTCACACGCACACACACACACACACACACACACACACACACACACAAATATCACACTACTGAACCCAACTGATATATTTTATTAAGCATAGAATTTTGATTTGGACCCCAGGAAATCTTATATAATAAACAACAACAAAAATGCCAAATCAAAAACATTGTAATCAATGCAAAGATAATATATCTAGCCCCAATTGGGCTAAGCATCAAAGGAATTGTAATCCAGACAAATGCAGAACTCCCACAAAAATTTGCCCTAAATGCCGTAGAAAATATAATCTGGAATATTTCACATATAAACATAAAGGTACTTGTTCTGCACAGTCATCAACATTGCCCCCACAACCATCCACATCTGGTCTGAAAAGGAAGCATGAAACACCTCTTAATGCTGGACCGGCAAAGCAGCCACGCTATGCACCACCTATCCATAGCAGATTTAATGGCCAATTAAGGGATCACCGGTTTGTATGAGAGCCAAAATGTGTCATTAAGAATTTTTTGAACAGTATAAATCCATATGTGCAGGCAATTCTAAATGCAGAAAATGGCTCTTATAAGCTGTCCCTCAAATTGTTTACACAATATAAGAAGCCAAATGGCACAAAATTTACACAGCCCCACATAACAGAAACTGTACCGGTATATTCAAATGCAAATTTAGACAAAATAATAAGCAGTTTGATAGATCAATTGAATATTAAACACTCTGAATTTGCAGCAAAAGAGTCAGGATGGAGCCTATGCGGTTCTCCACACAAGTTATATGTTAATATTTATGAATTCAGCCCATTACAAGGTTCTACATATCTGCCATTACCTGCCAATATTAAAAACAAAAGAGCCGTGGTTAATATAGAAAATACCGACCAGAAATGCTTTTTAGCTGCTTTGTTTCCAGTTTCAAGGAATCCTGAGAGAATAACTTATTATAAACAATATGAACACAATTTTGATGATGCAATGAAGGGCTTAGAATATCCAATGCCTGTTCAGAATATTGATAAATTTGAAAAAAAGGCCCTGGATATTAATGGTAAACAATTATCTATTAATGTATTTACTTGTTCTATTGGCCGTGGCAATTGCTTGATAGAACCTCTCAGAATCAGTACATTTGATGATGATTCTGCTGTTCCGATTGATCTGCTCTTAATTGAAGAGGATGATACACGCCATTACACTCTGATACATAATCTTGAAGCTTTAGTCAGAACACAACTAGACAAAACTCATAAAATATTCAAGTTGTGTAGAAGATGTTTGTCTGTATTTGATGGTAAAAAAATAATAAATGGGGTTCGGGAAGTGAATGCAGAAATTGCTAAAAACAAGTTAATTGAGCATCTGAAATATTGTGGCAATCATAAACCTGTTCATATGGTGATGCCAATGCCAAGTGAAAATGCCAAATTCAAAAAATTTGAAGCCTTGTTGGAACACCCAGCACATATAGTCTGTGATTTTGAATCAAATCTCAAACCTCTTGCATTCTGTAGCCCAGATCCTGATGAATCATCAATTACATCATACCAGCTACATGAACCTTCCAGTTTTTATTATGTGGTTGTACAGGATGGGGTTGTTAGTAAAGAACATTTATACATGGGAGCAGATGCCATCAAAGAATTTGCAGATAGAATAGAAAATGAATGCCATGACATAGCATCTAATGTCTTATTAAAATCAAAACCTATGTTGCCTTTAACAGAGGATCAGATTGAAGATTTCAACAATGCAGAAAAATGCCCGGTATATGATTCTGAATTTTCAGATACAAATATCAAGGTTCATCACCATTCTCATATAGATGGTAAATTCTTAATGGCCCTGTGCAATAGCTGTAATATTAAGATCCAGAGACCAACATTTATCCCTATATTTTGCCATGGTGCATCCAATTATGATTTTCATCATTTGATCAGGTACGAGGGGTTTGACAAGCAGAATTTAAATATTTTAGCTGAAAATAATGAAAAATATATTGACATTAGCAAAATAATTATTAAAGTTAATGGTGTTCCTATTCACTTAAGATTTCTTGATTCATACAGAATTTTATCGGCTAGATTGGCTACACTGGCCACTCAATTATCTGATGATCAATTCAAAATCACATGTGCTTTGTTTCGAAATCAGGACTTGAAATTAATTAGGCGGAAGGGTGTATATCCATATGATTATGTTACAGATTTTTCTAAATTTGATGAGTGTTCTCTGCCAGCACAACAAGAGTTTTACAGCAAAATCAGAGGATCTGGAATCACTGATGAAGATTATCACCATGCCCAGTTGATGTGGAACAATTTAAAATGCCAGACATTTGGTGATTATCACAAGGCTTATTTAAAACTTGATGTGACCCTCTTAGCTGATATACTGCAGGCATTCAGAAAATTTTCCATGGAAAATTATAAGCTGGATCCATTGTATTTTTACAGTGCTCCGGGCCTAGCATGGTCTGCAATGTTTTTAAACACTAAAATGCAATTTGATCTGATCCAGGTTCAATATATGTATCTGTTTATGGAACAATGTATAAGAGGAGGCATGGTGCAATGTTCTCAGAGATATGCCAGAGCAAATAACAAATATATTCCTGATTATGATCCAGCACTGCCATCAAATTATATACTGTATGTAGATGCCAACAGCCTCTATGGTTATGCCATGATGAAAAAACTGCCATATGCAGGGCTTGAGTGGGTTGAAGATTTCAACATTGAGGATCTTCAGGACTTTGATGACAGTAACTATGGCCTGTTCTTAGAGGTTGATCTGACAATTCCTGATGATTTACACAACACATTTTCTGATCTGCCCCCAATTCCTGAGGTTAAGTGCTCACCTGGCTCTAAACAGAAGAAATTGATGATGACTCTGGAGCCGAAACAGGATTATGTCATATATTACAAAAACCTCCAGTTCCTGATGAAACATGGTGTTCAAGTGACCAAAATTGGAAAAGTTTTGATATTCAGGCACTCAAGATGGTTGAAACCATATATTGATACAAACACAGAGCTTCGAACATCTGCATTGAGCCAATTTGATAAAACTTTGTTTAAATTGATGGTCAAATCAGTGTATGGCAAAACAATTGAAAATGTCAGAAAACATATTGATGTTAAAATAATTACTGACCCCAGCCGGAGCAAAAAATTGATTGCAAAGCCCAACTTCAATTACAGAAGAATTTATGATGAGAATATTGCACTTTTCAAAATGAAAAAAACAAAGATTTAGTTTGATAAGCCTATTTATGTAGGGGCTGTGATATTGGAATTGGCCAAATTACACATGTTAAAATTGTTTTATAATGTGTTGAAGCCTTTTTATAAGGATCGTGTAAAACTGATGTACATGGACACAGATAGTTTTGTTCTTGATATTCAAACAGAAGATGTTTATCAAGATATAGCACAGCCTGAATTGTTTAAATATTTTGATACCACTGAACATACAGAGATTCAACACCACAACAAAAAGGTGCCTGGCAAGTTAAAAGATGAGACACTTGGTGATGTTATTGTGGCATTTGCTGGGTTAAGGGCCAAGATGTACAGTTTTGAAACATGTAGTGGCGCTGTTGCCAAAATGGCCAAGGGCATTGGCAGAGTGACTGTTGACAAAGAGCTTGAATTTGAAGATTACAAAAATTGCCTCAAATCATGTAGCACAATCAGAACATCAGAAAATAGAATTCAGAGTGTGGATCACCTGTTGACTACAAATATTGTAAGAAAAGTGGCTCTGGACCCACATGATGATAAGAGATGTATTTTATCATGTGGCATACATACTCTACCATGGGGTCATTGTGATTTGAAAAGTGGTAATCAATGCCCAATTACAGAGCATGATTTGAAATAAATAAACATGCCTATGAACTTATTTGGGTTCAAAAAACAGGCTATTATGGTCCTGCCAACACCACAACCCTCTTCTGATATGATATCTAAACTAAGTGCTTTGTTAATTATTCATCTGAACAGCATATTTACAGATGTTGATGATGAAACAGGTAAAACATTGTACATATTTAACAATAATTTAAATCATTACCAATTACCTGTAGGTGGTCAATTGCAATTTATTACAACCCCTGAGGGCAATGTCAAGATTTCAGTAGGGAGAAATATTTATAGAATTAAGCACTCAAACATGATTTCTGGCACTGTATATACTGTTTCTGCTGGTGACTGCTTATATATTGAGGTCCCGGGATCATATGACAAGCTTATACCTTTTTTTATAGAATTAAGAATCAGATATTCAATAATAAATAACCACTAAAACAAAAATGCCTAATGATATATTTGGCCATACAAGACATGAAGATCACAGTGATGAGATTCTGATGCTTGATGTCAGAGTCAAGAAATTAAGAAGTGATTTACAAGCTTTACAAACCACACTCAATGCCAGTCTTCAACATTGCAATCACAATGCATGGACCCTCTTCTTAAAATTGATTCTGAACTCAAATTATTGCTTCAGAAATATACTGATCGGGCCACATTAGATAATTTTCAAAGTTTAGAAGAAGCTGTAGCAGCTCTTCAAGCCAAATTTAAGACCCAGGCCACCAACTCTGAGCAATTGAAACAGCAATTGGAAGAGCAGATAAATAATGTCCAGACACAGCTCCAAACAATTGTCAAAAGCATAAAATCACAAGAAGATTTTGATCTAGTGATTTCCACTCTAAAAGAACAGATTCAATCACTCCAAATACCTAATCTGGACCCTCTGAACAATGCCATAGCCGAGGTTAAAGAAAAATTGAGACACGTGAAAATTTTATGAACAACTTGCCATCTTCTGATGCTTTGAGTGCAATAACTCGGAGTGTTGCCAACATTAAGCTGCAACTTGAAACATATGAAGATTTTGGAAAAATTCAAAGTACCATAACCCATCTTGAGGGTACAATAGCAGCAGTGCAAAGTGATTTGACAAATGTACAAGAATCTCTAGAATCCCGCCTGCCTGGTATTGTAGACACACTTGTCAGTGTCCAGCAACAGATCACAAAGCTTGAAAACACTGAATCTGAGCTATCTCATTTTCATCACTTGATCGATGATATCCAAACAAAGCTTGAAATTTTACAACAATCAACACCCACTCAGGCACATATAGCCCTGCTCCAAAATGCTATGCAAAATGTGGCTGATGCTTCTGAATTAAATAATGTGAAATTGGCACTTGAATCTTTGCAAAATACTGTAACAAATCTGCCTACATCACAGGAACTTAAAAATATTAAGAGAGCTGTGAATCGCATATTGAAATCAGAAGATATCAAGAATATCCAGACGGAGATCAAACAACTTACTCAGACTGTGGCCACTCTACCAACTAATCAACATATTAAAGAACTGCATGCCATGTTTGAGGATATCAGAAGACAGGTCCATGATCTTACTGCTCAAAGATCAAAATTGGCAGTTAGTGAAAATTTGCAACAAATTGTAGCTAATATCAAGCAACAGCTAGGGACCATGGAATCCAATCAAGCAAATGCTCTGTCTGTTTTTGCCACCCAGCTTCAAGAGATTGTGCAACAATACAAAAAACTTGTTGTGGACATAAAAATCAAGCCAGGCCATGATGATGTTCTTAGGACCATCAATGAGCACCTTGAATCTGTAACAAGCAGATTGCTTTCAGCAGAAAAAGAAATAACAGGCATAATCGAGAATCCAAAACATACAGTAATTCTTGAATTGTACAGCATCCCCAACAAGAATAGATTCACCATTTACACCAGGTGGCAATATATATATGCTGTCCCCTGCACAATTTTATTACCAATTTTTTGTTGGGGGCACACTGAGACCAATCAAGATCAAATATTGGCTTCAACCACAGGCACACCACTACCCCACCTTATCAATAACAAATGCTGACAACAAACCAAAAATCACCAGTGTAGAGTTAGAGGATGTTACAGATCCCAATACATTAGAAACATCTTATGCTGAAGATGATGGCTCTCTGGAATTTAATATACAAATAGGAGACAAACTGTATTTAGAAAATCCTGTAGTATCAGCTGCTGAACACCCCATAGTTGAAATATTCTTGTTTTCATATTATGTCTAGACAAATTATTGTTGATGAATTACACAGACAAGCCAGACATAATTATAAGAGACTGCCAGTAGTTACAAAAGGCATAGATGATTTATGGCAGAGCGACTTGATTGAAATGGCAAGTGGACAGTTGAAAAACTTAGACAAAACCAACAGGGGCTACAAGTATCTACTCACTGTAATAGACACATTTTCAAAATTTGCCTGGGCTGTGCCACTCAAATCCAAGACTGGAAAATGTGTTACAGAAGCCATCAGGACAATCATCAATCAGAGTGGAAGATCACCGCGCTATTTGCAAACAGATAATGGCAAAGAATTTTATAATTCTGTGTTCCAACAATTTATTAAAAGCCAGTCAATACAACATTATTCGAGTTACAGTGATCTCAAGGCCTCAATTGTAGAGAGATTCAACAAAACCCTAAAAAATCATATGTATAAACAATTTACACTTCAAGGTAATTATAAATGGCTTAATATTCTTCCAGAACTTCTACTTAAATATAACAACTCGGTCCATTCCACAATCAACATGAAACCCTCTGAAGTAACTTCATCTGATGAGCAAAAATTGATCAGGACTGTTTATTATCCTAGATACCAGCCAACAACAAGAAAAGCCAAATACAAGGTGGGTGATCAAGTAAGAATCAGCAAATATAAGCACTTATTCAAAAGAGGCTTTACAAGAAACTGGAGCACTGAATTATTTACAGTGGTTCAAGATAAACCTGGTACCCTTAACACATATATAATAAAAGACCACCGAGGAGAAATTCTCAAAGGCAGGTTCTATGAAGAAGAACTCAACAAAACTAAACAGCCTGACACATATCTCATAGAAAAAATCATCCGCAGAAAAAGCAACAAGTTATTTGTCAAATGGCTAGGACTTCCAGAACACAGCTGGATCGATGCAGACAAAGTGATAATATGAGCACCTGGGATGTTATAAAAAGGCTGCCAGAACCTGAACAGCAGATTAAGAGAAATGGCAAGTTGCTGCCTGAAAATATTAGATGTCTTATTGTTGGGCCATCAGCTTGTGGTAAAACTACACTAATGATTGATAATTTTTTATTGGCACCCAACTGGTTAGACTGGAAAAATAGGCACTTGTATGTCTTCTCTAAGAGCTTGACACAATTAAAATATCAGCAGCTGATGAAGCTATATGATGGATTGGATATTGCCACTTTTGAATCAGATGTTAAGCCACTTCATGAATGTCTCGATAATTCTGTTGTTGTGTTTGATGACATTATACTGGATAATCAAAACAAAGTTAGAAATTTCTTTACACAGGGCCGACACAAAAACATTGATTGCTTCTACCTGGCACAGACTTTTTCAAAAATACCGAAGCAGCTGATCCGAGACAACAGCAATTTTATATGTGTGTTTCATCAATATCATACCAACCTCAAACACATACATGATGAATATGTAGGTGGGGACTTGAGCTTCAATGATTTTTCCAAGTTTTGCAGTAGGTGCTGGAACCAGGACAGTTATGGGTTTGTCACAATTGATATGACAAGAAAACCCAATAGTGGCAAATACAGAAATAAAATCAACAATTTTCTAGACATTGAAACATATATAAATAACCATGAAAAGGCCAATCATTGATGATATTAAATTAAGAGATTATCTTGTAAAAAGATTTAAGGGATGGAAATCACAGAACCGAGGAATTAATGAACAACACAAACAAACAGAACAGCCTATTATTGATGCTATTAGTGAATTAGGTAAAAATATCAAAACTGTTACAGAGCAAAATAAAAATTTGATCACAGAGCTTGTACCTGTAGCTGCTAGGAACATATTAGATTATCCAATCACCCCACTTTCCAGTATTCATACACCTAGTCCTGTTGCTCCTCGAAGAATTGAAGCTAGTCAGGATCCTATTGAATTGGGTCTTCTTGCTCAAAAATATTTAAGCACACCTAAAGACAACAAAGATGAGGTTTTTGGCTTATATGCTGACACAGAGCGTGATGGTAGCATCATACATAGAATTGGCAATTTCAGAGTAACATTTATGGGATATGATATTATTGTATATTCAGAATCTCATCTTGGACAAAGAGGTGGTTTTGTTAAATATCCCGGCACACCTGGGTTGTGGGAACTGATGACTAGGAAAAGACCTGGCAGCTATACAGATCAAGATTATGAGCACTACAACGAAATATTAATAAAATCAGATGCTCTATACCAGAACAATGATCCCACACAAAAAAGAGTCAAGTCTAGCAGTAGAGCAAAATACAACAATTTAATCAAGCCCATATGGTCACAAATTAAGACAGGCAGTGGAATCAAACAATACAACACCCTGCCTAAAGAATTTGTGTGGGTTGATGATGTCATGAAACTTGTAGATAGGTTATTGGTGATAGCTGGGGAGGAAAATGCTGGCAACCACAATTTTTACAATGAAAAGGTTGGAATTATGGACATGATATGTACAAAATTGTCTAATTTTATAGTAAATGACACTAAGGGGATTGGATATCTTATAAAAATTATTAATACTCTACCACCTAAATTTTGGAATATTTCTGAGGGTCGGGGGTTGGTTAATGACATTATAAACAAGCTGCCATTTGAACTACACATTCCAGGCTATCAGTATTTTGGTCCAGGCACAAAATTGGACCATAGATTAAACAGAGGTGATCCTGGTGTTAATCCCCTAGATGCTGCTTGTAGAGACCATGACATAGCATACAACACACATTCTGATCTTGACAAGAGACATGTTGCAGACAAGAAATTAGAAGAGGCTGCATTTGGTAGATTTGTAAGCAAAGATGCTTCTTTGAGTGAGAGACTAGCAGCATTGGGAACCACCATAGCTATGAACACCAAACAAAAACTGGGGTGGGGGCTGTGAATATGTATATAATAAACCTACAATGAAGGCCAACGGTGTTATGTATCAAATACCTTATGCAGGTCTTAAATCTCTTAAAACTATTGATAGTCTTTTAACCAAAAAGCAGCGCAAGAAAAATGCTCTTGTCTAGCAAAGGGCCATGGTATGAAATTGTTGCTTAGTACCCCCCAATTAAAAAAATTACAACAATCTAGAAAAAATCACATGTGGGGGGTTTCATATTTACTATCCCGGCCATCTTAGCAGCACTTGGGGCTGTTGGGAGCTTGGCTGGGGGATCAGCTGCCATAGCAAAAACAGTAATAGATGCCAAGAAAAATAAGGCAGAATTAGATGAATTGAAGCGCCATAACCTGGCCATGGAGAAACAAGGCAAAGGTGTTAAGAGAGCCATGAATAAGTTTAAAAAAAAACAAGAGCCGCTTACAAACCAAGATATTGAAGCTTTAATCAAGCCACTGGGCATCAAAAATTTTAGAGGTGTGTACATGTCTGATTCTTTGCCAGAGCAAGCACTCAAAAAAGAGTGTGGCATTGTTAATTTGGATAAGTACAAAAATCAGGGCACTCACTGGATTTGTTATCTTAAATATTTAAACAATGAGGCATTTGTGTTTGATTCATTTGGAGGTGTTCCACCTGAAAATTTAGTAAAATATCTAAAATCAACTAATCTTTGTTACAATAATGCCCGTGTTCAAAACTTCAAAGATGTTAATTGTGGACATTTGTGTTTATCTGTTCTCAGATATATGTCTCAAATAAATAAAAAATCAACTGAAAATTTTCAAAAGGCCCTGTGGTATCTGAAACATCCTGGGGGTATTCCATCTCACCAGCCAAAATTCAATATAGAAACTCAAATTGCATGATGATATAGTGTATCCCAAACAATAGCTCTCAGAGCATTTTATGGCATGTACTTGATCCCTAATATTACACACCATAACAACACAATTGCAGTAGGGGATCAAAAAAATTGTCATCACTCCAGGGCAGTATAATCTGTCAACTCTAAATGCTCAATTACCCAAAGGTATAGTATTAACTCAAAATTCTGTCACTCACAGAGTAGAGATTGTATCTGCTAAAGAAACAGTGGATCTGGGTACAATAGGAGTGCTGTTAGGATTTGAGAACAACACAAATTTTGAACCGGCCATCAAACACACTGCTATTAATATACCTAAATTCTTAGCCATAGAGACTCTGAATATTCACTGTAATGTGGCCGAGGGTATGATCACCAAATCAAATGGCATAGGCACTCACAAACAAACTGGCATCATTGCAACATTCAAACCTAATTCTGAATTTATGGAGCCAATCATCTACACTCCATCCCCAACATTATATTTTCCTGTGTGTCATAATAGAATAGATAATATTGAATTGATGGTCACTAATGAAAAAGAAGAATTAGTTGATTTTGCTGGAGCCACAACAACTGCAATCATAGAGATTAATATTTAAATAAAAATACATACAAAACAAATTGAAAATATTGAGAGTTATGAGCTACAATCATTCCCCCAAACAGGAGGACATTTGCAAATTTAAATCAACCCAACACAGAAATTGAGGTTGATCTTGATGTAGGGGATGGCTTTATACACCCTCACAGAGCAGATCTATGCATCAAATTTGATGTTGTAAAGCTCGATGGAACAGATTATCCGGCAAATTCAAATATAAGATTGGTAGATAATTTTGTGCTGCATCTGTTCTCTGAAATTGAGATCAGAAAGCATGGTTTTGTTATAAACAGAGTGGATTATCCCGGCATTACCTCCACAGCTTTGGCCACACTAAAATTATCCAAAACCGTAGCTTCTTACTACAAAATAGGTGGATTTGAGGCTGGTGATAAAATATTATCCAAGAGCCACACAGTGCTGTTCCCTATGCGCCTGTTGCCAGGATTCTTCTCAGATTACAAAGATATTATGTGGAAGGGTTGTTTAAGAATCACATTTAGAAGAGCTGCCAATGATAATAATGCTTTGATGAGGTACAGTGCATTAAACTCTACAGGGGAAGCTCTGCCTAATACCCTACCTGGTGAGGGCAAGTGCATAATTCAGACTATGGAGCTAAGAATCCCAGTTGTTGAGTATGAAGCCAGTTATGCTCTTAAATACAAAGCAGATATAATAAAAAATCCACAGATTCCTTTACAATTTTATACATATCAATGTGTACAGAAGCCTGCCGCTGGTACTTATTATGAGTTTGATGCTACAAATTCATTCTCCAGTATACAATATGACATGCCGGATTTTGTGGTGGTGCTGTTTCAGACTGGAAGACACAAAAATCAGGAAAAAAATTCAAGTAGATTTGATAACTGCAACATCAAGAACATATATCTTAAAAATGGCAGAAATGAGGTATTTCCTAGAGAAAATTATAATTTAGACATGTCCAAAGATGATTTCCTTAAATTATATGAAGCATTTACAGCATACAAAAGGGTCACTACTGGCAATACTGACATGTATTACACACCAGATGAATTCAAAGCACAGAGACCCATGTTTGTCATCAACACTTCAAAAAGGAAACAAGTTGTGGTTAATGACAGGACAAACATTAAAATTATCTGTGAATTCCACGATACACTCCCTGATGACACTATATGTAGTGTTAATCTCATAGGTGAAAAATCATATGTTTATGATGTAAGAAATGAGAGAGTCACAGAGCAATTCTAGAAGAATTACATTATCTTAATACTAGATATTCAAGTTGAGCCTGGTGCCCAATTGAACTTAAACCGGAAGTAAATATGTGTGGGTATGGGTGTGTGTGGGTTTTATGAGCATCTTGGCTTAGTTTTAGGTGTGGGCAAAAAAAATATTAAGAGGGGCATATTTTTAACAAATTTATGGACAACAATCTCACAGAAGTGCCTTTTATAAGTGTAGGCAAATCAATCTGAGGGGGGTCATACTTTCTCAGGAAATTCCCGAGGGCATTTTTACAAAAATCTTGGATTAGACGGGGTTCCACACTTGAGCAAAAAGCTCATATGGGCATGTTGAGCAAGTTTTAAGTGTAGGCAAATCTGCCTGAGGGGGGTTCATACTTTCTCGAGTTTATAGTATATACTTTTATACTACTCTAACGTTCAGGCTGTCGACGTTGGCTCGCAGTTCCTCCTGCACGTCGTCCAGTTTGTTCTGTACGGGCTCCAGGTGTTCGCTGAAGAGGTTGACGATGCTGTCGTAAGAAGGTTTGATCTTGATTTCCACGCGAAGTTGCTTGAAGTGTTCGTTCAGTTCGCGAAGCTTGTCGGCAAAATCAGCCAAAGCAGACTCTTGACCGGTCTCCAAGTCGTCGATTAGAAGTTTCACGTTTGCGATGATCTGCTGCAAGCTTTCGACGAGCCTCAGTTTGGAGTTTTGTGTCGCGAGGTCGTGAACCTGATTTCTGATTTCTGCGAACAGAGTGTGCAGCTCGTTGACGTTCTGGTTGGTTTTCATCGTGAAGACGGTGTCTCGAATTTGCACGATTTCAATCTGAATGTTTTTCACGTCCTCGGATTTGAGCAAACGATTCACTCTCCTCTTCACGGCTTTCAGTTCCTGCTATGTTGGTAAGTTGACGACTGTATTCTGCAGCGCGGTCAAAGCTTTTCTCACGGCGTCCAGCTCACTGGCGTCGGCTACCGTACCTAGCGCATCCCGGAGTCGCGTCATGTCGTCCAGTGTGGGGGTTGATTGCTGCAGTGTTTCCAACTTGCTCTGTATGTCGTCGATCAGGTGATGGAAGTGTGAAATTTCGGTTTCGGTGTTAAGGCTTTCCAGCTTGGCAATTTGCTGTTGAACTGTGGTCAGGGTTTCCGTTATGCCTGGCAATTTCGATTCCAAAGCTTCCTGCACGGTCGATAGATCAGTTCTCATGGTCGACAAAGTGTCCTCGATGTGGCTTACGGTGCCTTGGATTTTACCGAAATCCTCGTACGTCTCGAGTTGCAGTTTGATGTTGGCCACAGACTTTCCTATAATTTTCAGTTCCTCGGACGAAGGAAAGTTGGCAATGGCTTCTTCGACGGTTTGAAGTTTCTCCCTGATGTTTTTCACCGAGTTTTCAAGTTCTGCTAAGGATATCAGAGACGGGATCTCATCCCGAAAACTACCGAGTTCGTTTCGTAGATCGGCCACTGCTCGATTGATCAGAAGTATGTCTTCGGGTGGCGGGTTGGTTTCAAGTTGGATCTTAATGTTAGAAATAACATTTTGAAGTTCGTTCAAGCTAGCTTGGATGTTTGTTTCCTGTTCCTCAAACTTAGTTTTTAGTTGAATAATGTCTCTGGATTTTTGTAGGTTAGATAATTCCTCTCGCAGGTTGTTCACTGTTTCCTGAATGCCGCTCAAATTTTCCAACGATGCTAAATCAGCATACTTGGCGAACAGTGATTTGAATTCCGCTTCGATCTTCAGGATCGGATCCACTAATGTTTTCTGCAGACTTGTGATCTCATCTTGTAGGCTCGAGGACAGAGTGTTCTGGAGAGTCAGCAGGTCGCTGCGAAGTTTCTTCACTCGTTGGTCGAGTTTTAGAATTTCAGTGTTGTCGGGTGGCTCGGTATCCGTGTCGCCTCTGGAGTGACCGAAGATATTGTTCGGTATCTTGTTGCGTCTTACTGTTTACTTACAGATTTGAATCAAATCAATGGCCCCAATGTGTATATAATAGCCTATTGCATATCCCTGAAAAGTTGGCTTTCTCTGTTGCAGAAAAATGTCGCAGCCACAAGACACATCCACTGCAGTTCCGAAGACGAAACAACCCCAAGTTTCCTGCCCCTTCTGTAATATCCCGCAAACCAAGTCCCATGTAAGTCGGCATAAACAAAGATGTATTCAACGGCCTGGTTCGTCGAAAGAACCCGCCAGCATCACCAAACCTTCTCCAATATCCAGGAAAGTGATAACAACAGAAAATTTTACCGACAATCAGAAGAGTGGGTTAAAGCGAAAGCAGTCTTCAAACCAGTTGAGCCATGGAAAGAGAACGAAGATCATAGATTCGGCTGAAGCACGCGACCCAGAATGCATTAAGCCGAAGAGAACGGCCTTCAGGAATTTGTTGGCAAATTACAGCCTCAGCAGCGAGAATAGGGGTTTGCCCTGCAGTGCCGAAATTTTCCTGGAAGATAAGAAAGCAGAAGTGGTTAAGATTTTGGTTTCCACTCTCAACAAGGGCCCCTTCAAATTCAACATGGTTTTGGATTCGTTGTTCCAGAAGCATTCGTCGGAACAAACTCACGTGTTCTCCAGTAGAACAAAGCAACAACTTCTGCTGGAAATTGATAGGGAGGTGATAAGCGAACTTTACGACAAGTTAATGAATGAGATCGTCCGGAGGCAGGAAGAGTTTCAAGGTAAAGGATCGGGTTGGAGTGTTTGCAACACTACACACATCATCAACATCAACATAAGCAAATACAAGCCTCTTTCAGGATCGACTTACGTGAAGCTCCCGCAGGTGATCGAAAACAAGAAAGCCGTTCTTAACATTGAAAACAACGACAACCAATGTTTCAAATGGTGTCTCGTGGCCCATTTGCATCATAAAACAAAAACCTCTGCGCGCGTTGGAAGTTACAGCTAGTACGAGAATGAATTGGATGAATATTTCGAAGACGTTACATTTCCTGTGCAGCTGACAAAAATCGAAAAATTCGAAAAAGCATATCAACAAAAGAACGAGATTCCAATCGGTGTAAATGTGTATGGATATACAATCAGCAACAAAAAGGTAAATATTTTTCCGCTTCGGATCAGCAAAATTGTAGGTGATGAGGTGAATGTAGTGCACATGCTGTTGATAAAGAATATGAAACAGCACCATTATTGCCTCATCCGTAATCTTTCGAATCTGGTCAGAAGCGAGATAACAAAATATGAACATAAAATCGAAATCTGTTATCGATGTATGGTATTTTTCAGCAACCTAGGTTCAAGAACCGCCAAGGAGAGACTGCAGGATCACCTCAGAGAAAGTATGCAGCGTCAACCATCCAGGTGCGTGTTCCCTGGTGGTTCTCATTTCTTCAGAAAGTACAACTCCCAGCTGGAGGTCCAAGTTGTCATCGTTGCGGACTTCAAACCATTCTTGAAGCCCATGGCGATCTGCGACCCCGATCCGGCGAAATCATCAACTACTGCCTACCACGAGCACGTACCTTGCAGTTTCGCATACTACGTGCACTGGATGGCAGGAGCGGACGAAGATAGCAAGGAACCGATTCTTTACCGAGGACCCGAGGCTGGAAAACTCTTCCTGGAATTCCTAGTGAAGGAAGTGGAGGAATGGGCTGATGTTTTGTTCAGGACTAAACCCATGAATGATCATACCAAAGACGAAGAATTAAGGTTTGTTTGTGCAACACACTGTCCAAATTGCGAGTCCAAATTTGATGATTGTGTGATAAAAGTGGCACACCACAATCACATAACGGGTCAGTACATCAGTCCGTTATGCCATAGATGCAATTTGAAGCTTCAAACTGCCAAGTTTGTACCGGTAATTTTCCACGTGCTCAGCAATTATGATCTTCACCATTTCGTCAAAGAGCTGGGCTATGACAAAAAATCCATCCGTGTGATTGCCGAGACCGACGAAAAATACATTACTATCAGCAAGTGGGTGAATATTCCACCAGGCTATCATGGTAAGATGAGCAAAATGATCCCCTGCGACGATGAGTGCACGTTGTGCGCTGCTGGCAAGAAGCCAAAATGCAGAAGAATTGAACTTAGATTCATCGATTCTTACCGCTTTCTCCAGGCTAGCCTCGAAAAATGCGTCGCCATGTTGGACATGCCGGAAGTTACCAGAGATCATTTCCCAGATGTGACCTTGGACGCTATTCGAAGGAAAGGAGTGTACCCATATGAGTACGTCGACGGGCCCGAAAAGTTCGACGAGACGGATCTTCCGTCAAAAGACGCTTTTAATTCAACCTTGAAGGACTCCGTGTGTTCCGACGAAGACTATGCGCATGCCAAACGTATGTGGAACGAGTTTCGATGCTGCTCGCTGGGTGATTTCCACGATCGATACTTGAAGCTGGACGTGCTTCTCCTATTCGACGTGCTCCAAGCGTTTCGTCAAACCGCTATTCGTGATTACAAAGTCGATCCTGCGCACTTCGTGAGTCTTCCGGGATTCACTTGGAATGCCATGTTGTATTCCAGTAGCATCCGATTGCAACTTTTCGCGAAAGATCAATGCGACATGCAGCTTTTCATCGAGAAATGTATCAGGGGCGGCATCGTGCAATGTTGTTCAAGACATGCGAAAGCAAACAACAAGTACATGGGAGACGAGTATGATCCCAATCAGGAGTCCAGCTACATAATATACTTGGACGCCAACAACCTGTATGGTTATGCGATGACGCAGAAGCTGCCACAGTCTAATTTCGAGTGGTCGGACATCACCGAAGAAGGACTGAAACATCTGCTTCAAGAGGATATTTTTGAAGGATCGACAGGATACTTCGCGGAGGTAGACTTGGAGTATCCTTCAGAATTGCACCAGCTCCATTCGGATTTTCCTCTGGCGCCTGAGCTAAAATGTCCTCCTCGCTCCAATCAACCAAAACTGCTTCTCACGTTGGAGAGGAAGGATCATTACGTAGTTCATTGCAAACTGCTGAAATTCTATCTCCAGCAGGGTCTTGTTTTAACTAAAGTGCACAGAGTTTTGAAATTCACGCAGGGCAAATGGCTGGAACCCTACGTAAACATGAACACCCAGAAGCGGCAAGTGGCGACATCTGACCTGGATAAGGATATGTATAAACTGATGAACAACGTCATCTACGGAAAAACAATGGAGAATGTAAGAAAATACAAGGACGTTAAGATAGTTTCGGACGAAAAAAATGCAGGAAGTGGGTTGCCAACCCACGCTTCAAGAGCAGGAAAATTTTCAACGAGAACCTGACGTTGCTTCATCTTGACAAATCCTGCATTACGTTC
The DNA here is from genome assembly GCF_977018435.1 of Lepisma saccharinum. Lineage (NCBI taxonomy): Eukaryota > Metazoa > Arthropoda > Insecta > Zygentoma > Lepismatidae > Lepisma > Lepisma saccharinum. Next base: position 279,834 of record NW_028143060.1, read on the forward strand.
AACAAACCGATGTACGTGGGGGCTGCAATTCTCGAACTGTCGAAACTGCAAATGTACGAGTTCCACTACAACATCATGAAGTCACGATACAAAAATCAAATCCAGATCGCTTACATGGATACTGACAGTTTCGTTTATGTGATGAAGGAAGATCCGTACAGGAGTATGGTAACCGAATTGAAGGAACATTTCGACTCTTCGGGCTATCCACAACCGAACCCCTACAACATTTTGCCAAGAAACAAGAAAGTTCCCGGATTGATGAAGGACGAAATGAACGGTGAGATCATCAGAGAGTTCTTGGGACTCAAGGCTAAATGGTATTGTATCAGAACGACCGTCGCCACTATCAAGAAGTCCAAGGGAGTTGGGAAAAGCACTGTTCAGGGGAAGTTAAACGTCGAGGATTACATCGAATGCCTGAAGAAGAAACTCCCCATCCTGCGGAAGAGAGAGGAGGTTCCATAGCATTGACCATGATGTGAAGACCGTGAAACTGAACAAAGTGGCGTTGGATGCAGAGGACGACAAGAGAAAAGTTTTGAACTGCGGCATTCACACCGTTCCATGGGGCTATTCACCAATCGGAGAGAAGTCCAAATCATGCAATAACTGTAATTAGACTAATCCTGTAACAAATCCACTTCACACGCTTCTGTAAATATTTTTTTATTCACTTTATTTCCATCTATTTTTTTTTTTTTTTTTGCTGAAATAAACAGCAGTCTCATATCACCAAAACCTTTTCTTTCCATTTATTGTTCTATCCCAATGTTGGTCTTGGGGTTGGCACAGAGAGAAAAGAAGGCAGCAGCTGAAGCAGAATGCAGTTCACGGATAGCAGTAAGTAAATAAACAGACATAATAAAATAGGAGTTCTTCGCAATGCGTCCGAAAGGAGTGGCTTATCAAATCCCTTACTCGGAACTCAAAAAGGTTTCGGGCATCGATTATATACTCACGAAGAAGCAACGCGAGAAGAAAAACAAATGTTTAAAGAAGGGGCACGGGATGAAGCTCCTTCTCAGCAGGCCACAGCTAAGCAAGTTGCAAAAATCTAGGTCAAGAAAGCAGGGGGGTTTCATTTTCAGCATTCCCGCGATCCTCGCTGCTCTCGGAGCTGTGGGAAGTCTCGCAGGTGGTAGTGCCGCGATCGCGAAAACCGTGATCGATGCCAAGAAGAATACAAAAGAGCTCGAAGAGCAAAAAAGACACAACCTCACCGTGGAAAGCAAGATGAACGCTACTGGTTCCGGATTGAAGAGAAGAAGAACAAAGAAACAAATCACCGCAGCAGCGTTGAAGAAATTCAACCTTAAAAAGAAGTGCCCCTTTCAAGCGAAGATATTGAGTCTTTAGCTGAATTGTTCAACGTTATAAACTTCAGAGGTGTGTTCATGTCCGATACATTGCCTGCTAACGGACCCCGAAGTGGCGGCGAAAGCGGAGTGGTCAACTTGGATAATTCTCTCAACCCGGGAACCCACTGGGTATGTTATTGGATTGCCGAGGACGGAAGCGCTTTTGTTTTTTATTCTTTCTGTGGCGTTCCACTTCTCGCGCTTGCGAACTAGCTGAAATCGACGTCCGAAATATTTTACAACGACGAAAGGATGCAGGGCTTCGACGAAGTGTTCTGCGGTCATCTCTGAATCGTAATGCTGGTCATTCTTTCGCAACTAACCGGCTGCGGCGACTCGACATCGTTGGAAATGTTTCAGAGAGCAACGGATTTGATAAAACAATAGCGATAAAAGAAAAATGCTAGTCCTGCATTTGTCCAGCGAGACTTCAATCATCAAACTGAAACTGCATTACGATGTAATCAGGAGCACTCTGCAACAAGAGTCGTTGGGGCTCGTGGCTTTCTACAGCATGTACTTGATTCGCAACGTCACAGAATACAACAACACCCTCCACGTAGGAAGCAAGAAGATCACCGTTTCGCCTGGACAATATAATCTGACTACGCTGCAAGCCCAATTGCCTTCGAACGTCATCCTGTCCGAGATTTCGGTCACTCATCGCGTGGAGATTACGTCCGCCACAGAAGAAATAAACCTTGGATCCATCGGGGAGCTCTTGGGTTTCCCTAACGACAGCAGTTTGGCGCCGGGAATCAAGCACGTCGGGTCCTCTATTCCCAAATTCCTGTCCATAGAAACTTTGAACGTAAATTGCAACCTGGCTCAGGGCATGGTTGTATCGACGGACGCAAATCGAGACCAAACACACAAGGAAACCGGTATAATTGCGACGTTCAAGCCCAATTTGGAATTCCTAAAGCCGATTCTTTACGAACCAGTCAAACCGATCTTTTTTCCCATCCAGCACGACAAGTTCAGTGAAGTAGAACTGACTATAACGAACGAGAAAGGTGAATTGGTGGATTTCGCCGGAGCCACGAGCACGGCCGTACTGGCTATCTTGTAAATAAAATAGACGGCACGATGGATCACGTAGAAAGTTACGAACTGCAGTCCTTCCCTCCCAACAGAAGGACGTTTGGCAACCTCAACGAACCAAACAAGGACATCGAATTTGATGTGGACGTTGGTGAGGGGTTTGTGCATCCTCATCGTGCTAACCTCTACATCAGATACGAAATTGTCACCAGGGACGAAAATGCAGCTTACCCCGCAGGAACCAACATCAGGCTGATAGACAATTTCGTCCCTCACCTCTTCTCCCAGGTGGAAGTGAGAAAGCATGGTACAGTCATCGACAGGATGGATAACCCCGGACTAACTTCGACCATCGTGGCGACCATGACGCTCTCGAAGCCAGAGAGTTCGTACTACAAAGCGGCGGGTTTCGAAACCGACAACAAATTACCCGGGAAACTCAGCACCGTGCTATTCCCTCTGCGACTCCTCTGTGGATTCTTCTCCGACTACAAGGAAATCATGTGGAAGGGCGGTCTGAGGGTCACTTTCAAGAGAGCGTCCAAGGACAACAACTTGTTTCTGCGATGGACGTGGCCGTGGACGATGCGAGCCTTCCGTCCGAGGGTAAGTGCGTGATAAAATCCATGGAACTTCGCATGCCGATTATCGAATACGAAGCTAACCACGCCACGAAGATCAAAGCAGAAATCCTGAAGAACCCGAACATCCCGCTCGAGTTTCAGATGTACCAATTCTTGCAGAGGACAGTGTCCGGGCGATACTTCGAGTTCGACGGGACGACACAGTTCAACAGCATCCAGTACGACATGCCCGACTTCGTGGTGGTCGTGTTTCAAACCGGTCGCGACGGCAGTCAGAATGCGGATTCGAGTATGTTCGACTACTGCAAAGTTAGGAACATTTACCTTAAGAACGGGCGGAACGAGATTTTCCCCAGAGAGAACTACAACCTCGCGGAACCTGAAGCTGTACGAAGCTTACACAGCGTTCAAGAGGGTCACTATGGAAGGATCTACCGACATGTACTACACGCCAGAGGAGTTTATCCAGAAACGTCCGATGTACGTGATCAACACATCGAAACGCAAGCAGGTGGTGATCAGCGACCGCACGAGCATCAAGGTTGTCGTGGATTTCCAAGAGGCGATCCCAGACAATACAGTATGCAGCGTGGTCCTCATTGCAGGGAAAACGTTTGTTTACGATGTAAAGAACGAGAGAATAATTGAACAGTTTGGATATTTTTTATTGAAATGAAATAAATACAACTTTGTTACAAACCCCAACCGAGTTTTCTTTTCGTATGCATTGCCATTGTCGTTCCCAGAGCGGCCAGTCTTTCACCCATTCTGGCATCTCTGCTGACCACTCTCCGGAAAGCCCGGTGTTCCAAATGCATGTCGGCATCGTGCCTTGCTGCGAGATCCCTGTTGCCCCGGTACGCAATATCATGGTCTTTGCAGGCAGCGTCCAAGGGATTAACCCCAGGATCACAGCGATCCAGTCGCGCGTCCAATTTAGTACCGGGACCGAAGTATTGGTAGCCGGGAAGTAGTATAAAAGTATATACTACTGGGTCGATAAATGATGAACCCCCCTCAGGCAGATTTGGCTACACTTAAAACTAGCTCAACATGCCCATATGAGCTTTTTGCTCAAGTGTGGTACTCCGTCTAATCCAAGATTGTTGTAAAAATGCCCTCGGGAAGTTCCTGTGAAATGATGAGCCCCCTCAGATTGATTTGTCCACACTTACAAAAGGCACTTCTGTCAGATTGTTGTCCATAAATTTGTTAAAAATATGCCCCTCTTGATATTTTTTTGGATACACTTAAAACTAAGCCACCCTCACCCACACCAACCCACACCCACACCCACCCACACCCACACCCACCTACACCCACACATATTTACTTCCGGTTTAAGTTCAATGGAACACCAGGCTCAACTCATATATATAGTACTAAGACAATGCAATATGGAGAAATCTTCTAGAATTGATCTGTGACTCTCTCATTTCTTACATCATAAACATATGATTTTTCACCTATGAGAATAACACTACATATAGTGTCATCAGGGAGTGTATTGTGGAATTCACAGATAATTTTAATGTTTGTCCTGTCATTAACCACAACTTGTTTCCTTTTTGAAGTGTTGATGACAAACATAGATATAAGATATATGTTCTTGATGTTGCAGTTATCAAACTAACTTGATTTATTTTCCTGATTATTGTGTCTTCCAGGCGGAAACAGTACCACCACAAAATCCGGCATGTCATATTGTATACTGGAGAATGAATTTGTAGCATCAAACTCATAATAAGTACCAGTGGCAGGCTTCTGTACACATTGATATGTATAAAATTGTAAAGCAATCTGTGGATTTTTTATTATATCTGCTTTGTATTTAAGAGCATAACTGGCTTCATATTCAACAACTGGGATTCTTAGCTCCATAGTATGAATAATGCATTTGCCTGCATCAGGTAGGGTATTGGGCAGAGCTTCCCCTGTAGAATTTATTGCACTGTACCTCATCAAAGCATTATTATCATTGGCAGCTCTTCTAAATGTGATTCTTAAACCACCCTTCCACATAATATCTTTGTAATCTGAGAAGAATCCTGGCAACAGGCGCATAGGAAACAGCACTGTGTGGCTTTAAGATATTATTTGATCACCAGCCTCAAATCCACCTATTTTGTAGTAAGAAGCCTCGGTTTTGGATAATTTTAGGGTGGCCAAAGCTGTGGAGGTAATGCCGGGATAATCCACTCTGTTTATAACAACACCATGCTTTATGATCTCAATTTCAGAGAACAGATGCGGCACAAAATTGTCCACCAATCTTATATTTGAATTTGCCGGATAATCTGCACCATCGAGATTTACAACATCAAATTTAATGTATAGATCTGCTCTCAATTTCTGTGTTGGGTTGATTTAAATTTGCAAATGTCCTCCTGTTTGGAGGGAATGATTGTAGCTCATAACTCTCAATATTTTCCATTTTTTTTTGTATGTATTTTTTATTTAAATATTAATCTCTATGATTGCAGTTGTTGTGGCTCAAGCAAAATCAACTAATTCCTCTTTTTCATTAGTGACAATCAATTCAATATAATCTATTCTATTATGGCACACAGGAAAATATAATGTTGGGGATGGAGTGGAGATAATGGGCTCCATAAATTCAGAATTAGGTTTAAATGTTGCAATGATGCCAGTTTGTTTGTGAGTGCCTATTCCATTTGATTTGGTGATCATACCCTCAGCCACATTACAGTGAATATTCAGAGTCTCTATGGCTAAGAATTTAGGTATATTAATAGCAGTGTGTTTGATGGCTGGTTCAAGTTTTGTGTTGTTCTCAAAGCCTAACAGCTCTCCTATAGTACCCAGATCCACTGTTTCTGTAGCAGATACAATCTCTACTCTGTGAGTGACAAAATTTTGAGTTAATACTATACCTCTGGTTAATTGAGCATTTAAAGTGGACAGATTATACTGCCCTGGAGTGATGACAATTTTTTGATCCCCTACTGCAATTTTGTTGTTGTGGTGTGTAATATTAGGGATCAAGTACATGCCATAAAATGCTCTGAGAACTATTGTTTTGGGATACACTATATCATCATGTAATTTGAGTTTCAATATTGAATTTTGGCTGGTGAGATGGAATACCCCCATGATGTTTTAAATACCACAGGGCCTTTTGAAAATTTTCAATAGATGGTTTATTTATTTGAGACATATATCTAAGAACAGATAAACACAAATGTCCACAATTAACATCTTTGAAGTTTTGAACACGGGCATTATTGTAATAAAGATTAGTTGATTTTAGATATTTTACTAAATTTTCAGGTGGAACACTTCCAAATGAATCAAACACAAATGCCTTATTGTTTAAATATTTAAGAAAACAAATCCAGTGAGTGCCCTGATATTTGTACTTATCCAAATTAACAATGCCACACTCTTTGTTGAGTGGTTGTTCTGGTAAAGAATCAGACATGTACACACCTCTAAAATTTTTGATGCCCAGTGGCTTGATTAAAGCTTCAATATCTTGGTTTGTAAGCGGCTCTTGTTTTTTTAAACTTATTCATGGCTCTCTTAACACCTTTGCCTTGTTTCTCCATGGCCAGGTTAAGGCGATTCAATTCATCTAATTCTGCCCTATTCTTCTTGGCATCTATTACTGTTTTTGCTATGGCAGCTGATCCCCCAGCCAAGCTCCCAACAGCCCCAAGTGCTGATAAGATGGTCGGGATAGTAAATATGAAACCCCCCACTTGTGATTTTTTTCTAGATTGTTGTAATTTTTTTAATTGGGGGTACTAAGCAACAATTTCATATCATGGCCCTTGGCAATACAAGAATTTTTTTTCTTCCGCTGCTTTTTGGTTAAAAGACTATCAATAGTTTTAAGAGATTTAAGACCTGGATAAGGTATTTGATACATAACACCCTTGGCCTTCATTCTGGGTTTATTATATATATATATATATTCACAGCCCCCACCCCAGTTTTTGTTTGGGGTTCATAGCTATGGTGGTCCCCAATGCTGCTATTCTCTCACTCAAAGAAGCATCTTTGCTTACAAATCTACCAAATGCAGCCTCTTCTAATTTCTTGACTGCAACATGTCTCTTGTCAAGATCAGAATGTGTGTTGTATGCTATGTCATGGTCTCTACAAGCAGCATCTAGGGGATTAACACCAGGATCACCTCTGTTTAATCTATGGTCCAATTTTGTGCCTGGACCACAATACTGATAGCCTGGAATATGTAGTTCAAATGGCAGCTTGTTTATAATGTCATTAACCAACCCCCGACCCTCAGAAATATTCCAAAATTTAGGTGGTAGAGTATTAATAATTTTTATAAGATATCCAATCCCCTTAGTGTCATTCACTATAAAATTAGACAATTTGGTGCTTATCATGTCCATAATTCCAACCTTTTCATTGTAAACATTGTGGTTGCCAGCATTTTCCTCCCCAGCTATCACCAATAACCTATCTACAACTTTCCTGACATCATCAAACCACACAAATTCTTTAGGCAGGGTGTTGTATTGTTTTTCCACTGCCTGTCTTAATTTGTGACCATATGGGCTTGATTAAATTGTTGTATTTTGCTCCACTGCTAGACTTGACCCTTTTTTTGTGTGGGATCATTGTTCTGGTAAAGAGCATCTCATTTTATTAACATTTCTTTGTAATGCTCATAATCTTGATCTGTATAGCCGCCAGGCCTGTTCCTAGTCATCAGTTCCCACAATCCAGGTGTGCCGGGATATTTAACAAAACCACCTTTTTCTCCAAGATGAGATTCTGAATATACAATGATATCATCTCCCATAAATGTTACTCTGAAATTGCCAATTCTATGTATAATGCTACCATCACGCTCTGTGTCAGCATATAAGCCAAAAACCTCATCTTTGTTGTCTTTAGGTGTGCTTAAATATTTTTGAGCAAGAAGACCCAATTCAATAGGATCCTGAGTAGCTTCAATTCTTCGAGGAGCAACAGGACTATGTGTATGAATACTGGAAAGTGGGGTGATTGGATAATCTAATATGTTCCTTGCAGCTACAGGTACAAGCTCTGTGATCAAATTTTGATTTTGCTCTGTAACAGTTTTGATATTTTTACCTAATTCACTAATAGCATCAATAAAAGGCTGTTCTGTTTGATTGTGTTGTTCATAAATTCCTCGGTTCTCGGATTTCCATCCCTTAAAACTTTTTACAAGATAATCTCTTAATTTAAGATCATCAATGATTGGCCTTTTCATGGTTATTTATAAATGTTTCAATGTCTAGAAAATTGTTGATTTTATTTCTGTATTTGCCACTGTTGGGTTTTCTTGTCATATCAATTGTGACAAACCCATAACTGTCCTGGTTCCAGCACCTATTGCAAAACTTGGAAAAATCATTGTAGCTCAATTCCCCACCTACATATTCATCATGTATGTGTTTGAGGTTGGTATGATCTTCATGAAACACACATATAAAATTGCTGTTGTCTCGGATCAGCTGCTTCGGTATTTTAGAAAAAGTCTGTGCCAGGTAGAAGCAATCAATGTTTTTGTGTCGGCCCTGTGTAAAGAAATTTCTAACCTTGTTTTGATTATCCAGTATAATGTCATCAATCACAACAACAGAATTATCGAGACATTCATGGAGTGGCTTAACATCCGGTTCAAAACCACTGTAAATAATTCAGTGCTCCAGTTTCTTGTAAAGCCTCTTTTGAATAAGTGCTTATATTTGCTGATTCTTACTTGATCACCCACCTTGTATTTGGCTTTTCTTGTTGTTGGCTGGTATCTAGGATAATAAACAGTCCTGATCAATTTTTGCTCATCAGATGAAGTTACTTCAGAGGGTTTCATGTTGATTGTGGAATGGACCGAGTTGTTATATTTATGTAGAAGTTCTGGAAGAATATTAAGCCATTTATAATTACCTTGAAGTGTAAATTGTTTATACATAAGATTTTTTAGGGTTTTGTTGAATCTCTCTACAATTGAGGCTTTGAGATCACTGTAACTCGAATAATGTTGTATTGACTGGCTTTTAATAAATTGTTGGAACACAGAATTATAAAATTCTTTGCCATTATCTGTTTGCAAATAGCGCGGTGATCTTCCACTCTGATTGATGATTTTCCTGATGGCTTCTGTAACACATTTTCCAGTCTTGGATTTGAGTGGCACAGCCCAGGCAAATTTTAAAAATGTGTCTATTACAGTGAGTAGATACTTGTAGCCCTTGTAGATTTTGTCTAAGTTTTTCAGCTGTCCACTTGCCATCTCAATCAAGTCGCTCTGCCATAAATCATCTATGCCTTTTGTGACTACTGGCAGTCTCTTATAATTATGTCTGGCTTGTCTGTGTAATTCATCAACAATAATTTGTCTAGACATAATGTGAAAACAAGAATATTGCAACTATGGGGTGTTCAGCAGCTGATACTACAGGATTTTCTAAATATAATTTGTCTCCTATTTGTATATGAAATTCCAGAGAGCCATCATCTTCAGCATAAGATGTTTCTAATGTATTGGGATCTGTAAAATCCTCTAACTCTACACTGGTGATTTTTGGTTTGTTGTCAGCATTTGTTATTGATAAGGTGGGGTAGTGGTGTGCTTGTGGTTGTAGCCAATATTTGATCTTGATTGGTCTCAGTGTGCCCCCAACAAAAAACTGGTAATAAAATTGTGCAGGGGACAGCATATATATTTTGCCACCTGGTGTAAATGGTGAATCATATTCTTTGTTGGGGATGCTGTACAATTCAAGAATTACTGTATGTTTTGGATTCTCAATTATGCCGGATATTTCTTTTCCTGCTGTAAGCAATCTGCTTGTTACAGATTCAAGGTGCTCATTAATAGTCCTAACAACATCATCATGGCCTGGCTTGATTTTTATGTCCACAATAAGTTTCTTGTATTGTTGCACAATCTCTTGAAGCTGGGTGGCAAAAACAGACAGAGCATTTGCTTGATTGGATTCCATGGTCCCTAGCTGTTGCTTGATATTAGCTACAATTTGTTGCAAATTTTCAATAACTGCCAATTTTGAATTTTGAGCAGTAAGATCATGGACCTGTCTTCTGATATCCTCAAACAGGGCATGCAGTTCATTAATATGTTGATTGGTTGGTAGAGTGGCCACTGTCTGAGTGAGTTGTTTGATCTCTGTCTGGATATTCTTGATATCTTCTGATTTCAATATGCGATTCACAGCTCTCTTAATATTTTTAAGTTCCTGTGATGTAGGCAGATTTGTTACAGTATTTTGCAAAGATTCAAGTGCCAATTTCACATTATTTAATTCAGAAGCATCAGCCACATTTTGCATAGCATTTTGGAGCAGGGCTATATCTGCCTGAGTGGGTGTGGATTGTTGTAAAATTTCAAGTTTTGTTTGGATATCATCGATCAAGTGATGAAAATGAGATAGCTCAGATTCAGTGTTGAGGTTTTCAAGCTTTGTGATCTGTTGCTGGACACTGACAAGTGTGTCTACAATACCATGCAGGCGGGATTCTTGTACATTTGTCAAATCACTTTGCACTGCTGCTATTGTACCCTCAAGATGGGTTATGGTACTTTGAATTTTTCCAAAATCTTCATATGTTTCAAGTTGCAGCTTAATGTTGGCAACACTCCGAGTTATTGCACTCAAAGCATCAGAAGATGGCAAGTTGTTCATAAAATTTTCAAGTGTCTCAATGTTTTCTTTAACCTCGGCTATGGCATTGTTCAAGGGGTCCAGATTAGGTATCTGGAGTGTTTGAATCTGTTCCTTTAGAGTGGAAATCACTAGATCAAAATCTTCTTGTGATTTTATGTTTTTGACAATTGTTTGGAGCTGTGTCTGGACATTATTTATCTGCTCTTCCAATTGCTGTTTCAATTGCTCAGAGTTGGTGGCCTGGGTCTTAAATTTGGCTTGAAGAGCTGCTACAGCTTCTTCTAAACTTTGAAAGTTATCCAATGTTGCCAAGTCAGTATATTTTTGAAGCAGCAATTTGAGTTCTGAGTCAATTTTAAGAAGAGGGTCCATGCATTGTGATTGTAAATTTGCAATTTCTAGTTGAAGGCTGGCATTGAGTGTGGTTTGTAAAGCTTGTAAATCACTTCTTAATTTCTTGACTCTGACATCAAGCATCAGAATCTCATCACTGTGATCTTCATGCTTTGTATGGCCAAATATATCATTAGGCATTTTTGTTTTAGTGGTTATTTATTATTGAATATCTCATTCTTAATTCTATAAAAAAAAGGTATAAGCTTGTCATAGGATCCAGGGACCTCAATATATAAGCAGTCACCAGCAGAAACAGTATATACAGTGCCAGAAATCATGTTTGAGTGCTTAATTCTATAAATATTTCTCCCTACTGAAATCTTGACATTACCCTCAGTGGTTGTAATAAATTGCAATTGACCACCTACAGGTAATTGGTAATGATTTAAATTATTGTTAAATATGTACAATGCTTTACCTGTTTCATCATCAACATCTGTAAGTATGCTGTTCAGATGAATAATTAACAAAGCACTTATTTTAGATATCATATCAGAAGAGGGTTGTGGTGTTGGCAGGTCCATAATAGCCTGTTTTTTGAACCCAAATAAGTTCATAGGCATGTTTATTTATTTCAAATCATGCTCTGTAATTGGGCATTGATTACCACTTTTCAAATCACAATGACCCCATGGTAGAGTATGTATGCCACATGATAAAATGCATCTCTTATCATCATGTGGGTCCAGAGCCACTTTTCTTACAATATTTGTAGTCAACAAGTGATCCACACTCTGAATTCTGTATTCTGATGTTCTGATTGTGCTACATGATTTGAGGCAATTTTTGTAATCTTCAAATTCAAGCTCTTTGTCCACAGTCACTCTGCCAATGCCCTTGGCCTTTTTGGCAACAGCGCCACTACATGTTTCAAAACTGTACATCTTGGCCCTTAACCCAGCAAATGCCACTATAACATCACCCAGTGTCTCATCTTTTAACTTGCCAGGCACCTTTTTGTTGTGGTGTTGAATCTCTGTATGTTCAGTGGTATCAAAATATTTAAACAATTCAGGCTGTGCTATATCTTGATAAACATCTTCTGTTTGAATATCAAGAACAAAACTATCTGTGTCCATGTACATCAGTTTTACACGATCCTTATAAAAAGGCTTCAACACATTATAATACAATTTTAACATGTGTAATTTGGCCAATTCCAATATCACAGCCCCTACATAAATAGGCTTATCAAACTTAATCTTTGTTTTTTTCATGTTGAAAAGTGCCATATTCTCATCATAAATTCTTCTGTAATTGAAGTTGGGCTTTGCAATCAATTTTTTGCTCCGTCTGGGGTCAGTAATTATTTTAACATCAATATGTTTTCTGACATTTTCAATTGTTTTGCCATACACTGAATTGACCATCAATTTAAACAAGGTCTTATCAAATTGGCTCATTGCAGATGTTCGAAGCTCTGTGTTTGTATCAATATATGGTTTCAACCATCTTGAGTGCCTGAACCTTAAGACTTTTTCAACTTTGGTCACTTGAACACCATGATTCATCAGGAACTGGAGGTTTTTGTATTATATGACATAACCCTGTTTTGGCTCTAGAGTCATCATCAATTTCTTTTGTTTAGAGCCAGGTGAGCACTCAACCTCAGGAATTGGGGGCAGATCAGAAAATGTGTTGTGTAAATCATCAGGAATTGTCAGATCAACCTCTAAGAACAGGCCATAGTTACTGTCATCAAAATCCTTAAGATCTTCAATATTGAAATCTTCAACCCACTCAAGCCCTGCATATGGCAGTTTTTTCATCATGGCATAACCATGGAGGCTGTTGGCATCTACATACAGTATATAATTTTAATGGCAGTGCTGGATCATAATCAGGAATATATTTGTTATTTGCTCTGACATATCTCTGAGAACATTGCACCATGCCTCCTCTTATACATTGTTCCATAAACAGATACATATCTTGATCCTGGATCAGATCCAATTGCATTTTAGTGTTTAAAAATATTGCAGACCATGCTAGGCCCGGAGCACTGTAAAAATACATTGGATCCAGCTTATAATTTACTATGGAAGATTTTCTGAATGCCTGCAGAATATCAGCTAAGAGGGTCACATCAAGTTTTAAATATGCCTTGTGATAATCACCAAATGTCTGGCATTTTAAACTGTTCCACATCAACTGGCCATGGTGATAATCTTCATCAGTGATTCCAGATCCTCTGATTTTGCTGTAAAACTCTTGTTGTGGTGGCAGAGAACACTCATCAAATTTAGAAAAATCTGTAACATAATCATATGGATATACACCCTTCCGCCTAATTAATTTCAGGTCCTGATTTGGAAACAAAGCACATGTGATTTTGAATTGATCACCAGATAATTGAGTGGCCAGTGTAGCCAGGCTAGCAGACAGAATTCTCTAAGAATCCAGAAATCTTAAGTGAATAGGAACACCATTAACTTTGATAATTATTTTGCTAATGTCAATATATTTTTCATTATTTTCAGCTAAAATATTTAAATTCTGCTTGTCAAACCCCTCGCAACTGATCAAATGATGGAAATCATAATTGGATGCACCATGGCAAAATACAGGGACAAATTTTGGTCTCTGGATCTTAATATTACAGCTATTACACAGGGCCATTAAGAATTTACCATCTGTATGAGAATGGTGTTTCACCTTGATATTTGTATCTGAAAATTCAGAATCACATACCGGGCATTTTTCTGCATTGTTGAAATCTTCAATCTGTTTCTCTGTTAAAGGCAACATGGGTTTTGATTTTAATAAGACATTAGATGCTATGCAACGGCACTCATTTTCTATTCTTTGTGCAAATTCTTTGTTGGCATCTGCTCCCATGTATAAATCTTTTTTACTAACAACTCCATCCTGTACAACCACATAATAAAAACTACAAGGTTCATGTAACTGGTATGATGTAATTGAAGGTTCATCAGGATCTGGGCTACAGAATGCAAGGGGTTTGAGGTTTGATTCAAAATCACAGACTATATATGCTGGGTGTTCCAACAAGGCTTCAATTTTTTTGAATTTGGCATTTTCATTTGGGTTAGGCATAAGCATATGAACAGGTTTATGGTTGCCACAGTATTTCAGATGCTCAATTAACTTGTTTTTAGCAATTTCTGCATTCACTTCCCGAACCCCATTTATTATTTTTTTACCATCAAATACAGACAAACATCTTCTGCACAACTTGAATATTTTATGAGTTTTGTCCAGGTGTGTTCTGACTAAAGCTTCAAGATTATGTATCAGAGTATAATAGTGTGTATCATCCTCTTCAATTAAGAGCAGATCAATCGGAACAGCAGAATCATCATCAAATGTACTGATTCTGAGAGGTGCTATCAAGCAATTGCCACGGCCAGTAGAACAAATAAAAACATTAATAGATAATTGTTTACCATTGATATTCCTGGCCTTTTTTTTTTCAAATTTATCAATATTCTGAACAGACCTTGGATATTCTAAACCCTCCATTGCTTTATCAAAATCATTTTCATGCTGTTTATAATAACTTATTCTCTTTGGATTATCTGAAACTGGATACAAAGCAGCTAAAATACACCACAGAAAGCATTTCTCATCATTATTTTCTATGTTAAGCACAGCTTTTTTGTTTTTAATATTAGCAGGTAACGGCGCATATGTGGAACCTTGTAATGGGCTGAATTCAGAAATATTAACATAGAGCTTGTGTGAAGATCCACATAGGCTCCATCCAGACTCTTTTCCAGCAAATTCAGAGTGTTTAATATTCAATTGATCTATCAAACTGCTTATTATTTTGTCTGAATTTGCATTTGAATATACCGGTACAGTTTCTGTTATGTGGGGCTGTGTAAATTTTGTGCCATTTGGCTTCTTATATTGTGTAAAGAATTTGAGGGACAGCTTATAAGAGCCATTTTGTGCATTTAGAATTGCCTGCGCATCTGGATTTATACTGTTCAAAAAATTCTTAATGTCACATCTTGGCTCTGATACAAAACGGTGATCCCTTAATTGGCCGTTAAAACTGCTATGGATGGGTTCATAGCGTGGCTGCTTTGCTGCTCTAGCATTAACAGGTGCTCCATGCTTCCTTTTCAGACCAGATGTGGATGGTTGAGGGGGCAATGTTGATGACTGTGCAGAGCAAGTACCTTTATGTTTATAAGTGAAGTATTCCATGCTATATTTTCTATGGCATTTAGGGCATATTTTTGTGGGAGTTCTGCATTTGTCTGGATTACAATTCCTTTGATGCCTGGCCCAATTGGGGCTGGTTATATTCTAATTGCATTGATTACAATATTTTTGTTTTGGCATTTTTGTTGTTGTTTATTATATAAGATTTTCTAGGGTTCAAATCAAAATTCTATGCTTAATAAAAAATATCAGTTGGGTTCAGCAGTGTGTTTTGTATATTTAGTGTGTGTGTGTATGTGTGTATGTGTGTTAATAGTTTTGGATTTGGTATTTATATAAAATTTCTTGGGGTTCAAATCAAAACTCTATATTTAATAAACCTATGACAGGTTGTACAGGATAGCCTACATGCACAAAGATAGAATAAGTATTGATCCACTGAAGCACTGACCTTTCACAATTGCATGTCTGCACAGGCATGTCGTGATGTGCATGGAAAGGCATTGACCTAATGCCATGTGTCATGTATTGATCTTGTATAACAAACTAGGGCAAATATAAACCCTTTGTTCAATATATTAGAAAATTCTATATACTGAATCAAACAAACCTATAATTCAATTTATACAAATCTGCTGTATTTAAAAAAATAAAGGAGCAATGCAACAACACATCTGTACTCCTCAGCCACTCTCACAATACTAACTGATATGTAATACATAAAGCTCTTGCATCATAATTTGTTGCACAACATAATGCAAAAGCTCTTGCATCATAATTTGTTGCACAATGCAAAAGCTCGTGCATGATAATTTGTTGCATAATACAAAAGCTCTTGCATCATAATTTGATGCATAACATGATGCAAGAGCTTAGTTTTAGGTGTGGGCAAAAAAAATATCAAGAGGGGCATATTTTTAACAAATTTATGGACAACAGTCTGACAGAAGTGCCTTTTGTAAGTGTGGACAAATCAATCTGAGGGGGCTCATCATTTCACAGGAACTTCCCGAGGGCATTTTTACAAAAATCTTGGATTAGACGGAGTACCACACTTGAGCAAAAAGCTCATATGGGCATGTTGAGCTAGTTTTAAGTGTAGCCAAATCTGCCTGAGGGGGGTTCATCATTTATCGACCCAGTAGTATATACTTTTATACTACTCCGGGAATATGCATCTCGAAAGGCAATTTGTTGATGATGTCGTTGATGAGCCCCTTCCCTTCCGCCAGCTTCCAGAATCTCGGTGGCAAGATGTTGATGATGTTGATCAGATACCCGATGTCTTTCGGTTCGTTAACGATGAAGCGGCTTAGTTTGGAAACGATCATGTCCACGATGCCAACCTTTTCGTTGTGAAAGTTTCGGTTTCCGGCCCTTTCTTCTCCGGCGATGACCAGCAACCGGTCCACGAGTTTACGAACATCGTCCAGCCACACGAATTCCACGGGCAAATTGGAGTAGCGCTTGATACCGCTGCCGGTAGGCAGGCGAGTGGTGCCAGGTTGCTGCTTGATTTCATTCCAAAACGGTTTGATGATGTTCCTGTACTTCTCGCTGCTACTTGACTTGACCCTTTTCTGAGATGGGTCGTTGTTCTGATACAAAGCATCGGTCATCTTGAGAATTTCCTTGTAATTGTCGTAATCCTCTTCGGAATACACGCTGGTGTCGGGGCGTTTTCTAGTGATCAGTTCCCATAGTCCCGTCGTGCCTGCATACTTCTTGAAGAAACTTCTGCGTCCCGCTCGGCTCTCGTTGTAGATGATGATATCGTCCTTGTCGAACGTGACGTGCCAACTGCCTATCTTCCACACGACGCTCCCGGAAGGGTCGGGTGATGGATACAAACCGAAAACTTCGTCTCTGTCATCGCCTTTGGTGCTCAGATATTTGGCTGCGGTCGGTCCTAATCGTATTCCCTCGACGAAAGACGAACTGCTGCTGCTGCTGGGCGACGGAAACCTAGTGGGAAGCGACGGCAGTTGGAAGTGTTTGAGAGTTGTGGTGGGTGAAGGAGGAGTGGGAGGATAGTGCGTAATGTTGCGAACTGCCACCGGCACCAACTCTGTGATCAAGTCCTTGTTATGTTCGGCAACATCTTTGATTTCTTTGCCCAAGTCACCGATTGCATCGATGAGCGGTTGCTCCTGTCGCTTCTTCTGCTCATAATATCCACGATTCTCTTCCTTCCACCCTTTGAATCGTTTAGCAAGGTACTCGGTCAACTTGATGTTTTCTTCGGCTTTCCTTTTGGACATTGCAAAATGAAGTTTTGGACCTATCTGTTTTCTTACAATTTTGTTATTTTATTTCGACGGAAGAAACAAGACAGAGCTGTCAATGAAATGATATTGTTGATAATCTTATTTTTTTGTTGTTCATCTCGTACCATTCATCTGAAAATTTTCCAACACTCTGCTTATGATATCCATCAAGCATGTCTTCCATTTCGTCTGTTATTGCGTGAAGATCTTCGGTATTCACGATCTTTTTCCCCGTGTTTTTAAATATGTAGTCCTTCATGATCATCTGACACGGCACGGCGAACGCTGGCGAACTATCGGCGATATCAATTATTCTGTGGATGTTATCTTCTTCTCTACCCGACACAATCTTGAATATCTGATAGAGCAGCTCCACAGGAAGGTTAGCAGATCGTGATGTATTCATTTTTTTTTTGTTCGCCCCGTACTGTTATATTACATTTTCCATCACGATAAACTCGTTGATCTTGTTACGATACTTCCCCTGGTTCGGTTTGCGAGTCATGTCTATCGTGGCGAAGCCGTAGTCGTCAGCATTCCAGCAATGCGTGCAGAGGTTGCGAAACGACTCGTACGTCATATCCCCTCCGACGAACTCGTCGTACACGTGCTTGAGGTTGGTGGCATCCTGCCGAAACATGCAAATGAAGTTTGCGTTGTCCCTGAGCACTTGCTTGGGGATCTTCGAGAAGGTCTGAGCCAAGTAAAAGCAGTCCATGCCCTTGTGGCGACCTCGAGTGAAGTAGTTGCGAACCTCTTCCTGATTCTCGAGGATGACGTCGAAGACAACCACCGAATTCTCACGACTCTCGTCCAAAGGTACCATCTGCGAGGCAAAGGTGGCTATTTCCAGATCGTCGTAGATTGCAATCAGCTGCCGGTATTTCGATTGCTCGAGGCTCTTGGAAAAGACGTACAGGTGTCTGTTCTCCTAATCGAGTCAGTGGGGAGCCAGGATGAAATTGTCTACCATCAATATGGTTTTGCCACAACCCGAGGGCCCGACGATGAGGCATCTGATACTTTCGGGGAGCAATTCGCCATTTTTCTTTCTTCCTTTACCTTCGCCAACGTCCGGGAGCCTCTTGGTCACCTCCCAGCTCATATGATATCGACAGCATCAACCCAAGAATTCTGCGAAGAGGGAAGGCCGAGCCACTTGACGTAAAGTTTGCCCTTGCTGCGTCGGAGCACTTTCTCCACAAGGTAAGTGTCCGGGAACCTAGTGGTGAACAGTTCCTGCTCGTAGAATCGACCTTCGATGTCCTCACCGTCCGCGGTGCTCTTCAGCTTGTAGGTGGGGATGTAGGGAAGTGATGAAGGCAGGAGAACATCGGTCACAGTGAAAATTTCTGTAGACCAGTTTCGAATGAAACCTTTGTCGAACACTCCGGAGCGTTTGAACTTGCTCACTCTCACCTTGTCTCCTATTTTATACTTTGGTTTCTTGATTTTTTCGCCAGTGTTTCGTTTGCAGTACACTTCGGAGAGCAGCCACCTTTCGTTTCGCTTGGTCACTTCCAAGGGTCCCGATCGTCCTGTGAATTCGGTTGTTGTATTCCTCCGCGGTGGCTCAGTCGGTAACGCGTCTGACTACCATGCTAAAGGTCCCGGGTTCGATCCCCGGCCGGTTCAAATCCGGGAACTTTTCTAACGATGGAAGCGGCCCCGGCGCCCACCCAGCGTCGAATAACATGGGTACCTGGGGGAAACCCTGGGGGGTAAAGGCGGTCAGGGGCGTGATGCTGATCACATCACCCCCACTCACGACCGGATCAAGAAAGTGTGGGGCGTTACCCCCACACCCCCTATACGCCTTCATGGCGTGGTGCTAAGCACAGGGGAGCACTTTACTTTTTTTTTTACTTTTTTATTCCTCCACCAGTTCGGGCACCAGATCCACCCACTTGTAGTTCCCGCGGAGGGTGAACCGTTTCCACATGAGTCCCTTGAGGGTCCTTGAGGCTCCACGATGCTTGCTTTCAGCTCGCTGTAGGTTGAATAGTGAAGAATACCGTTCTCCTTGAGCATCCTCCCGAAGGCAGAGTTGTAGAATTCCCTGCCCCGATCGGTCTGCAGGAAACAAGGGGATCTCTGTTTAAGAACAGAAGCGAAAGCTTTGCTGACCTCGACCCCGGTCTTGTTTTTAACGGGTATCGCCCAAGCGTACTTTCTGAAAGTATCGATCACGGTGAGGAGGTATCTGAACCCCTTGTTGATCTTGTGAAGCCCCTTGAGATTACCCGTGCTCATCTCCACGAGGTCGGCCTGCCAGATGTCGTCTATCCCTTTGGTGAGCACGGGCAGTCGAGGATAATACCTGCGGGCAGGTTTGTGCAGTTAGTTCACGATAGCTGCTCTCATGCGGCTTATAGACAACAGAGGCTCCGATGCAAAAATATGGATCTATTATCTTCATTGCTTTCTTGCATTTTGATTACTTGCTTGCTTACGATAGACGACTGACACTGGCGACGGGATAGGAGAGCACCAACTCCAAAAAAAGCGGTATGGGATGCTCCATATCCGTCTCGATAGATTCAACGTACAGACGATCTCCGACGGAAATGTTGTTGTACGAGACTCCGACTTTCATGTTATCGTGCTTGATCCTGAATAAACTCTCCCCGTGATGCAGACTTATCGCGACACCGCTCGAGGGATGCAAGTTCACAATCCGGAGACTTCCACCACCTAGGGAGAGTTCGTAGAAGATGCTATTGTTGTTGAAGATGAAGAAGATCTTGCCAGTGTTCTCTTCGAACTGCTTCACAATACCGTTCAAGTGGACGATTGTAGCTGCCAACAGGTCGGTTCGGAAAGCAAGCAAGGCATCGTCAAGCATGTCTCGAGCTTTGATGACCTCTTCACTGGATATATTGACGTACTTGGGAAGCGTGGCGCCAGGTTTTCTCCTGTTGTAGCCGAACACGTTGGTTGGCATGTTATAGAGCATTTCTTTCTTTCCCACTGCTCAGACTATTTTATTAATTTTGCCTCTTCTTGCTTCGAGAAAAGATCACGCAGATATTTTTACTGGTAAAGATTTTTCTTTCGAAGCCCTTTTTTTCCCTTGCGTAATTAACAAAAACAGAAAAGATGCTCATTAGTAGAGGAAATGCTGGAATTTGTATTGTTTCTTTGTTTTCGAAAGCATACTTCCCCCTGAAGAGCGCTCGTTTTGATTTGTTAGTTAAATTTAGCTTGCGACTCAAACAACAGTAACACCAAGCAAAAAAAGCGTCTTTTTTTCTCGGTTAAAGAGTCAAAAGTGCCACTTATCATCGCTAGAAACAAATATTGAAATTTTATTTTGTGTTGTACAGCATAAAAATATGAAATGTACGGGCTCACAAAAGACTTCGAGGCTCACGCGCACAAAATTGATCTACCATGAAATGTTTGGGAGGGGCTGTCTGACCAATCAGAGCCATTCACCATTGGAAGAAGTTAGGTTAGTTCGTGCATGATAGAATAAATATTGCCAACTCACTACGTTAGTTTAACTCGTAAAATATTGTGGTGAAATGTTGATGGCAGAGTTGGCAACGCTGACAGCGAGGGTACACCGTGCATATACAGCGTAAACGGCTACGCAGAGTTGGCAACGCTGACAGCGAGGGTACACCGTGAATATACAGCGTAAAAGGCTATGGTTCGCTACTACCCTATAGGTGCTTTCCCGTGAAGGTACTGAGTTAACCGTGAAGGTACTGCTCTATAGGTGCTTTCCCATGAAGGTACAGGGTTAACCGTGAAGGTACTGCTCTATAGGTGCTTTCCCGTGAAGGTACTGAGTTAACCGTGAAGGTACTGCTCTATAGGTGCTTTCCCGTGAAGGTACTGGGTTAACCGTGAAGGTACTGCTCTATAGGTGCTTTCCCGTAAAGGTACTGCTCTATAGGTGATTTTTCGTGAAGGTACTGGGTTAACCGTGAAGGTACTGCTCTATAGGTGCTTTCCCGTGAAGGTACCTTAAAATATACGGCGTAAAAGGCTATGGTTCGCTACTACCCTATAAGTGCTTTCCCGCGAAGGTACTGTGTTAACCGTGAAGGTAGTGCCCTATAGGTGCTTTCCCGTGAAGGTACCTTAAAATATACAGCGTAAAAGGCTACGACTCGCCCGGGTGAGTCAGCTCCGCTATTTTTCATCTACTTTCATACAAATTAAATATGTGTGAATAACGACTTGAACCACCTTCAAAATAAAATAATTGTAACTATTACGATAAAATTTTCAGCTATGTTATTTATACAGAATTTCCGGGGACAACAAGTAACATCGGATCACATCAAAACTCAATCTGATCGAAATTACTATGAAAAAAATCTCTTGATACACTTTTTAAACTTAAAAATGATATATAGTATGTAGCTTTAAAACAAATTAAATACTTTACTTTTAACACTGCAACACTAGAACCGTACTCCTCAAACACTCTCACAATACTGACTAATCTGTAATGCGAAAACCCTTTAAGTAACCTAAGCGCGGATGAAAACATCCGAAACAGTAAGTCAATCAGAAGACACACATTACGCCATAACCAACAACACGCTAGATACTGGTCTGGGTAATAACTTCTTGCGTAAACATTGCCCAATAGTTTACCTTACGAGCCATCGCAATGTAACGTAATTTAACTCGAAAGAAATTAAGAAGTATGAGATGAAAAATCACAGAGTTACAATACTATAAAAACAACAAAAACATCGTCAAAATAGGTTTAACATTGTGGTTAAATTAATAAAAATTATAGTCCTCGTACCAAGTATGAGATGAAAAATCACAGATTTGCAATAGTATAAAATCGATAAAAACATCATCAAAATAGGTTTTACACTGTGCATAAGTTAATAAAAATAATAGGCCTCGTACCAAGTATGATTTTGAACACATCCAATCCCTCTACTAATATGGATCAATTATGGATCAATCTTTAAAAGTTCTCTGACCTGGAATATAACTTTGAGTTGAATTTAATAAACAAGTTGCAATAATAATAATAATAATAATTATTATTATTATTATTATTATTATACATATTTAACGGGAATTGCACAAATATTAACCACTAAATAGGGGAAAGTTGCCCAAATCGCACCAGATTTTAAATAAATAGGCTTAGCTACAAGCAACTGACTTGTTGTAAGTTACTGATATACAAGTTCATAATGGAAAAATGTACCACCTTTCATATGTCTTTAGAAGATGCAAATGCCATTGGAACTTCCAGAATAATATTGAATTCCAAATCCTTGAAAATGGTACGATTTAGGTAACCTGTCCTCTAAATTTCACTTCCACTGAGCCCAAATAGCACACCAGTGACCTCAAAACGCTCCAAATTGTCCACAGATAGCACCGATATTTATAGAATTGACATGCAACATATTTCAAATGCTCAATCATAACAAAATAGAGTGCCAAGGTTTGTATTGAACGTACATAAGTTTATAACCACGATCATTCCTACCATATGTAATAAATCAGATCTTTAGCATTAGAAACAGAAAGTGGATAGTGGTAATCAAATAAAAGTATTCTAGGCATCATGAAAAGACAAGCAAAACATTGGAATGTAATATATTTGCATACTTTACAAATAGAGAAGTGTAGATCCCCCTTTCGGACGAATCCTCTGCTATTTCCTTCACTCGATTTTTTTCACACTGGAAGCAATACCATCGTTTATCATTATCAGCTTTCATTTTATCTTTTGCACAACATTTCAGTTTCTTTGATTCAGGTACGATGGGTAAAAAATCTCGTGGAAGTTTTATTTCGTTCTTGAAATATAATCGGAAATGCAGCTGTTTTTTCGGTCTCTTCTTATGTCTGTCTGTGTTCCTCTTCGTCTACGATGGAGTTGAGTTTTGTCGAAATGATAAACCCATTAGTTTCTGCATTTCTTCATGTTTGTGTTTTTAGGGGCTTGGCGTAAGCAGTACAGCTGGTGGGGACTTCCCGCCCTGCAATTGGTTTCATTCTGAGCAGTCGTCACTTCAGCACGGAGTTTATTTCTGTTGACATTTGAATGAATCTCTGATTTACTTTACATTTTCTGTTAACATACTGACTTATATAGATATGGTTTCTGTGTCTATGTCTTTTTTTTTTAAAATAAAAGTGACCTACACCACTGTAACTTTAGCCCTTCCAGTTAATCCTCGATGTTTCTAAATTTTATATCGTATATTACTACTGTTGTGAATTTTAAAATAAGAAATTTACATTATCTGTTGTATCAGATATTTCTTTGATATGTTGAAAGATAAAATTAAAAATCTAACTAGTTAAAAGCTTTTCAAAAACTCAAACAAAATTTATGTATTGTTGTCATCACGGTATATAAAGACATGCAATAGAATTTGTATATTTCATTACTATATAAATGTGGAGAAACCCCATTATAACGAAGTCCCAAAATTACGTCATAACTACGATAAAATCTGTCGAATATGTGAAGAAGAGCATCAGAATTTTTAATCTCGTGAGTAGTATATATTGATAATATCTACGAATGACCTTGTCCCAGGCCATTTCATACCAGGGCGTATCTTGGCCAAAATTAAACTCTATTTTGATATCTTCTGGTGGATTTAGCAAATCTGTAACTGTAGCAAAAAGCTTAACGCAACTACGAATTCTAGAACCATGGTAACATAGGGTTAAACATAGTAGAGTAGAGGGCATTAGTAGGTTCTGACTCGTCTAGACGAAACAAAGCCTTACACGCCCTTATTTGTACAGTTTGTTTGTGTGTGTGTGTGTGAATGTGAGAGAGTACGCAGATATATTCTTGTGGGAACCAGCGTATGTTTAAACACCTTTCTTAATGGGACCAAAAAAATTGTTGGGACTTTTTGCCGGTCCCAAGAAAGAAAAGACCATTGCGAGACTCCTGAGACCCCTTTCGACATGTACGCGAAGTATTTCGAAGGTACCAAAAAGTCGCTATTTGTCCGATTTGTGTGTTAACGTGTGTGTTAAACTCTGCCAGCTCTGGAAGCTTCACGTCTGTGTAAAAGTATGGTGTTTATCGCATCTCTTGGGACCAGGAAGTGTGGGTGTGTAAAATCTTGGATCTATTTCGCATGTATTGGTACCGAACATCCCAGGGGCTTGAGAGGCGAGGAAAGGTACGCGCAGATGCCGACGGGGTTCCCCTCTCGCCTGGCCGTCTTGTTGCTTCCGAGCTGTCAATGTTGCCAACTTAAAACTTTGGAACCAGATCTGTTTTTCTATTATCTTCTAACCCTCCAAGTGTAATTGTAATTGATTTGTTTTGTTTTACTTCGCTTTTTGTACCACTGTTGGCTAATTTTCGTAGATGGGGATGAGTGATGATATCATGAAATTGATGAATCGACTCCCACAACATCCATGCCCAGACCGGGATTCGAACTCGGGAACCCTGGTGTCGTAGCGCGATCTGTTAACCACTCCACCACGGGGGTCGGCTTTAAACCTGCAATCAAACAAAATGCTACAATAGAATTTATTCCTCCAAATGTGACCCTTCTATATGTTACTATAACAAATTATTAGTTGGGTTTTACTATAATACTGGTAAACAGAAATCCATTTGTAAAGCTCATTTTCTTCCATTACCAGGAAACAAAGAGTAGAGTTATCAGTAGAAACTCGTTACTTGTCTCCTTTCGGCCATGATGAGGATAAGAATGGAGATTTCTGACCAAGGCGACAAGCGATCCAGCAAAAAGGGGGGGGGGGTGTTCATATCGAAGTGACAAGTGACACGATACCTCTGTCTACAAGCAAGCGTTCTTCTCAAATGCTCTAACAGACCAAGGCGACACGCTGCATGACATCCATGACTTTCAGATGCGGAAGCCGAGAAGCGACACGTTTCGAAACGAAGAAGCAAGTCTCGCCTGTTACTTCCGTTTGTCAATATCCTGAATTGGGTCGTCCAGGTCTGGTGTTCGGGCTTTAACAGTGAATACTTACTTGAAGACTGAAGTGGCTTGTCTTTCTTTTCGCTTGTCACTTCGGTATGAACTTCAGTGTCATTTGCAGCCGTCGTTTGCTACTTGTTGCCTGTCGTTTCGGTTTAAAATCTCTCGGCAAGAAAGCATTCAATGCGTAGGCATGACCACCAGACCGAAGCAACACGATAACGCCCCCAGTGCGTGAAACATGCAAGTGGCACGTGTAGTTTGTCATATCACATTTGTTAGAAAGTTTTATTTATTTAAGAATTTTTGTTTCCAAAGCCATTTATCGCTTCGGTACGAAAGTTCCATTGGGACGAAGCGACGAGCAACGAGGGGTTTCTCACTGAAGTAACACAACCCGTGCAGCATAGCATATATTATTGAGTGTTTGTTTCCAAGTGACACGTGTCGCTTCTCGCTTCTGTCTGAAAGCATCCCAAGACTCGTACGGTATTCGAACATAGGATCCCTATTCGTAGAACACGAAGACAAACGTTTATACTTCTCAAAGTTAACGGCTTGATTGCAATCCTTAACTGCATTTAATTTCAATGCAGTTCTTTTTTTAACAGTCGTGTTTGGCAACACTGATAAGTGAAGCGAAGTTTTCACTCTCGCCTCTGCAGCCGCGCCGAAACCTTGGACAGAGAGCTGTGATGTCTTTTTGCGACGTTGCATGCTACACGTATTTGACGTATTCTGTACTCGCTCGCTCTGTTTAACGTGCGACTAAACGAGAGGGGAAAATCTTCACCCGACAACGTCGCAGGGGCAAAACAATCGCTTCCCTGCTTGTAGTAAGTTCACAGCGCATTTTCCCCCTGTGTCTGTTGTCACGGTATCTTACGCTTGATCTCTCCATTGCGTTATTTTCACAAAGTAGGAGCTGTGTCCTGCTCGTCACTTCGGTTTGCGTGTGTTTCTTCATAGTTCAAATGTAAAAAGATAACATACAAATGCTTACGTATTATTATATGCGTATAATGCATTTGCTTATACATAATTGATTGATTGATTTGGTGTTTTAAGTCCACTTTATGCACAATAAGGCTAATCGGGACTGGACCTACAGTTTAAAGTGGGATCCGAACCACTATGAGCTTCCACCTGTTATCGAACCCGGGATCCCTTGATTACAAGGCAACGACGCTACCACTGCGCCATCTTATGCATAAAACAACCGAGAGAACAATGACATGTACATTTGATAATGTTCCCCACCAGAAAACTTTGAGGGAAAAAGCTCGAGTTGAAGACATCGATTTCATTCCTTTTTGATAAATAATGCCTGCAAACAACATGTTTGCCTTCTATGATCTTAACGAAAATATTAAATCCACTGCAGTAAACATTACTTTCAAGATGGCAAAATAAAATGTAAACGACATAAATACTCTTCCCGTTTCTAAACCTGACAATTTATAGCCGTGTATTTGATTGCACTTTATAATTAATAATGAAATTAAGTAAATGGTCACAAACTATTCAGGTTTAGTGAAAGATAGCGTATTCCTTCCCTCAGTGTGGTCTTTATATAACAATATTTACAAAGTTACAGAAGCAAATGTACTTGAAGGTACAGCAAAGATTTTATGCCATCAAAATATATGTGGCGACTGCCTGTGTTCTCCCCTGTGTATGGCAGCGTGCCGTGACACCATTCGAGCAAATGATATGGCTCCACACATTCTCGATCTCTGCCGTAGTGAAAGAGACATGAATGATCAACACCACGCTCTGATGTAATCTAGGGGTGGCGGGTTCGACACGCGGTGGAGGCACATGGCACAGTGGTTCGGATCCCACTTTAAACTGTAGGCCCAGTCCCGATTAGCCTTACTATGCATAAAGTGGACTTAAAATTCCAATCAATCAATCGATCAAAAACCACGCACTGATGAAGCATTATAAAGGGAAGTCTCCTTAAAACGAACATATTCAGTAGATTCGACTCTATTGCAGCTCACCTGCGTGAAGGAAAGGTTAACACAGTGCGTTACGACGATACGTGGTTTCAGGTTCGAATCCCGGCCTGCTCATGGGTGTTCCTTTGACGGTGCCCTTCATCAATTTAATCATATTCTTACTCATCCTCGTCGTTTGGATTAGCCAAAAATGAAAAAAACCGACGCTAAAAATAATCTAATCCAATGTATTCATTTGTTACCTTCTGGCCTCCATGAAGAAGTAGCTACGAAGCCAGAAGCCCTACTTTTGAATTCTGGGTGAGGAATGGATATATCATCGTGTTCGTTCTAATTCCACCATTAATTCTTATTAACGATTAACCTACGACGTAGAAAAACGCTTAAAATTAACGTCGCATTCTTCTGTCGCTTCATTAATGTGGATCATTTCTCTATCCTAGGGGGAAAATGTTAGTTTAGCAACGTGAAGAATATTCGCTTTCGAGGCAACCCAAGGCATTAAGAGGCAGTGGTGTAGCAAGGGGTGAGGGAAGTGCCCGCCCGCATGGCTCCTCACGCGTAAAGGTGCCTCGCGTCGAATGGGCTTGAAACAAAAAATGTTATAAACAGAAGTGGGGGGGACATGGAAAATGCTATTTTTGTGGGAAATATTATTAAAACATTTATTTATTATTTATCTGGTTCTAAATTCTAATTAAACGTTATAATTTGAATGAATACGTCAAATCAGAAGCATAACATACAGGCAGGCAGGTCTTACTTTTCTGACACTTTTGGCTGATCACGATGATGAGGATGAGTAACGATATGATGAAATTGATCAAGGAACACTCGCAAAGAACATCCATGCTCAAACCTGGATTCGAACCCAGAACCCATGGCTTCGTAGTGCGCTGTGCTAACCACTCCGTCCAGTTGGTCGACCCTGGTCGGCGAAATGCTGTTGGGAGTATAGGATGTGACCACCAATGTTATGGTAGTATTATTGTACGAGCTAGTGCTAGCTCGTAGATACAATGCTAAGTGTACACCCAACGGTTAAAACAATATGTCCATCTCCTTTGAATTTTCATTCAGTCTGTTTTCCACAGTGTCATGATAATGGGTTGAAATAGAAACGCAGATGTCAACATAAACTTCGCATGAAAAGAATTAATGACCCCGTAGAACAACACAAGTTGTAGAGTAAAGAGAGAATGAAAATGGTGGTGAACAAATTGCCTACTATTATCTTTCCTAGTTGTAGAATTGTAGAGTTGCAATGTTACGGTCCAAAGTATCGGGAAAAAATCAACTCACTGATAACCCCCTCCCCCCTATCCGACAATCAGCATTCAGCAACGCAATCTCTTACAGACTAAAGTTGTCACAAGGCGTACAGCTTGGTGCTTACTGTTTACGTTCAATTCTCAGAAGTATTCGAATATTTCTGTCTTCCGCAAACTAACAATATTTTATTTTTTTAGAAATGTTCTTGTAACAGCACCATTGAACAGCCGTGAAAATTCTATGGTTAGAAAATAATACATTTGTAAATGAAATGATATATACATTAGCAATCATTATTAAAATGAAGAACATGTCTAAATGTGGGTTAACCCCCCACCCCCACAAATAAAACTCGAAACATTTTGGTAAATACGATTTAAGTTTGAAATAAATTGGGACAGGGATTTGGAAGAATGGACTGTCTCGACTAAATTAAATGTCTTGTAAACACGCATCAATGATTATAAAACAAAAATTACAAGGACAGTTTACTTTCCCTTGGTAGATAAGGTTTAGCATAGTGCTGGCGCAAAGGTGGAAAAAAAGAGGGAAGAGACTACTCCTCTGTTGAGAGAGGATTACTAAATTCAAAATTCCATCTTTCGAAGCGTCATGTTTTGTGCACTAGTTTTTATACAAGTACTTATTGTTAGTTGATTTAATTTATTTGACGTCGCATTTCTACCACTTCTGGCTAATTGCGAGGATGCAAACGAATGTCAGAAATTAATGAAGGGACAATCACAGATTTAAGGTTCTTATCAATAGCAACCACTTTTCGCGACGTGTGCAAGTCGCAACTGGACGTGTTCATTGGCAAAATAGGGGTGACGGAACTATGTTCAGGAAGTGAGTTTCGTGAAAATTGTCTGCTGTGGAAACAACAATGAAATTTCAAACGTAGTAACATCACCACCAAAATACGTAGAGATGTTTACGAATTATGTAAGGGTACAGAATGAAAAAAAAATAACCATCCATATACTACTATATACGCAAACGGAACATATCAGGAAAGTATTCATTACGTCACATTAGTAGATAAACTTGTTTGTAAACCAGGAACTTTATTTTGGATCATTCACTTAAATTGGTCTCCTTAGTAAATCGTATAATCAGCACAAATGCACACAGCAGTAATCAGGATAATATTCACTAGTAATAGTGTTCACAATAAAGAAAATGTAGTAACTGAATGTTTTTTGGCATTCTGTATTGTATCGAGGGCGTTTGTAGAATGTGCAACAGGGACCAAAGCGTCACAGTTTTCTTTGTTCCACTTCGAAACGGTTTGTTACGAATTGTAAGAGACATCACAAACACAACCCAGAAAACAGTAATTAACACAGCAAGCGAACCCTACCAAGCTAAAGCCACAGGGTGGTTTGGTGAGTGTTCTACCTGCTTCCCCTCTCGCGTTTGGAATCGTACTTTCCAACTAGTTTCGTTTCTCTTTCACGGACTTTACCAGTCAAATAATTTAGAACTCCAAGTTACTTGGTGACAAATAAAAAAGTACTACACTAACCCGAAAAAAATTACCTTACTTCACAGAATATAATACTAATATGATCCTTTCTTTAACATGGAATTATCATTACCCGCAGACTATATGAGTGTTTCCAGAGATCTGCTGCATATACCCTTTCCTTCATAACAAACATCAACTAAAAAGTAAAACACGAGCGTTTCTCTATTTGCAGTCCGTCATTGTTTACGTGTAGCACGCAAGGTTAAAGATTCAGGGTTTGAATCCCAGAAAAGCATGTTTTTGCACTTGTCCTTTCTTGCATCATGATAATATGTACAAATGTCTCAGCTCGACAGAATTCAACGGCAGAACTGTTCTGCTGCTTGCAGGAGTGTATGTTATCTGCTTCAGTAATCTATACTCCCGTGTTCCACCTGCCAGGCTGCGAGAGTAGTGCTTTCAATTATTTTGACTGGTATGTAATTTTCGCTGCTGGCTACAAGCAAAGTGTAACAAAATCATACCTCATGTGATATTGAATTTGAATTTAAAAATTTACCATAACTAAAATAGCATTTTTGCACTGTCTTGTTACTAAATTACAAAAAATTTCTGGCTTTCGTTAAAAGCTGAGGCTGCAAAGTGGAACTCAGCACACACAAGGACAAAAAACAGGACAAGACACACAAAATTATACTAGCCATAGTGCCAGTCGCCAGAGCCTCGTTCGTCTGCAAAATGTAGTGTAGGGTGTACTACTTGACAATTGGGTGTACTACGTTGAAGGCCACCCCTTACACCCCACCTCAAGTGGGGATTATTACAGATTAATTATTCGTTAAAATTAACATCAACAAGATAGCAAACAATGAACTATGAATCAAAGAAATTAATAACAGTGTTTGCTTTTCTTTGACGGTTTACTCAGGAAACTGACCAGTGATCCAATATTTTGTTCCCAGTTATTTAAATTCATTATTTTATTATTATTATTATTATTATTATGTAAATCTTGTATCTACAAAGAATATAAAAAAAATAAACATAAGGACGTCTTATTTGAAATTCTTAACCCGTAGCGTGAAACAAAGGGTGGGAGGGACTTCGAAATGCAACAGTTAACTTTCGTACTTGGTTCTTGGAGAGAACGTGTGTAATATTAATTTAACGAATGGATTGTCCAATGAATGATTAATAATTGTGACAGACATGCGGAGCAAGGGGCGAAAATCCCGTGGATAGAACGAAATTACTATTTACATTGGGAACCATCAAACGTGATGTAGTTACCTAACAACCACTGCATAGCCAACCCAAATCTCGACAAATTAAAAGTAAAAGCGAGCAAATGTAGAAATATTATTCAATAGATATTGGTCCATCATTTCCAGCTGAATTGTATCCCCAGACATCTCTCACAAGTGACTTATCAAAAGTTTCATCTCCACACGATTTTGCAAAACTCTACCTCTCCAATTCTACTTCCCTCTCCAGAGGTATACCATGTTCGATTCCCGGTGGAGGCACATAGTGGTTCGGATCTCACTTTAAAACTATAGGTCGTGTCCGATTTAACCGATCTGTGCATAAAAGTGAACTTAAAACTATACATTAAAAAAAACTCGAGAGATATTCCGATCTCCGCACGGAGTGCTTAGCAGAGAGTTTACGAAGCCAATGGTTACGGTTCGCATCTCCCCCTGGACATGGGTGTTCTTTTTAAGTGTTCCTGCATCAACTTCCTAATTTCTTCCTATCATCACTCATCCTCATCGTCGCGATTAGCCAGAGTGATAGAAAAGCAACGCTAAATAACAAAATCGAATCATTCCAGACACACACACACACACACACAAACAACATACATACACTGAAGAGACTGAATAGTAGGAAATGTTTTGACATTTCTTATCACAAGTATGTGTGTTTTACATTGAAGGTAACTTCAATAATGCTTTGAGATGGGCCCAAGATATGTAGATCCGTCAATGACAGTCATTTTTTTTCTCCTCTCTCTTCCTCCGCATTGCTTTTACCGAGAACCGCCGTGTTGCCAGTTTCCTTCAGTGCTTCGTTGTCAAAAGCTTCAAAAGCGATAAATATTACATCTCTACTTTCGATGTCTAAGGTTCATGATGATACAATAGCATTGAATAAAGGCGACGACCATCTGTTCAAGAATGCTTAACATTTTGACAACGCAAGGATAGCATTCTATTGTAAAGAGCTGCTTGCGTCACTCACGCTCCGACTGCTCCCTTACTGTTGGACTTATGCACGTTGTGGTTCGCATACCACTTTTAATTATAGGTCAGCACCGATTAGCCCACCTTTGCATAAAGTAGACTTAGAGCTCAATTTAGCGTGATCACAGGTTCCATTACCGAACATTTCGGTTTCTTGAAGGCAATTGGGGAGCTACGTGAAATAGAGGATAAAGATTACAGGGGCAAAGGGATTCGATGTGCTGACCACGTGTCAACTTATAAGAAAGCCACTTAACAGGCCTTTGTTATTCAAGGCCGTTTCGCCACGGAGTTTTTTCATCGTAACTGTTATGGAGATGATTAATTTTATATAAGATTGTCGAGAAAATATTAACAAAACATCCTATTATTGTGTTTCACGCTAATCGGAGGTGAATTCTGTTACTGGGTGATAGATGGGTGTTATGATATGTCAGCTGTAAAGTTAAGAACAGTGGCGTATTTAGAAGGAGTTTTAGAGCTAGGTAGTCTTATTTTTGCTCAACTTTCCTAAAAAAATCGTCAAATTTAGGAAAAGATGGCATGATCTAGGAGTGGTAAGAAGTAACTCATAATCCCTTTACTGCATTTGTGAGTACGCCACTGAAAGCGTGGGGAATACTGCTGCAAATGGAGAGGGTTCCTTACATAACGATAACAGGAGCGAGGTGTAATGAATGGCTTTCCTGCAAGAGCCTAAATGTCAACCTCTCTTCCACGTCCTGGACTCAGGGGGGGGGGGAAGGTTGCCATTAGGTTATCCTAGGCTATAACCTAGGGCCACACAAAAATGAGACACTGAAGGGACAGAAGTGAAGACCATGGACTATTAACATTTCTTAATGTTGTGATAATGGCAAATTAAAACATGTCAAATCCTATTACTTGCTTATTTCGTGAACGAAGGACTATCTAGCGCTTAAATAAGTTCTTACACAATGACCTATTTTCAAACGTCACCTAGATCATACAAACAATATGTACCGATATTGTATCAATGTTTTGAACTTTACAAGTGTTATTAGTACAGAGCATGCAGTCAGTGAAAATAAAGTACCATGATATCAAAATTATTAATAAAAATGTCTACAGTGCCCGAAAGAAAAGATAGCCTAGGGGCCCAAATTCTATATACTATCCCGCTCTGCATGGGCTGCATTTTGCAGACAATTTGGGCATTGACGTCTAGATTCAAATACAGTCTGTTTGTTGCGTACTGTCCAAACATTTTTGTCATTGCCCTCACATCAATTCCATCCTAATCTTAGCGATTGACCAAATGAAACAGAAGCGAGAAGTGAAATTAGTTAAATCAATCTGTAGATAACAGTAGAAAATGGCTGTGCCAACCTCAAATTGAAGATTCCTATCGCAAATGTATAATATAACATGAAGGATAGTATGAATGATGAAACAGATTGTTGGAACAAACACAATTTCATGTCAAGGTTTTCCAGAATGCGAACCTAGGACCCCGAGTTTTGTAACACGGTACGCCAACCATTCAGCCACAGAGCCGACCTGAAATACTTTTTTTATTATTATCTAAACCTCAAAATAATATGTTAATATTGAATCAATGCTTTTTCTTGTTCACATCACATCACCTAAAAATTATCAGTGATTGAAGGGTGTGTGAGGCCCTGCACATCGTTTTATATATTCTGTTAGATAGTCTGGTCATTGTTAAGAGACTAAACAAAATGCAGGACTACATTTAGAATATAATCGTTATATTTGCACCTTCAATCACTGCCACAATCACTGTAGGTGTAATGCCTATAAAGTGTGTTTACAACACGCTCCGAAACGTTTGCCGGAATCATTGCAATGGGTGTGATTTCGCAAAACAATTGTGGGGGAAGTTGTTGGCTGAATATCATCCAATGGTAACATCCTCTGAGGCTCTGATGGTGTACAGCAAACTTAAACCATATTGGGAGTACTGCATTCCCAACTAGTTGCCCCCATGCAGACGCCACTGTTGCTTGTGTATATAAGTGTTCACTCACTTACAAGCGAAACCGAAACTCGAGCTCTCAGCGAGACAACTCCAGGCGCCGTGAAACAGATAACGGTTGAGCCACTGACGTTCGTTGGAACATGCATTTCTACAGTCGTGGCGTCCCACTGCTTTGGTTGCGTTGAAGTATTTTGACAGGTGTCCGTATTTCGTTGCAGGATACATGCAAGACTTAACAGAAGAATGTTAATGATATGCATATGATATAAAATGGTGATTAATTATTATTCGGAAATTAATAGATGATTTCTCTTCTGCAGAGTGTAAGAATGTTTTCTTCCGATAAAATTAACGACGAAATAGTAAAAAAATATTTAACCAGAAGTCAACAAAGTGAATAACAGCCCTTGCTTTTATTTACCTTTTGATATATTACCAAAGCAATTACCGACCTTTTTTTTAATACTGCCGATACTGTGCGTAAATGCAGTCAGTACCCCTGCCCCCAAAATGATATGTTTAATGTCTCCTTATATATATATATCTCTGCCTCTAATTAATTATATATTTGGCACGTAAGACAGATGAAACTGACATAGGAATTCGAACCTAGAATTTATTGTGTTCAGATAATGAGTCGACCGACATTTAACAATCGTGACGTCCTTTAACTTCTCCAGGCACAAATAGCCTAGATATATAAATTTACTTTCTTTTGGTCTATAAAACACCCGATATTAACACAATTTCAAAAAACATCTTTTACATATGAAGCAAATTAAAACTGATTTGTGAGGGCATAGGAGTGCGCACGTGGGTTGCCAGTGGTGCATAAACACCTTCAAATGCGTCCTCAAAAAATTAAGAATGTAGAGACAACCATTATAATAATGAAAATAATGTCTCCCCTGCTGTCTTGAAATTTGAATTTAATGGTCGGACCTTTCTAAAGTTAAAGCCAGAAGAGTGAAACGACTTGCAGCCAAAGCTATCCTCTTCTCTAAATTTAAGCTGCTCTTGCCTATCCTCTTCTCTACTCTGCTTCATAAATAACAAACGTGTCGTGAGGCTAACGCTCTCTTCATTTTCGTCAGTTAATTTTTGAACAGCCTGTGTAATTTTACTTTTCCTCCTTGATATTTTGCTTTTCTGACAGTGCGCAGCATATCTTCAAGGAAAAAATTCTTCTAAATGCAACTCAAATTTCGTAAATTCTTCTTCGCTCATTCCCGTGCAAGATTTATGGTACCACTTTTTACAAAAACTACATTCTATTGCCCCCTCATAACAAAGTTCCTTGACGCAGCATTGAAGTATTTTATTCCAGCCTATTTCGGCTGCTTCGTCCTGAGACTGAGAGCTCGACGTTCGAACTATGTTTGTACCACTGACCTACTTATCACTAGCTCGCTAATCCCTTAATCCTGTACAGCTGCAACGAAAGAGCCTGCTCACCCGATCAAACTGTACAGCTATTTTTCACTTTCTTACGTAGTACACAAATATCTTACACACAAATAATCCTATCTAAACTTATTATTAACAAGATTTCTTAAGTTAAATGTATTATCTCAAAAAATAATCAGAAGGAACTCCCGGTACAAGGCACCATGTAGCGTTATACAAAATTGATTCGAAGATGAATTTTTTTGTGGACTGACGTCAAAACAAAACAGTAAATAAAACCGACAGTGGATTTATATATATATATATATATATATATATATATATATATAATTAATAGAACTGTGCTTTATAGGTGAGATTTCAACATACAATATTTATACATCCAGGCCCAGGTATCTGACATCAACGGTTTATACACGTTTTCCGGAATACGTTGAGCGCCAGCTTCCAGAATAGATTTGTTGAGATACAATAAGATTTTTTTTCAATAACTCTTTGTACCGTACAGAAATTTATTTTTTCTTGTTGTAACCAATGTTGCCTACTACACATGGTAAGAAACTACCTACGCTGTCGTTATTTATTTATTATTTTATTGTTACTGTATATTTTTAATTTCATCACTCCAGGCGTTAACTTCCTTAGTAAATATACTCAACACTAAACACACTAATCAATGAACGCACTGAAGCACTAAACACATGGAGGGAGTTGGGGGGAATATAAACCTGGATGGTGACTAAAATCCAGTTGTATATCTTCTATCTTCCTTAGTTCCGCTGTCTAGGGGTCCCGGGTTCGAATCCCGCTCGGGCTTGGTTGTTTGTAAATGCCCATTCATCAATTTCATCATTTCATCCCTCATCTCCATCTTCGCAAATTAGCCAAGAGGTACAAAACGCGAAGTAAAATAAACTAAATCAATCAATCAATCATTCAGTAAATTCGACTCTATTGCTAACGGCCCCCATGGCTGAGTGGTTAGCACATCGTGCTACATCGGCAGGGGTTCAGGGTTCGAATCTCGGCCTGAGCATAGATGTTTGTGAGTGTCCAGTCATCAATTTCATCATATAATCATCATTCCCATTGTCGAAAATTAGCCAAAAGTGACACATAAAGCGAAGTAAAATAAAGTAAATCAATCGGTCAATCTATTGCAGCTAACCTTCGTGGCGGAAAGGTTAGCACATCGCATTACGACGCTACTTCGGTGTTCCTTTGTGGATACTTTTCATAAATTTCATCGTATCATTACTCATCCCCATAGTTTCGACTAGCCAAAATGGATAAGAAAAGCGAAGCTACATAATAATAATCTAATCAAATTCACTTTATTTTGTTCATTTTTTTACCTTGCTGCCTCCAGGAAGGACTGGCTACGAAGCCAGAAGTTCTAATTTAGAATCATGAGTAAGGTATGCCATTGTGTTCCTTCCATCATTTATATCTGCATTCCAGCATTAATGGTCATTAACGATTAACTAAAGAAAAGCGACTCAGATCTACATTAATAGGCTATACGTTTAATTTTTACTGTCACTTCATTAATGTGGATCATTTCACTATCCTAGGGGAAAATGTTACTTGAGCAACGTAAGGAATACTTGCATTCGAAACAATGCAAGACATGGGAGGGGGATTACTAAATTTAAACTATCACCTTTCGAAGCGTCACATATATTTTATGCAGTTTATGCTACACTGAGAGCATTTTATTGTTAGTTCATTTAGTTTATTTAGCGTCGGATTTCTACCATTTCTGGCTAATTGCGAGGATGCAAATGAATGTTAGAAGTGGAGAAGGGACGATCAGAAACATATAACGCAAACCCCACAGAGGATGATTATGTATGGCAGTTGGCAGTGGCTGAAAACAAAAATAAAGTATTTAAATTTCTCCTTCCGAATTTTTATGTGCTGTTTTATGTGCATGCATTACTTTTAAGCTCTTCTTGGTGATTTTTTTTTCTACCGCCTTGAATT
Organism: Lepisma saccharinum; assembly: GCF_977018435.1. Lineage (NCBI taxonomy): Eukaryota > Metazoa > Arthropoda > Insecta > Zygentoma > Lepismatidae > Lepisma > Lepisma saccharinum. The sequence goes on from NW_028143060.1 coordinate 317,503, forward strand.
TCTTTGGCCGTTATCTCTTTGTATCGATGTCACGGACCCAAACAGCACAAGTGACGTCACAGAAAGTACAGTAGTGCATCCCAAATGGCGCAATGTTACCGTAATACGTCAACATATTATGCGCCGCTCAGTGTTCTGTTTTTTACCCTATAGCTACACCGAACAACCGATTGGGAATTTTAGGTTTGAAAATTAAAGCCTTAACCTCCAAAAGTATCATATTAATATGAAAGATTAATCTTAGAAAATGAAAGAAACTCTTCAACAAAGTTTTAAACTATATACGAATTGTAGTTATAAAAACCTACCGATTAAATTATATTCTTACACCAATATCCATATTTTGAAACATATTTTTATAGAAATAAATTACGGCTTTTCAACAACACTTTTAATGTCAGTTAAAATATATTCATATTTTCAATCATTGATTGACGCATAGTCGTAACGTAATTTCCTGAGAAATATGGTGTGAAAAGATTAATTTCCCCACTTCTAAAGGTTCGACTCTGTGGACGAGTGCGTTGAGTGACCGTACACTCCGAGTTCGAGTCCCGTCAGCCTGGACGAGGCTGTTTTGTGAGTGTCTCTTCATCCATTTCATCCATTTAGCATAATCATGATCCATCGTCGTGAATAGTCAAAAGTGGAAGAAAAGCGACATAAAATAAATATCAAATACAAATGGCTTCTAAACAACACTGGTGTGGCAGACGACAAAGCTTCGTATTGTCCATAAACTCCACAAATGAATCTCGCAGTCCATCACCCTTCCCTACCCCCCACTTCCCTTTTAAACAGGGGATCATTTCGTGGGCTTATAACTGTACAAATATAAGACATAAAATAGAACAAAGTAGGTTTCACCGGTGACCAGTAGCATAGAAGCAGCTCCCTCAATGCAGGGAAGGGGGAGGCTAGGGAGCTGGAAATGTTGTCTATGCCTTCAAATATTGGATAATTTCACGTACATATTTTTTACACTAATAAACCGGTCTAAATTGTCCATTTTAACCCTAAATTGAGTAAAGAAAATTTCCTCGCTCGGCTCACAATGAGAGCTTTTCTTCATATAGAGTATATATGTTCTAAAATAATACTTTCGACAGAAGCAAAAGTTTAATGATGTGTAAAGGGTGTGTCGAATTGTGTTGTTCTCGTTGGCATACAATTCTCAACCTACGGCTCTCTGAATGCACAAATTTTAAACAATATTCATTGTACAACTTCTCTAAGTGAATGTAATGTATTCGCTATATGTTATACGTCTAATAATAATAATGAATGCATGTTAACTGAATCAAGTCTTTTTCGGTGTAATGTGCTTTCGATCCCCTAGAAATCTTAAATATCGATCTTTATGTGTGAGGCGAGACTTTTTGCCCCTGGAGGAAATCTGTCGACGCTAACTAAACAGATTGGTGAAACTTCAACTTCCCTGGGTAAGCCAAGGTTTGCCAAGCAGTTTTTCATTGAATGACACCATGTCAGTGTATGGAGTCCAATTAATTTTGAAAGAAAAGCAGAATGAAACGATACCAAAATTAATGAACAACCATGAGTAGAAAAATTGCGAAAATAATTAAACACGAACACTTTCAGCAAGAATAGAGGTTACATGGAAAGAACGCAGTAAAGGTACAGCTGTTCCCTTTGCATTGCGCCATGACTGAACATCATGGGAGTGTGGACTGTTGAGTTATAGGGCATAATATGATAAGGTAACCTGATTACTGCAACAATTCTATGCTGTCTTCACCCGAAAAATATACGCAATGTTAGTAGTATAGGTGACTTCGCACACGTCACACTGCGAGAGGAGGGGCCCGTGCCCCAAGACTCCATTCCGATACCGGAAAGTGAAAGAAAGAAAATAATTATGATGATAGATTGGATTCTTGAAGTGCATCCGATTTGGAACACCTTTTATTAAATAATTCTGAATTTTGCGTACGTATTATGTGTGCCCATATTTCTATTATTCATTTAAATTATGAAACTAATTAGTACATTAATACTTGCTATTTAATCAAGTTAAAACATCATGACACTTTGCTGAATGAGTTGAAAGGTGCTTAGACTTAAAATGTGCAAAGGTGACAGAGAACAGGCGATTGGTTTACATGCTGTTAACGAACAGCGATATCTCTTTATATGTAGGTCATCACGATCTCTCGCACAAACACACGTCATAAAGGAAGCAATAAAGAAAGATTCTGCCGAACTACTCTCCAATTAAAAATTATGGCTACTGGAGTTTGCACCCAAATTAAAAATTAACCACTTAACTTATTGAATTCGGATTTAAGCTAAAAAAACTATTTTTTTTTCAAGTATGCTTTCAATTTCTTATCGTCGTGAGAACAAAAAAATGCAGCTTTTTTGTTGTTTTTCAAACTATGCTCTCTTTGAGATTCTGTAATTAAAAAACTTGTGGTCCAATCCGGACGAAATTTAAATACGTAGCTCTACTGGTTAATTTTTAATTGGAGTTCAAACTCGAGTCTCCATAATGTTTAATCCGACTGTAGACAATCATTCGCTCTCAGGCCATATGCCCTGAAAGCAGAGAAAACAGGAATGGCATAGTCTCACTTCTGTCCGTACTTTCAAGCGGCAACCCTCGAATCAGCCACGAACGGCGTCACCCACCCCCTCCCCTCCCTTAACGTCCCCTCGCACTCAAGCAAGAAGCACAGCGTCGGAGATCCAATTGCTTACATGGGCCAATCTTGAAGGTCTCAAACAATTATTAAAATTCTGGTTTGAAAAATTGCGTTAATACTTTTTAACAATTTTCCGCAAAGTTTAGCTAAATCTAAAGAATAAACGCGATAATATGGAGTCATGAACATCGTGTTTGTACCTTCATAATTTTATCATTCCACCTCATTGTCTCGATTCATCCACGAAATAGACCAGCGGCGAAAAGTAAACAAAATAGAAATAGCTATGTAGGGAACATTTTAATTGAATAGGTCGCTAATTCTTTCTAAATAATGTGACGTGTAGAAACGTTTATATTACAATCGAAGCAAGCAAGAAATATTTTTTTGCAAAATGGAGGGGAAAACCGGTAATTTTGACCAAATATTTAGTCTAAAATTTCTACTAAAGTAAAAAGTTGTTAACCGTAAGTGGCTGCTGGGAGGTCAGAATGTAATGTTGATTTATTTGGGAGATGTAGGAAATGTCTCGTCTGACCACCCACTTCCCCCAAACACAAAGTGTGCCTGTATAAAATGAGTAAGCATAATAGTCCTTCCATTAATACTGGCCATGGTTTGATTGCATTATCTTTCAGACATCTGTATTTCAACTGACTTGCAAAAGCGTTTTAGCATGATTTTTCTTTTACATTTGTTGAACAAAGAAAACTGGGAAACATTGTTAACTGTTCGACCATTTCTTACATTAATAATACGCAAATGCGCGTAGGCGTGGAACTAAACGTACTTGCAATCACACGTGTAGGTACTTTAACTTTGTTTCGGGCGGGGTATAATACTAGGAAACTCATTAACATACATATACGTATTGCATTCTCCGTACCTTGTCCGGTACCCCTAGTGTCGTAGCGCCATGTGCTAACCAGTCCTCCACGGGGGCCTGCCGCGACGATATATCGCCTTCATGATAAATATCGCCAAATGTCGTGACTATATATCGCTGACACCTTATATGTCGCCAAATATCGTGACGTTATATCGCTGACACGATAGATGTTCTAAAATTTATTGACGATATATTGCGCAACACTAGTAAAAACTAATAACCTGGAAGTTAAATTGGAAGTTTTATTCGAAAATAAACGAAAGAAGGCAAGGAGAGGAAATTTAAAATTACAAACAGATTTAATAAATGATTCAAATGCTTGTAGGTAAGCGAAGATTTGTGGCCACCGAGAAAAGTGAGTTTACACTGGATATAAAGCAAAACAAACAGCCCGACTATTTCTTAAAAGTTCTTGAAACAAATGGGCCGGAGAAATCAGACCATCCCATTGGCTGGTCGCAAATCTGAGTTAACCATTTTTCAGGACCAAACTTGAAACCAAAGCTGAAGAAAAGAAAACAGGCAGTTTCTGGATCCACGCATCTTTCAAATCTCCATTGCCGAAGTTGAAATTAAAAGATCGTCGAAGGGAATGTAAGGACACTTTATGTTTTGAAACATAAAAATAAACAAAACAAATTTTGCACTTTCATTTAGCGTATCGAACCGTACTCTTGGTTATTTGTTAGTTTGATTTTGCAAGTAATCCTCTGCTCCAACACACCACACAAGCACGTGGGGCCTCTCCGATGGCGTAGTGGCAACGTTGTCGTTTTGCCAAGAGGTCCTGGCACACAGTACAGTGGTTCGGATCACACTATAAACTGTAGGTCCAGTTCCGATTAGCCTATCTGTGCATAAAGTGCACTTTATTAACAATTCAAATCAACCACATATTCATAGATTTGTATGAAGTCAGGTAGAAGTCGTAGAAATAGTATAAACATATGTTTAAACGTTTTGGTATTATATTATCAAAGCTCAATTATTGTTCTCCCCTCCAATAATTCCCATCAAGCATCGTGTCACAACCCCCTCCCTCCGGACACCCCTGCCTCCAGTTTGTTTCACGACTGAGTTCACTTAAAACATTGTCGGGTCAACTTAAGTAGCTGTTTTGTAGGGATATAAGAAAACAAATGCAGAAGTTATTAACTTTGAGCATCTCAAGAATTCTCAGAATTCAAGATTAAAGAATTTTTACTTAGAAATGCAGAAAGTGATTAAAAACAAATTCTCACGATAACTTATGACATGTGTTTACAAATTATTTATCTCGGTCAATAAGACTTACGAGCGAAAAATATGTACGACTTCCAGAAAAGATAATAATGATTTGAGATTTCCCCGCAACATGCAACACAGTGGCCACAAGCGATAAAATAGTAAAAATATACACATTTTTGTAAGTACTGTATACTGGTTGTATACATTCTGAAACAATAACGTCTAAGATTACATCAACTTCATACATTCTCTCTTTCCTTTTCCCCCTACTGAAAGAACTTTTCGTTAAGTGCTTTGGTTAGCGTAATTTGCATTGGATACCAAACTCTAGATTGAATTATTCTTGTAATAAATTGTTGACTATCAGCCAAGACATCAGAAAAGCGTCTTTGTCGTATTAGAACTTTCCTAACTTTACGCCTCCTCTCTGATAATTTTGATTGATTCCGACGATGAGAACGAATGATGAAGACAAGAAATGACAAAAAAATATTTAAAAATTTGTTTTAAGTCAACTTCTTGCAAAGATCGGACTCCACAATGTGCCTCCGCAGGGAATAGAACCTAGAACCCCTTGATTACAAGGCAACTGTGTTACCCACTGCACGATACACTACACAAAAATAAAACAGTCATTCCCAAACAAGGGGTGTATGCTTTATGTGAATAAAGTGGCCTTAAAATTAAAACAAAAACTAAAAAAAGAAAGATAGAAAGCAGAAATAAACTCAAGGGGTTCAACCTTGAACCGTTGGTGATGATATCTACCTTCTGTCATTTGACATCTGAAACCTTTAGTCGATTTCCGTTGCGGAGTAAACGGCGTAACACGCTGTGAAGCCTCAGGTTCCTACGTACCTGGTCAGGCGTGGATGTATCATTGTGTGATCCATCACCATTTCATCGGTTCGTCATTTATCCTCTTCGTCGCAATTAACCAGATAGGTAGAAAATTGGCGTAAAATAGAAATACACTGAAACCCTTAGTTTAGTGTTGTATTGGCGATGCTTGGCAACTGTAACCACAAACATTCGTTCGTGTATTAGACGACCAAGATTTGAAATGTGTGCTCCTTTTCGAAGAATTCAATTGCTACTTTTTGCACAGAAAGGCTATTCGAGACTGAACCTACAGTCTAAAGTGGAATCCGAAACACTGTACCACGTGTCCACACCGGTATCAAACCCGTGACGCGACCCCTTGATTACAAGGCGACGCTATCGTTTTCCAAGACCACAGCAAAACGTCCTTTTGCTGTATACAGTCAACGGCAAAAATTATAGCAGGCAAGATATCAATAATTTTCCTCCATTATTTACTTTCCCAGACAGGGCTTTTTTTAAGAAGCTGTATGACGATTCCGATCCTTGAAAATCACATTGAGGAACACAGACTTAATTAACATAATGATGAGCAATTTGTCTATTATTACATTTGCCTTCGATTGTGCGCACAACACAGGAATTCTGCATTTATCGCAAGTTACACAGGAAGAGCGAGAGAAACCTGGGAAGTGCTTCTACATATAACATCTAAAAGCAACACCGAGTTGTTTCCCCCCCATCCCTTATCTGCGAGGGGCTTAGTGGGCATGGTTGCCACTGCTTCAGAAACACATTCAGGCCGTGTGGGAAGAGAGAGAACTAAGAACGCTCACTCCCGTGTTCTCTCAGCATTGCTTCACGAAACGTATAACAGAAATATTTTCAATTTAAACTTTGTAAACCAACTTTATGCTTTAATGTTGAAAAAATAACGTTATTTAAAAGCAGCGAAGTTAATCATAAAAGATGAGTGTCTGGCAACCTTAGATACCGATAGAAGAGAAACAAGATCGCCTGCTTGACAGTAAGGTTGTCCTGTCTCCTGGTTGCAACGTTGCAAACGCAAGCTGCAGAAAATGCAAGCTCTTCGAAAAAAAGTTTAGAAAACACCTTTTTTTATAATCAATAGGTCTACAAACCGAAGGCAATAGCAATTGAATAGAATGGCCATATTTTCACGCAACAACTTTACTTTTTACTCTACCTTTTTTTTTGTCTGAGAGCGTACCGGGGGTGGGGTCTGTACACTCCCCTAATACATGAGCAATATTCAAAGAAATTTAAATGCAGTATTTATTCATTAATTCTGTATAGGTTATACAGGGTGTTTCTAAAGGTCGTTTACAACGCTTGGGAGGTGATTCCTCACACGAAAACAAGCAAAAAGTCTAAGTTCCATTTTTACGACTGAGGCTTCGTTTCCGAGATAGGAGCCTCGCAAAAGGTGACAAAGTGAACGTCACACCTGACTTGGACGAATACTATAACAGATAGAGAGGCGGTTCCAAGGGAATCATAAAGGAATCGTATGTGCTCAGTCCGGAAGTCACTATGAAAAGTTCACTGCACGCATGCGCAATGGAGTCCTCAAAGGAATTGGGGATTTCCAGCAAGAAAAATACATGGAAAGGGTATGTAACGCAGCAAGAAGGACCGTGACAATGAGAAATGCGTTAAAGACAACACATCCCGACGTCAAACATCAAAACATGAGCACCGAACACAAAATCCGAAAAGTTGAGCACGGTTGCATACCCCAGTTACACGCGAGGAATGAACGAATCATGTCATGTGGCATACGAGAGACACATTACTCCACCAGGAGGAGGGAAAGAAAAACACATTATCAGGTGATTGCGACAACGTGTATTTTTACACGCGACAACTACGTAATATTCCCCCCCCCGACACACACACACAACAAACAACAAATGCTACAATATCTTACGCACAGACAGTCCGTGTCACTGTACAGCAACTGAAGATGTCACTTTCACCACACAAAGGGGGTGGGGAGCAATACCAAGAGTGTTCTCACTGAGATTTGCAGAGGGCAATAATCACAGACGGTTTTCAAAATGTCTGCCATTCACTTCTACGCAGAGATGACAGCGACATTTCAAGGATTGTCGAGTACGAGCAAACAAGCCAGATGTATCTGCTTCCGTCGCGGCGGCGACGTTGATGCGACAACGAGGTCCTCAGCTGATGTGACAGGTGTGTCGTATACGAGGGTTTTCATTTCTCCCCAGAAGAAAAAATCGAGAGGGTTGAGATCTGGCGACCTCGGTGGCCAAGGAACATTCTCATCACTAGCAATGAACCTATTGCGAAACACGTCATGCAGGAAATGTCGTACATTACAATCGATATGAGCTGGTGCACCATCGTGTTGGTACCATATTTCTTGCCGCAGTGCCAAAGGTACGGTCTCCAACATTTCAGGCAGAACGTCACTAAGAAATGCATGATACGTGCGACCATTCAGGCGAACAGGGAGAATGTATGGTCCAATTAAATGATCATGTACTATCCCGCACAACACATTCACTGAAAACCTGTGCTGGTGATGGGCCACAAAAAGTGCATGTGGGTTGTCAAAGTCCCATACATGACTGTTTCTACTATTGAAGACATCAATCCTGGTGAAAATGCCTTCATCTGTCCGCAATACGTTTGCCCCGAAGTGAGGGTTTGTGTCCAGATGATGCAACAACCATTGGCGAAACTCCATACGAGGGCGAAAGTCACGAGGTAACAGTTCTTGTACTTTCTGCAGTTGAAAAGGGTGCATTCCTTCCTCTGACAACACTCGACAAACATTCATGAGACGTGTTTCGTGCCCGAGCGAGCACGCGCGTACTAGTTCCAGGATGTTCTGCGACCGCTGTTAACACATCTTCTGCAAACTGATGTGTGCGTACACTTCGAGGTCTTCCAACTTCTTGCCGCGGTGGTAACACTGACCCTGTTTCACGCAGTCGATTGTCCACTACCTGAAAGAAGGTGTGAGACGGTAAAGGTCTATGTGGAAAGCGTTCTCCATAAAGACGCCTTGCCTCGCGGCTATTACCACGTGCCTCCCCATACATGAGATGCATGTCTGCTAGCTGCTGGGTCGTATACGCAGCCATCTGTGTAATAGGGAGCTGGAACTGCAAAGTATTGTTTTTGTTTAACACTGGCACACTGCACAAATTGGCCGTATCACCGTACGAACACCACAGACCAATTGTTGCGATACTTGACTTGTCCACTCCACCACGTCAACTTCTTTCAATACAACATACTAGTACTCTTCAATGCGTATGACAACCTAGAGCGAACTGCTGATCATATCCCAGCACCTGCAACACGACTGGAACGACTGCCGGAGAGAACCAACCCTTCGAGCTCCTCTCGCGGGAACAGCAGTCATGAAGGTCAAACGTAGACTACAAGAGCCAGACTTGCCTGTGCAGCGCTTCCAAAACTGGTCTCTTTTACGTCACAATGATCGCGTGCGAACACTTTTGGTATTGCTCCCCACCCCCTTTGTGTGGTGAAAATGACATCTTCAGTTGGTGTACAGTGACACGCACTGTCTGTGCATAAGACATTGTAGCTTTTGTTGTTTGTTGTGTGTGTGTGTCGGGGGGGGATATTACGTAGTTGTCGCGTGTAAAAATACACGTTGTCGCAATCACCTGATAATGTGTTTTTCTTTCCCTCCTCCTGGTGGAGTAATGTGTCTCTCGTATGCCACATGACATGATTCGTTCATTCCTCGCGTGTAACTGGGGTATGCAACCGTGCTCAACTTTTCGGATTTTGTGTTCGGTGCTCATGTTTTGATGTTTGACGTCGGGATGTGTTGTCTTTAACGCATTTCTCATTGTCACGGTCCTTCTTGCTGCGTTACATACCGTTTCCATGTATTTTTCTTGCTGGAAATCCCCAATTCCTTTGAGGACTCCATTGCGCATGCGTGCAGTGAACTTTTCATAGTGACTTCCGGACTGAGCACATACGATTCCTTTATGATTCCCTTGGAACCGCCTCTCTATCTGTTATAGTATTCGTCCAAGTCAGGTGTGACGTTCACTTTGTCACCTTTTGCGAGGCTCCTATCTCGGAAACGAAGCCTCAGTCGTAAAAATGGAACTTAGACTTTTTGCTTGTTTTCGTGTGAGGAATCACCTCCCAAGCGTTGTAAACGACCTTTAGAAACACCCTGTATACGCGTGACTTACAAAGTACGAAATTACCTTACATATAATTTTGTTGTGGATTTGTCACATTTTACATTGTTATAACAATTTTCTTCTGCGATAAACAAGTGCTTAGCTTTCCTTAAGCTGTCATTGAATATAAGTCAACTAAAGAGAAAACCGAAATCCTCAGCATTGTACGTACCAACATGTTACACTGGCGACACCACACAAAATTAGATAAACTTCTTAATACAACGACCTCGTACTCTAAACCAAACCAACGCAATGCTCAGGTTATAATACCAATAATATGGCTACCGTTCCAAGTATTTTTTTTGTGAAAGTATTGTGGATTGTGTGGATTAGTACGAGGTGAAGGTAACTAATTTGTACCGTCTGGTTAACCACGACTCGGATATGAGAGGACGTGCAGAACGGAAGAAACGGAATGTTTCCTGCAAGTTATCTAAGGTTCTGGTCAAATAATCGTCTGCAATAAGTGAGAAATAATTCCAAAGGGCGGAATCACAGCCTGATTTCTTGAAATTGCTGTTCTCTGCTTGCTTTCCTACTCAATAACATGCAACTCGCTATCACTACAATTCACGAATGTTGACGAAAAGAAGATTTAAATAAATAAGGCATTTTGCCACCCCAAACTCGTGCACCCCAAGGTCCGGGCTGAGACGTTAAGGCAAAATAAATTCATTAAATGAAGGGCTCTGGTATAAAACATGGTAAGTGACATCTTACCATGTACATCTTACACGTACCATCTTACAAAAATGATCAAAATGTCACAAACAGTTCAATCTGTTCTTTATACTTAATTTTTTGCGATTCTCTTGTCACCTGAAGTGAAACGAAGGAAGGTTTTTCACCGTAACACTAGATTGCTCAATATCCCTCGAAACGATCTCCTCTCAGCGGATGATAGTGCATGAGAACTATTGGGAGCGAAGAGGTCCAAGGGCGTTTCCCCAACAATCTCTCTTTCAAAAGATCATTAACAGATCTACAGCAATAGCAACGTATTCACAATTAAAGTGAAACAAGAAAGGACAATAAATATAAGAATGGAACCTAATTGATTTATATTAATAGAAAAACTAAACACAATATTTCAAGTGTTACGCCGACATCCGTGGAGGAGTGGTTAGCAAAGCGTGCTACGACGCCTGAGGTCCCGGGTTCGAATCCCGGCCTGGGCATGGTTATTTGTGAGTGTCCCTTCATCGGTTTCATTGTACATCAGCATTTTCATCTTCACGATTAGCCAAAAGTGGCAGAAAAGCGAAGTAAAATAAACCAATTCAATCAATCAATCTTTCAGCTGTACCATAATAAAACAATTTCATTAATTTTGAAATTAATTGACATCTTTAACCACTTAGTAAATAAATCAGTTTGCTACTTTATGCAAATCTGATATTTATGAAAGTAAAAAATAATTCTTTAAATGTATTTAATAATGTTATTTCTAAATATTTAGTGATTTAGTAATTAGTAATGTTGTATTTAATTGCGTATACATATTAGCGCGCACGTGCGTGTAGATTAAGATCTTCGTAAACCTCAACCAGTGATTTCACACCATGTACACGAAGCAAAAAGAAGAAGAGTCAGTATTGATTTATTTATTTTGTGTTTTAAGTCCACTTTATGCACAGTAAGGCTAATCAGAACTGAACCTACAGTTTAAAGTGGGATCCGAACCACTATGTGCCTCCACCGGGCATCGAACCCCGTACCCCTTGATTACAAGGCAACGACGAAGAGTCAATATGATGTTACACCCATATTCTGCCTTCCGTTCCAAAGATATGGGCCTTCCTGATTGTTTCATGCCCAACGCTGTCGCTTTGTAATGAAGGGATCCCGAGATCGAACTTTCATGCCTGCTTGGGGTAGATTGATCAGAGGCTCGAATCCCACTTTAAACTGTAGGTCCTTCCCGATTAGCCTATCATGCAAAACGTGGACTCAAAACAAAGTTAAACCACAGATGAATGTGGTTTGACCAAAGTTTTGCTTTGACACGTACGCTATATTAAACGATGAAACAACATTGACCCCCCACCCTTCACTCATCCGTTTTGCTTTGTAGTTCGCATGTATTGACTTGAATTATATCCTACTTAAGTGGATGATGGACCAAGTTTGATGTACAGATATTACCAACGATGGCAAAAACGAAGTACGTAGTGACTAGCAGCTAATGCAAACGCAATTTTGAGTCTGTAGCTTTTCCGAACGCGGGATGAGACTTCCTGGCGCCATTCTTTACTCCGCAGACGCTGCCAGCAAGGGAGGGCACGAAGCAAGTTGCACAGAATTAGCTATCGCTTGTGGCGTTCTGAAAGCCCACTGTGGAAAATCAAGGAACTCACCAAAGAGTGTTTTCTTTTTACTTTGTACAGTCAACAGCAAAGTAATGGTAGGCAAATTGTCTATTGCTATCTTCATTACTTTTTATTCTATATCCTGTGCTGTTTTAAGGAATGACACTATGTTGGTTCGAAGCAGGCATTGCCCTCTTCATATTGACGTCATTATTTCAATTCAGTTTCATCACATTGTGTAATACAGACCGAATGAAAATGGTGGTGGACAATTCGACTACTGTTTCTTTCGCCGCTGAGTGTACAGCTGAACTATTAAATACATTTATAAAATGATCAGAAAATACTATAACTTTAGATTAATTCGTATTTTCTTTTTAAAAAAATTCAGCCTGAGGCTATCCAACTACTCTTCTTTAGCCAACATATTTAAAGACGCTAAAAGCATGAAGCTTGTACAAAATTATGTAACGAAATTGCTAATTTGAAGCAAGTATATATGATAAAATATTTTGAGACTCATTTTAATCAACGCAAAGCAATGTATATTTTCTGCAGCGACCAATTTATTCGTCCAACAAACTTATGTAAGTTATTTAGATAACTATCCACTTCTAGTCGTTCCTCTGGACCGGCACCAGAAGGCAGAGTGGTTAGCACATCGCGGTACGACGCCAGGGGTCCCGGGTTCGAATCCTGACCTGGGCACGGAAGTTTGTGAGTGTGCATTCATCAATTTCATCATATGATCACTCATCCTCATCTTCGAAAATTAGTCAAGAGTGACACAAGAAGCGAAGTAAAGTAAAGCAATATAATCAATGAATCGTTCCTTTGGGGCAGGTAGGAGATTCAGTTCAGACGCGATTGAGTAATGTGGAACTGTTTCACCCCTAAATAGAACCGAGATGCAATGCGATAATATTTTCTTCCGCCCTTCTTTTCCTTAGATGTTCGACTGTGCAATATGGCAATTACCAGTTTGTTACTGATAAAGTAAAAACATATAAATGTGAAGGATAATAGCAGGTTGACGTGTGAATATACAAAATTATTAATTTGGAGTACCTAAATGTAAAATCGTCGCGATTAACAAAACAGAAAGAAAAGCCACGTAAAATATACAGTGCGTTCAATTTAAAATTGAACTCACCGGAAAAGCATCATGAGAGTAAGTATTAATTTCCTTTTCAATTTCCTTGCCTCTAAGTTCCACACCAAGCTACGTGACTATGCAGCCGTAGTGTTACCATTACAAACATATAAATGCATTGCGTTAGGTATTCGTAAATGGGCGGACTGCGGTACAATTTTAAATTAAACGCGCTGTAAATAACCGAGTATAAATAGTTGTTTATTAACTTCGGATTTTCCTTTTGTGTTGCTTACGAATTTAGAAACAGTACCTGAATACTTTCTTCCGAAAGAAGCACTGCACAAGCACACAACCTCCACATGTGTACATAAGTATAAGTGTGTGATTAGAAATTAAATATGAATGATAAGAAACGTTATACTTTTTAAAGATGGTGGAGTTATTGATTTACCGTTACTTGAAAATTCCGGAATCTCAGGTATTGGCAACAACGAAGTATCGATATATCGAAACGGTACCTTCGTTATTTTCCGGTACTTTGTGCATCTTTGATGTAACCGGTAGTTCGAGATATTGAACCAGGGTATCTAAAACTCACTCTATGGTCGTAATATTCTGAGACTGACTCTTGCAAGGTATAAGTTTACTCTCCAGCACTTGAAATGAGAAGAGAAAGGAAAGGGGGGGATTTCTCGCGCCCATAAGCAAAGATGAAGACATGGGACTGGATCGCAATTCTGCCATTGATGGCAACAACTATTATAGGGTGATGTTCTAGCCCCTTTTAGCCCTAGTAATGAGCATCATCTCACGTCACGAAGTCTCCGGGGTGTCACTTCGCGAGGTTTTCTTTCTCCTGATAGGAGAGGGAGCTACTTTTTTAGTTTTACAGTCGGGGCAAAACGAGCCGACATCTGGACAAAGCCTCGGGTTCGAATCTCGAACGTCCCCCAACCATTACGTTGCAGAGAAAGCAATGGCAAATGGGCGCGGTAGGAAGAGAACCAACGAAACGCACGCATTCATGTAATAAAAAGATGTTCATCTAAAACGTTGTTAAATGTTTAAAAACTCATACTTGACTGATCGAAATCAAATTATTTCAAGGATGGGGTCGACTTCTCAACTGATCACTCTTTTGGTTTGCCTCTAATTATGGTCACCCATTCTTAACTTACTTATTTCTTTTTTCCATTGCTTTTGAAGTGGAGATGAGTGGAGTGTCAGGAAATTTCGTTAGAGGACGCAGTTGAGGGGACAAGAAGTGCCAAAATTTGAGGGGGGGCAACTACCCCCACGCCCCCATAATCGCCGCCACTGTGTAGAATCCTATTCTAGTTAATATTATTAATAATAATATGTTAATGTAATTGCCCTTGTTCACTAAGAAGTGATTGCATGGCTGATGGTTACTGTGGCACGATATTTAGGGAGTGGCCTCGGCTGGAATCTACGATGGAGTTATTTTTTATGTAATCCGCTTCGAGCTAATTACTTCATTTCCTTGTTTTTAACTTGCTGGTGTATATAGTGCACCGTAAAGCAGGCAAAATTAAAGAAAATATCCTGAAATGGTCACATAACGGGGTATATTTAGTGCTGTTAAAACTATTGATTGATTTGGTTTATTTTACTTCGCTTTCCGCCACCTACGGATAATTGAGTTGAGGACGAGTGATCATATAACCTAATGAAATTGATGAAGAGACTCGCAAAAACAGCCAATTTCTGGCCAGGGTTCGAACCAGGGATCCCTGGCTTCGTAGCGCGCTGTGCTAGCCACTCCGCCACGGAGGCCGGTTTCTGAAACCATCGATATCCGTTATCTGTACTCGAAAATATGACCTCTAAATATCGATATACTGAGAACCGACATTTTCGGTATCTTCGGTAACCAACATGAAGTACTCTCTTTAATGGTGACATTCATTTATATCTTGTAAGGTTGAAGAGTAGAGGCACTAACGTTAGGCCCTACGAGAATATTTGTGCGCGTCTGAATTTATTTGCTCTCATCTACCAACCACTTCTACTCATTGTTATATTTATGATAGAAACGGATGATTTGATTTGATTTGAGTTGATTTAGTTTACTTTACTTCGCGTTTTGTGCCTCTTGGCTAATTTGCGAAGATGGGGATGAGTGATGAAATGATGAAATTGATGAATGGACATTCACAAACAGCCAAGCCCGACCGGGATTCGAACCCGGGACCCTTGGCGTCGCAGCGCGATATGCTAACCACTCGGCCACAGGGTCGGGCTAGAAACGGATGAAAAACGCCCGCTCTAGTAAAGACGATTTTATTATTATCACTATTAATATTATTATGGTTTGTATATATTCTTTGCCCCAACAGGCAGCGAGCTAGCAGAAGGGCGATTGAGTTGTGTAGAAAGAGCCACAGCTGATGACCGAGACGCAGTGGGAAAACATCCCCCCCTTTTTTTCAGAAGCGTGCGGTAAAGGAAACGGAGCAAGCACCACTTGCGTTTGCTTTTTTTAACATTTTTGTATCTTAAGTTCATGTCTTTCAATGCATTTAACACCTTAGAATGGAATTAATTTCTACAACATATTTACATGTGCAGACCTTTCAGTTCTCCTATTTGCAGTGGTATTACATGCAAACATAAACCGGCTCGCTCAGCCACGCGGGTTAGCTGATCGCGTTACAAGGAAGAGACTGAAGCTTGACGCCCACTGAGACGCGGCGAAACATGGAAATTTCCGGCAACAGATCTGCTGTCTGCTTCTACTTAAACCAAATGGTGTAACGCCCACTACAGTGAAACGCGCGAAACCGAAGCACGAAAATTTTGGCAGGTTATGTTACAGATTATCGCCCACTGAGACGCCGGAAACGGGTCTGTCGTGTTCATTTGCTGAGTTTCTCCGCGTCTCAGTGGACGTCATGCTTTATGCAGTTCTTACATGGTCACCGTCCGTCCCCCTTCACGCTAAATAAAAAGTCGAAAGCAAGCGATTCCAGGCCCGCGTTTGTCCTTGGCAAGGGTGTTGGAAAGAACTCGTCTACGCTGCCCAAAAGTGTTCTAAATTCCAGCATTTTACATGCATCCGTGGAACCAGCTAACTCGGTACGATTATGCGTGTGTGAAACTTTTCAGTAATCAACACATTACCTTATAAAGTTAGTCAATGATCAATGGCCGTATGGTATATTATTATAAGTAAATTCACCAACCAATACTTGGGCATATCCTGCATGTGATCAGTAACTCCGAAATATAGAGCGTGTGTAACATTGCAAATAGGGTGAGGAAGAGGGTGCCATTTGGTAGCGTAGCCTGGCTGCTGCGGACACGTGTTTTCTTTACTGTGGCCATCGTCCTGTGTCATTCTGTTCTTTCGTGTGGTGCTTCTGCTATCTCGAGTGAAAGTAGGGTCTATATTGAAAATGACCGCCATGGATGACAAACCAGACGAGCCACCGATTTGCAGTGGTGCAGGTAAGTACTCGATTAGGGATCTTTTTTCATTCAGTTGAAGAACTTCTACCGAAATGTTGGAGGTGGTGCATTATGAGAGACCGTGTCCTGAACTATGCACAACCAAATCAAGTAAGAAAAACGGGAAAATTTTCAACAATCAGTTAAAAGTGTCTCAGTAACAAACAATATTATGTGGTGGTTCTTGTTGAATTTGTTTTAATTCCACTTTTTAAGTACCACAAAAAGGCTAATTTGATTGGGCCACAGTTTAAAGTGGGAAATGGCTACGCCTCGACCTAGTATCCAACCCTTTCATTACAAGTTAACGACGTTACGTATTATGTGTGTTATAATTAGCCGAAATGGAAAATTGACCCGTCGTTTGCCTATCACGAAAAGTCACGCCCCTGTCCCCCTTCCTATGGTTTAGCTGTTTGACTGTGCATTATGGCGAATGTCAGTGAGAGAAGGATACGCTTAAACTAATATATTAGTAAAACATTAGTCACATTATTCACAGTTTAGAAGTATATAAGATCGTCACGGTTAACCCAATACAAACAAAAGTGCCATAAAATTACTTAGTATAAATAGAAGTAATACTTAATTTGTCTAAAGTTGCATTATTTTCATAAAGCTTATCCCTTTTGCGTTGATTCCCAATTTAGTAAAAAAAAACGAACGCACGTTCACCCCCCATATATTTTTAGTTTTGAGTTTGTATTTTAAGGCCATTTTATGCATAGATAAGCTAATCGGAACTGGACCCACAGAAGTGCAGAAATGCAGGACGTTGTCTGATTGCAATATAAATACAACTTGTAAGAAACGTGATACTTATTACGGCTGCTGGAAATATCAATATAGCAGACCCCCAAGTATTGGCATCAAACAAATATGTTCTGCATCTTCGATGTGACCTGTATTTCGATACACCGAAACCTGGTATCTAAAATCCATAACTGGCTGTCCTACGCATTTTATTCTGGGATTGACACTTCCAAGGCACAGTCAACGGCAAAGATAATGGTAGGAAAATTGCCCAACGCTATTTTGATTACATTTTCATTCTAGTGTACATCCTATGTTGTTTTTAGGAGTAAACTACGTTAGTTCGAAGCGGGCAATGGCCTCTGCTTATTGATGTCATTATTTCAAATATTTATTATCACACTGTGTAATACAGACTGAATGAAAATGGTGATGGATAGTGGCGGCAATTGGGCGCCAAAACTGGGGTGCAAGGTGCCAAAACTGCTGTGCAAGGTGCCAAAATGGGGGGGGGGGGAAGATGCCAAAACTGGGGGGAAGGTGGCAAGGACAGTTTAGTTTCCCTTTGTATATAAGGTTTAGCATAAAAGTTGCAAAAAAAGGGAGGAAGTGCCCCCCTTGCCACCTCTGGCGATGGACAATTCGTCGTTACAAGGATTTCTGAATAATAGAGCTGTCCTATGTTTTGTTGATGTTTTGTGCATAATAGGTTAGACGAACCAGATGATTTAAGTTGACTTGAGCTTTTATTATAAATCAACTTTGTGTAGAAATAGGCTAGTCATGGTGGACCTACAGTTTAAAGTTGAATCATAACACTATGTGTCTCCATCGAACACAGAACATCTTTATTACAAGACAACGAAGTTGCCACTACACCATCGGGGAGAGCCTCTAAAGACACACCAGCCAAATTATAATCGAGAACTCCAAGTTACTTAGGGACAAATAAAAAAAAATAGTACACTAACCCGAAAATGTAATACTAGTATGTTCCTTTCTTTAACACGAAATTATATGACCTGCAGACTACATGAGTGTTTCCAAAGACCAAAGATATGTTGCTTATACTCTCTCCTTCACAACAAACTTCAACTAAGAATTAAAACACGAGTGTTTCTCTTCGTCATATTCTGGTGAACCTGATTAACAAAAATGTCAGATCTAAATTTTACTTCCAGTCCGTCTTTATTTACTTGCAGCGCGCAAGGGTAACGTTTCAGGTTTCGTAACCCAGAAAAGCATGCTTTGTACTTGTCTTTCTTGAATCATGACAGCTGTACAGTCACGAACAGTTCTGGGTTGTAACGATTTCATTGACTTTCAATTGGACAATTACAAACCAGTAGTGTCAGTGACTGTACTAACGTCCCAATTCGATATTTCAACGGCAGTGTTTTTCTACTGCTTGCGCAAGTGGGTGTTATCTGCTGCCGTAATCTACAGTCGTTCCCCTTCTCCCACTTGTTTGGCTGCGAGAGTAGTGCGTAAGAATTATTTTGACTGGTATCTAATTTTCGCTGCGGGCTACAAGCAAGGTGTAACATGATTGATTGATTTAGTTTATTTTACTTCGCGTTTTGTGCCTCTTGGCTAATTTGCGAAGATGGGGATGAGTGATGAAATGAAAAAAATAATGAATGGACATTTACAAACAACCAAACCCGACCGGGATTCGAACCCGGGACCCTTGGCGTCGCAGCGCGATGTGCTAACCACTCGGCCACAGGGTCGGGTAACAAGGTGTAACAAAATTATACCTAATGCCACATATAACATGACGATTATTATTAGAGATTAATTATGATTACCCTTTTGCAGAGTGAAATACTTTTCTCTTTCGCAATAACTAACAACAACGGGATAGCAAAGTTATGAACTATGAATTAACGTAATGAATAACAGCGTTGGTTTTTCTGTGACAGTTTACTTAGGAAACTCACCTGCGGTCGAACGTTTCATTCCCAGTTTTTCTAAATGTAATATTATTATTTTTCTAAATCTTGTATTTACAACGACAATCAAAGAAAAGTAAGAATACCTTATTTGAAATTGTTAATCCCCCGAGACAAAGGGAGACTGAGTTCGGAATGCAAAAGTTAACCTTCGTACTTGGTTCTTGGAGAGAACCTTCATAGTATTAACATTACGAATGGTTTGTCCAATGAATGAGTAATAATTGCAACAGACAGGCGAAGCAAGGGACGAAAATCCCGTGGATAGAACGAAATCACTATTTACATTGGGAACCATCAAACATGATTTGCTTACCTAAACACTACTGCATACCCAGCCCAAACCTTGACAAATTATGAGTAATAACGAGCAAATGTAGAATGAAATGTATTATGGAACAGTTATTGGTCCCTCATTCCCAGCTGAGTTTTATCTTTAGACATCTCTCATAAGTGACTTATCAAAAGTTTCATCTGTCCATGATTTTGCAAAACTCTAACTTTCCAATTCCACCTTCCTCTTCAGAGGTATACCTTGTTCGATACCCGGTAGAGGCACATAGTGGTTCGGATCTCATTTTAAAACGTTAGGTCCAGTCCCATTTAGCCTACCTGTGCATAAAAGTGGACTTAAAACTATCCGTAAAAAATCCAGAGATATACCGACCTCCGTACGAAGTGGTTAGCACAGAGTTTACGACGCCAGTGGTAACGGGTTCGCATCTCTGGTGGGCATGGCTGTTCTTTGCGAGTGTTGCTGCATCCACTCCGTAATTTCATCCTATCATCACTCATCCTCATCGTCGCGATTAGACACACTCCGTAGGCGACGCTAAATAACAAAATCAAATTTTTCCATGGGCCCGCACGCACGAACAATATATACATACATTGAAGAAACGGAATATCAGAAAGGTTTTGACATTTCCTTTCACATACTTCTGTATTTTACATTGAAGGGGCCTTAAGTGATGCTTGCCATGGGCCCAAAATATGTAGATCCGTCACTGGCAGTCATTTGTTTTCTCCTCTCTCTTCCGCATTTACCCGAGTACCGCCGTGTTGCCAGTTTCCTTCACTCCTTCGTTATCAAAAGCTTCAACAACGATAAATATTACATCTTGACTTTCGATGTGTGACGTTCATAATGATAATGCTTAGCAGTGAATAAAGGTGACGACCATCTGTTGAAGAATGCTGAACATTTTGGCAACGCAGGGGCAGGATTACATGGTAAAGAGCTCATTGCGTCACCACTCTCCGACCGCTCCCTTACTGTTGAAAATTAAATAACAGGGCCAGTGGATTTTTCTCATCTTGGTCAAGCTTAAACATCAAATTCATTCTCTCTATTTTTCTTAGCTGAAGTTCGACTTTCAATCATTCTTCGGCTAATTCCGTCCTTTGCAGCTGATACGTTTTCACCTTTCAAGTAAATGCAGGATTGATTGATTTGGTGTTTGAATAGCACTTTCTGCTAATCGGGACTGGACCTACAGTTTAAAGTGGGATCCAAACCACTGTGTGCCTCCACCGGGTATCGAACCCGGGACCTCTCATTACAAGGCGACGACGCTACAACTGCGCCATCGGGGAGACCCAAGTAAATGCAGGAAAAATCATGCCTTGTGTAAGAAATAAGAAGCTAAGAGGATGAAAAACGTTTCTGCTCTGTCACTTTCCCTTCCTGCAAGAAAGCGATAAGAACTGCGTGCTTTTTTTTTTTTTCCTTTCGCCAAACTACATTGTACATGCAGTACAAGAAGACCTGTGTCCGGTGGTGCGGACGGAATAGATTGTCAAAATGCTACAAAAAGAACGTTTGACCCATCTTTCAGGGCTGAAAGACGGTGTTACGGAGTATCTTTGCGAAACTTTTCTTTGGTTTGTTCATTACCGCAAAGATTATTGTAACTGTGTTTTTTTTTTTTTTGCTTTATCAATATTATTTCCGTACTCAACCCACGATTTTCAAAGTGCTTTGAAGCAGTCGAACGGTTATTGCCTAACATATACGGCCAGCCCTATGTAGTTGTGGTAATTTCTTCGGCCTGTAATCAAGGAGATCCGGGTTCGACACCCGGGGGAGACACACAGTGGTTCGGATACAACTTTAAACTGTAGGTCCAGTCTTGATTAGCCCATCTTAGCATAAAGTAAACTAAGAAATCAAGTTAGCGTGATAACAGATTTATTTACCGGTGGGAGCTCGAACATTTCTGGCTCTTGAAGCCAGTTGGGAAGCTACGTGAATTAGTGGGATCCGATCGAGAAAACCAGATAACAGCGGCAATGCGATTCGATGTTCTGATCACGTGTCAACCAATCAACAGGCGTTTGTTATTCAAGGGCAGTTTCGCCACGGAGTTTATTCATCGTGACTGTTATATAGATGATTAATTGATAAGATGAGCGGGAAAATGTTGAAGAATCAGTCTGTTATCCTAACCACTACGTCAGCTTGTATTGTGTTTCACGCTAAACAGAGCCGAATTCTGTCACTTGGTTATGATATGCCAGCTGGAAAGTTATGGAACAGCTGCCTATCTACTCGTACAAGGGGTTTTAGAGCAACTTTCCTTTTAAGAAAACGTCAAATTTAGGAAAAAATTGCATGATCCAGGAGTGGTAAGAAATAACTCATAATCTCCTTATGCTCACATCCCTTTACTACATTTATAGGCACGCCACTGAAAGGGTGGGAATATTACCCACAAACAGGAGCGGGGTGTAAGGGATGACTTTCCTTCAAGCGCCTAAATGACAACGTCTCTTTTAGGTATGACACGGTGGACTCAAGGAAGGGGGGCGGGGGGTTGGTACTAGAATACCTAGGGCCGCACAAAAATGAGAAGCTGAAGGAGCAGAAGTGAAGAAGACCATGGACTACAAAAATTTCTTAACGTTGTTATAATAGCAGAATAGAACATGTCAAATCCTTTTTCTTGCTAAATTCATGAACGAAGGAGTATCTAGCGCTTAAATAAGTTCTTACATCATGACCATATTTTCAAAGGTCACGTGATACAAACAATATGTACAATTTTATTGCTCGAATATAAACAATTGTTCCTCTAAATAAGAATGTAAACATTTTGAATGCCAACAATTAAAAGTCAAGTGGAGAGATATTGAAGGCTGAAATCAACATCCTTGTTTCTTGGTTCGCGTCCAGTGTGGCTATTGTTTTCCTTTAGTGCGTTTGCGGTATTTCTGTTATATGGCGAAATATATATTGAAAGTGGCAGTTTTAAAGGACAACGAAGTTTAATGAATATTTTTAATCAGATGTATCGATATTTTAAACTATACAAGTGCTATTAGTACAGAGTGTGCATTTAGCAGACAAACGGGGCTTTGGCGTCTAGACTCACACTCAGTCTGTGTGTTGCTAACCGCCCATGCGTGTTCGTCATTGCCTGGCTTCAATTTCACCCTAATCTTCGCGTGACCAAAAGAGACAGAAGCGAGATGTAAACTAATCAAATCAATAAGTAGATAACAGCAGCAAATGTTGTGTCTTCATGCAAATGTCGCATATAATGTGAAGGCTAGGATGAATGATGAAACAGACTGTTGGAACAAACACAACTTCATGTCCAGGTTTTTTAACCGGGATGCGAACCTAGGACACCGTGTGTTTTGTGGCACGCTACGCTAACAATTCAGCCACAGAGCCGGCTTGCGGGAGTGATTCCCGAGACGTAAACGATATAACTGGGAAGATGAAAAGATACTGTTGCATTGGCGTCTTCAAGTCTGCACGGAGCGTTCACCACATCAGTTGCAAAACCTTAACTTGATTTTGCTGTTTCATGGGTGATATTATTTATTCCCATATTTTCGGTCATTTTGTTTCTGTATAATCAAGGGGTCTCGGGTTCGATACCCGGTGGAGGCACTAGTGGTTCGGATCCCAATTTAAACTGTAGGTCCAGTCCCGATTAAACCTGACTGTGAATAAAGTGGACTTAAAACACCAAGTCAATTAATTGTGTTTCTGTAGTCGAACTTTGAGATATGCATCCGAAAAGAAATGTTAATTCCACGATGGTGGATTAAGGGTGTATGCTTTGTTAACTGACTAGCAATTACAATTATGGAAAATTAAATCTTTGTAGGTAGGCTCACCTAAAGACTACTGGTAAAATGTTTTACTTTTATGTAGGACTGCTGAATTCACCGCATTATTCCTACAAGGGAAGGGAAACTATGCCTTCAAAATGTAAATACTTTTATCCAAAACCCGATTAGCCTTCCTGTGCATAAAGTGGACTTGAAACAAAAAATTAATCAATCAATCTTATCCAAAACGCTAGTAAAAAAAATAAAAAAAGAGGGTGGGAAAAGTTGTTTTCAGCACTCTGTCGCTGTCCTCAATATTTCGGCATCCATGTCTTACTTGAGAAGCACGGACTTGAACTTTCCTACAGTATAAACGAAATATTACGTGCAACCCTCCCCCACTCCATCCGCCAAAAAATCTGCTGCTACCAGGGGGCTCTGGGTTCTACTCCAACTCCGCGCTTTTAATCCGAGGAGAAGGGGTTCTTCACACATTGACTCACATGCTAGCCTTTCATGAAAATTCGCGCTTTTAGTAGGTCAGTAGTAATGCACACCTTTTGAAGTCGATAAATCAATTGATTGGAAAAGATCGATCAAAGATCAATTGATGATGTAGTTGTGTGGGCAAGCAAGTGTTATTGTTGTTGGCGATGACGTCATAAAATGGGTGGGGTGAATTTGTGTGGATGATTCTGATTGGTGGGTTGTTTTAAAATGGGCGGGGCCTAATTTTGTGAGGAGCGTTTTGATTGGTTGTTGGGTAGGAGGAAAAGTATTCGGGTTTTTCCCGCGGCTTCTGGAAACAGAAGGCGTTGGATGATTCTGAAATTCTGGGAATGTGGGTTGGGGAGGAGGAAATGTATCGACGATTATCCGGTGACGGTTGGTTTTCTCGGAATTTCCGGCGTCTGAAAACAGATGGCGTTGATGAGGCTTTTAAGGCGTGCGGTGAAGGTTAAGTGCCTGTTCTTGGTAAATGTGGTTTGTTGAGTGTTGGTTCGAGGAAATGTTGTGAGAATTAATGGATGTGGTTTGTGTATTGGGTAGGGAATGGTAATTGCTTTTGCAGTTTTGAGTCAAGTGTTTTAAGGTCTGTTTTTCAAGGAATTTTGTCGGGAGATTATTTCAGGGTCTGGTGAATGTTCGAGCAGATGACGTTAAAGTGTTGAGTGTTCGAGTTCTAGAAATTGTGTGGGATGAGAGTAGGGTGTCGAGGAATGAGTAATGTTTGATGTCTGGTGTTAATTGGTTTGGTGTTGCGAGAAAGATTATCGTTAAGTGGCTCCAGGAATTGGTGAGCGAT
The DNA here is from genome assembly GCF_977018435.1 of Lepisma saccharinum. Lineage (NCBI taxonomy): Eukaryota > Metazoa > Arthropoda > Insecta > Zygentoma > Lepismatidae > Lepisma > Lepisma saccharinum. The sequence continues at coordinate 342,291 of NW_028143060.1, forward strand.
ATGTGTGTGTGTGGACGGTTGAGAGTGATATGCATGGACCGGATGAATGATGTGCGGAATGGTTGAATGCTGTGCTGGAAGGAGGGTTCTCTGCAAAGCATGTGGGATAGCACGTGATGGAGAAAGAGCATAAGGAGAAAAAAGTGCCGGAGAAGACGGATGTAGATAAATTTTACAGAGTAAAAAAAGTACGATTCTCGGAAGAGTTGAGTGTGTACAGTGTACCAGGACAGGAAGAAGATAGGAGAGGCACGTGGGCGTTGGACGCTCTGCGCGAACGAATACGCACGGAATGTATTGATAACATAGATCGGAAGGAAGGTATATAAGGGGCTATCGGATTGTGTTGTTACCAGAATCACCATCTCCATTGTAGAATCAACAGAGTCGCCTTTCACCTGGAGCAGCGTGAATTCCCGGATATCATAGAGGAGACCGACACGTCGGAAGCAGAAACGATACAACTTGAAAGGTGAGAAAATAAAATATATTACCTGTGGCAGCAGAGGTTTATTTTAAAGATGTACAGCCTATGGTGGGGGTGTTGGCTGTTCCCGGTGCTCTGGTGGAGGTAATGGAGGCGTACGATGTCCGTCCTCCTCCTCCTCCTCCTCCCGCTGCACCAAATCAATGAGGGGTGGATCTTCCTCTTCTTCCGGAGCAGGAGAAGGAGGACGAACATAGCCTCTGAGGACCGCAGGAGGTATCAGTTGAAGCAGGGTCTTTTATTTCAATTTTGTTCAAAAACGTTTTAAACTTGTTTAAAACATTTTAAACTTGTTTAAAACATTTTAAACTTTTTCGATTTTATATTTTCGATTTTAGTTTTTCGATTTTAATTTTTCGATTTTATATTTTCGATTTTATTTTTCAGATTTAAATTTCCATCTGTCCATAATTGAGCTACAAAGATAGTCGATAGGTTGTCGGACCATGTCAAAATATACAATGTTATAAGAAATAAATTAAAATAATTACCTTTGACGATAATAACGGAAAGTGTCGTCCATTCTTTCCCGATTGTGTCGACGCCGAAGTGCGAATACGGCCAACATCTGCTCGTATTCCCGATGGATGTCCGCCTGCTCCTCCAGGCACCTCCTAACATCCCTGGTGAGCTCTGCGAAGTGCTCTTGTTCTTCTATTCCTATTTGATATTGATCAAAAGCATTCCGCAGAGCCTCCCCCTGCTGCATGTTTTACTTTCCTGAAAATATGTGTGAATTAATATATAACGGTGATGACAGTTTGTGTGAAATATATATATAACTAATATATTTTCTGTCTATTTTCAGATGACTACGGTGCCACTAGGGTTCAGTCTACTGTATGGTGACGTAAAAGAGGAGACGGGGGCTACAACAGACGAGAGAAGAAATTTGTGGAGCAAAGTTCACGCACGACGAGTAGAAAAGCATGTAGCCAGCTACGTCAATTTCTGCGAAGAAAACGGCTTGTCCGAAGATTTATTGCACCGACTAGAAGAAACGTGTAAAGATTTTGAAGTGAAGGTGGACACATTGGTGAAAATATTCAGCTTCATTATTGAAAAAAAAGAAACGCGCCAGTGTTTGGTGATTTTGTAGAAAACATACAGAGAGTCCAATATGTACCCTCGCATTTATCGTTAAGAATCTGTTTCGAGCTAATGGAACTATTTAAAAGTGTAAGGAATGAAAGAGCAGAAAATAAGAAAACAGGGGGTACGGGGAAAGAGCTAGAGGAACGGATGGTGGAGATGTTAAAAAAGAGAAAACTGAACGAATAAACATTACTAATCTTAGTAATACACTAACACGTTTCGTTCAGTTGTGGGATAATTAAACAATCTATCTGATTTTAAATTTATGCACAGAACCATAGGTTTCCATCGGGAATCGAACCCGAGATTGTACATATAACGTCTACATTGAGAGGTGTTGTATTTAATGGGTATAATGAAATATGTACAATAGTTTTTTGTAATAAAAATATATGGTGTATGCAGAAAATATGTTATTTTAATACGAATATGAAATAGGTACGTACCAAATTTCCATCAGCCATCGCACGTTCTTTGTGATCCAGCACGAAGTAACAGAATGAGTGGAGGAAAATCTGGTTCAGAAGTTCTGCAGACTTCCTTACATGCTTAAGTCATTAGCAAGCGTGTTACGCGGAAATCTGTAGAAGAGATTAAACTGCGGTGGCTGGAGTTCTTTATCACATCATGACAGATTTACAAGGAGGAAATTGTTGGACTGAGGCCTGCAGTTCTGAGATGAGTTTCACAGTAGTTCCTTGTTGCATCCGGTTGACTCTGATAACGTTATGTACATAGTACTTCTTTGTTTCATCCAGACAGATAATAAAAGTATGGAGATATAATTGCAAAACCAACTTCCTTGTTACGTCCTCAGAGAACGTCTGAGAAAGAGCATTGTGAAATAGATGATGTTGAAAATGTAGCGTTATTGTAATTGCGTTTGTTTCTGAAATAAACAGAATCAAAGTCGACCTACACATATGGAAAATTCGTTTTTACAGGGTTTGAGTGGACTCGTTGCAAAATACAAAATTAAAGCAATCAGTTTGTTTTTTGTTTTTAGAACACACAGGGGGGAGTCGAACCCCTTTGAAAATGCAAAGTTATTTCTATTATTTCTTCCCGGGGCCAAACCGAGACGGAATCGCCCTTTGAAAATGCACAGATATGGCAAATCAATTTTATGTTAAATCACACAGGGCCGGACAATAGGGGCTCCCCATGTTGACGGCAATGTAGGGTTTCTGTATTTCAGATCGTAGACCCCTTCCATATACTTTTGACATACAGATTCCGAATCTACAATTGCTATCACTCTAGTCCAGTTAGGGGCCTGCTGAACGGCCCTTCGAAATTTTCCGGACATGTTTTTCGAGTTTGAGTTTTTCAATTTACCAACAACAGATAGGTGCCAGTAAACATCGCCGAAGGTTACTACGTAATATTATACAATTAATTGTCATCTCAGCTCGTCATGACAATGGGGGCCGCCATCTTGGCCGCCATCTTGTTTTCTGTTATTTTGACCGTAGACCTCCGTCCATATACTCTATTTAAAGGTGTTGACGTACAGATTCCGAATCTACAATTGCTATCACTCTAGTCCAATTAGGGACGGCTGGACAGCCCTTCGAAACTTTCCGGACATGTTTTTCGAGTTTTTCAATTTACCTACAACAGATAGGTGACAGTAAACATCACCGGCGGTTACTAGGTAATATTATACAATTAATTGTTATCTCAGCTCGTCATGACAATGGGGGCCGCCATCTTGGCCGCCATCTTGGTTTTTGTTATTTTGACCGTAGACTTCCGTCCATATACTCTATTTAAAGGTGTTGACGTACAGATTCCGAATCTACAATTGTCTTCACTCTAGTCCAATTAGGGACGGCTGGACGGCCCTTCGAAACTTTCCGGACATGTTTTTCGAGTTTTTCAATTTAGCTACAACAGATAGGTGACAGTAAACATCACCGACGGTTACTAGGTAATATTATACAATTAATTGTCATCTCAGCTCGTCATGAAAATGGGGGCCGCCATCTTGGCCGCCATCTTGGTTTTTGTTATTTTGACCGTAGACATCCGTCCATATACTCTATTTAAAGGTGTTGACGTACAGATTCCGAATCTACATTTGTTTTCACTCTAGTCCAATTAGGGACGACTGGACGACCCTTCGAAACTTTCCGGACATGTTTTTCGAGTTTTTCAATTTACCTACAACAGATAGGTGACAGTAAACATCACCGACGGTTACTAGCTAATATTATACAATTAATTGTCATCTCAGCTCGTCATGAAAATGGGGGCCGCCATCTTGGCCGCCATCTTGGTTTTTGTTATTTTGACCGTAGACATCCGTCCATATACTCTATTTAAAGGTGTTGACGTACAGATTCCGAATCTACATTTGTTTTCACTCTAGTCCAATTAGGGACGACTGGACGACCCTTCGAAACTTTCCGGACATGTTTTTCGAGTTTTTCAATTTACCTACAACAGATAGGTGACAGTAAACATCACCGGCGGTTACTAGCTAATATTATACAATTAATTGTCATCTCAGCTCGTCATGACAATGGCGGCCGCCATCTTGGCCGCCATCTTGGTTTTTGTTATTTTGACCGTAGACATCCGTCCATATACTCTATTTAAAGGTGTTGACGTACAGATTCCTAATCTACATTTGTTTTCACTCTAGTCCAATTAGGGACGACTGGACGACCCTTCGAAACTTTCCGGACATGTTTTTCGAGTTTTTCAATTTACCTACAACAGATAGGTGCCAGTAAACATCACAGACGGTTACTACGTAATATTATACATTTAATTGACATCTCAGCTCGTCATGACAATGGGAGCCGCCATCTTGGTTTTTGTTATTTTGACCGTAGACATTCGTCCATATACTCTATTTAAAGGTGTTGACGTACAGATTCCGAATCTACAATTGTCTTCACTCTAGTCCAATTAGGCTCGGTTGGAAAAGAGTGTTAAGTAGTTCCGAGAATTTTAGATGGTTTCATAGCAGTCAGGAAAACATCTGGTGAGGACTGTTAGCTATTTCCGAGAATTTTACATGGTTTTGATATCAGCCAGGAAAACATTTGGTGAAGACAGTTAGCTTTTTCCGAGAATTTAACATGAGCATTCATATCAGCCAGAAAAGGCGAAGACGGTTACTAGAGGACTGTTACAGATTTCCGGAGAGTTTACAGATCAGCCCAGGAACGGAAATAACTGCTTTGTCATGCTTGCGTATATATAGAAAAGTGTTCTCTTCACAACACAGTGTTCGTGAAACAGTCATCGTACAATCATGGATGTACAGTTATCCGCTGACGATCTGTTAGCACGTTATCGTGATGGATATTACACAACACATGGACAGTTGCGGGAAGTGTTGACTATCATCGCGCAAAAAATCATCGCGGGAGAAAGTATTTCCCTAGTAGAGGAGTATGACCATCTACTACAGACCGTGACATCATTCGTACCCAACCTTACCGGAGAAGGATGGAGAGATATTTCCGAAGAGTCGCCAGGCCCGTCACCGACACCCGATCCTGTATCCAGAGTTGCCGAGGAGAAGCAGATAGCCGTCACATCTCCAGGAACTTCCAGAAACACCGCATCCGGATCAAACCCGGAACCTTTACCAGGACCGTAATGGAGACCGGATCCCTTACCCTCAGCAGAACTGTCATCCCAAAGTGCTTCTGTATCAGATAGAAGAGGTAAGAAAAAAAACGTGATGCAGTGCCTCGTGAAAAAATAGGGAACATAATATTACATAACATTCAAGAACGCGAATATCCCAAATTCTGTTCCAAAGGACGTCGTGTGGAATTCAGTTTCTCGCACTCTCCAGAAAATGTCGATCCTCACACATGGATCCGTGAAGGTGTCGAAAATCTTATCACCTACGTTAAGAAAGACACCAAGGATGAAGACAAGATAGGTTTAACTCTATCTAACATATCTGACCCTACCGTGAAAGATATTTACATCGGGTGGCATAGGTGTGACCAGTTACAAAGTGATATGGTGTGGAACATCATGTACAAAATATTGCAAAGTGCGAAAACCTTCACTGCTACTGATCGCTTAATTTTGCGTGCTGATCATGTCAACATACCTGTCGGAGGTGGGGGTAAGCGAACATATTGTTTACCTAATTACATGTTAAGCACGCAAAAAAGGAGTATCGTCGGTGTGCCGAATAGGAAAAAACCACTCTGTTTAGCTGAAGCTTTGGTAATAGGAAAAGCCCATGCTGATAATGATCCGTCCTATTCACAGTATCGAAGAAATAGAAATCTTCTTAAACCTGTTTTCGAACTTATGCGGAAAGCAGATGTACATCTGACAGACAATGCGTGTGCCGGAAGTGGAATTCCTGAACTGAGAAAATTTCAGCAAGTTCTCACAGATCATAAAATTATTGTATACAACAATCTTCGTGATGCTAAAGATGTTCTGTTTGAAGGACAGGTTGAACATGTTTCAAAATTTATATACCTTCTGTATGATAATACCAGACAACATTATGATGTGATAGTGAACCGTGTTGGAGCATTTGCAGCAAAACAAGAATGTCATGGGTGTAACCAGCTCATATTTGGTAAACCTCATAGTCACATGTGTAATCAATTATGTTGTATGTGCCGTGCAACTCCACCGTGTGTACCTGAACCGGGTGTCCGTAGAACATGTCAGACATGTTACAGAAATTTCAGAAATGAACAGTGTTTCACAAATCATGTTTCTACACCATTCCGGAACGGTACTGTCTGTAGCGAAATCCAACAGTGTTCCCGATGTTTCAGAATTATTCTCACAAACAATAGATATGAGAAAGTACATAGATGCAACATGAAATATTGTACTGTGTGTAATTGTGTGAAACCTGTAAATCATTTCTGCTACATGCCTATACCGAAACCTAAACAGAACTCAAAATTTCTATTTGTGTTTTACGATTTCGAATGCTACACTGATATTCCTTATTCTGACAAAGAAAAACCTTTTCTTCATGTTCCGAATCTTATCGTGGTGCAGACAGCCTGTCACGCATGTCACAACAGAGAGGATTTAACAGCTTCGTGTTCTGTTTGTGGAACAAGGCAGTTTATATTCTGGGATGACCCTGTAGATATATTTCTGTCGTATCTCGAATTGCAACATAAGTTTACCAATATAACCATCTGTGCACACAATGCACGAGGTTACGATTGTACATTTCTATTACGGAGAATGCTGGAAAGAGAAATGAAACCTCGTGTTATCTTAGATGGAACCAAAATTGTCTGCATGACATACCAAAATCTCCATTTTGTGGACAGTCTCAACTATGTTCAGTCAAATCTTGCAGGATTTTCAAAACTGTTTGGTTTACCTGTGCAGAAAGGATATTATCCGCATTTGTGGAACACTTACAAGAATAGAAATTACATAGGACCGCCACCTCCTCCTTCTGCATACGGATATGAATATATGAAAACGGTTGAAGATCAACACCGTTTCATGTTCTGGTACAACAATGAATGTGAAAGAAATATACCTTTTAACAACAAAAACGAACTTCTCCAATATTGCATCAAGGATGTGACCCTGTTGAGACAAGGATGTCTAAAGTTGAGACAGAATTTTCTAGACATATGCAAAATAGACATTTTCAGGGACTGCATCACAATAGCATCTGCCTGTTCATTAATTTACAGACAGAAATTTATGCCGTCTAACACTATTGGAATAATCCCTAAAGGAGGTTACCATCATGCAGATCAGATGTCCAAGTTCGCATTGAAATGGTTAACCTACGTTGAAGAACAGAATCATGTAATACTTCTTCACGGTGGACGTACTCGTGAAAAATATGTCATAGGAGGACGTTAAAAAGTGGACGGCTATCACGAGGAGACGCAGACAGTGTACGAGGCGCTTGGATGCTACTGGCATGGTTGTCAACGCTGCATATCAATTAACAGAGATATGTATCCGAAAGACGACGAAGAAGAAGAAAAAACAGATCAGGATAGTAACAGTCAGAGATATAACGACATGTTGAACACAGCAGCCTTTAGATACGAGACAACATGCCGTAAACTTGAGGCATTGCGTTCTGAAGGATACCGTGTCGTCACAATGTGGGAATGCGATTTCAAAAAAATATTGCAAGCAGATCCTGAACTCGATAGACATCTATCGACACTTCCTATCGTTTGCTGCATTCCTTTAAATCCACGAGACGCCTTATATGGAGGAAGAGTTGAAACAGTCAGGACGTATTACAAAATCAAGGAAAATGAAAAATTACAGTACTATGATTTTACAAGTTTGTACCCTTTTGTGAACAAATACTGTGCCAATCCTGTCGGACATCCTACCATATTTCTAGGAACTTCTATTCCTTCGGTAAATGAGGTTTTGAACATGGAGGGGCTCATAAAATGTACTGTTCTGCCACCAAAAGCCCTTTTACATCCTGTTCTACCTACAAAAATGCATGGAAAACTGATGTTTGCCTTGTGTAACGAATGTGCTGTCAGATTAAAATGTGAAGGTACATGCAGCCATTCCGATGATCAGCGTATACTTTCAGGAACTTGGGTCATAGCCGAGGTGCGTAAAGCTTGCAGTTTAGGCTACAAAGTGCTGTCAGTGTCGGAAGTGTGGAAGTATGAAACATCGATGTACAACCCTGTCACAAAAACTGGAGGACTTTTTGCTGGTTATGTCAACACATTCTTGAAAATAAAACAGGAAGCGAGCGGCTGGCCTTCATGGTGTCAGAACGACAAGGATAAAAAGAAGTACATACAGAAATATTTCGATAAGGAGGGTATTCTATTGGAAGAAAACAGTATCGAAGTCAATCCTGGTAAACGTACTCTGGCTAAACTTTGCCTTAATTCTTTATGGGACAAGTTCTGTCAACGGGACAATCTTTCCCAGACGACCATCATCAAGGAATGGAAAGATTTTCTCGATAAAATGACTGATCCAAATATAATGATTGGGGGAGTCGTATTCATCAATCAGGACACCGTTTTAGTGAACTGGAAATATGTTGAAGAGGCTGTCAGTCTGAACAGGAAAGTAAATGTTCCTATCGGAGCCTTCACAACATGCCATGCTCGTCTGAAACTGTACGAACTTCTCGAAAAATTGGGTGACAGGATATGTTATTGTGATACAGATTCTGTAATTTACGTAGATAGTAATGAAATGGAATATCATCCCCAGACAGGTGACGCACTAGGAGAACTCACCGATGAATTGGCAGATTTCGGACCCGGTGCAGTTTGTGAACAGTTTGTTTCAACGGGACCGAAAAGTTACAGCATGAACATAACAAAACCGTTCTCCGAACCGCAGTATATCTGTAAAGTGAAAGGAATCACATTGAATACCTCCACATCGGAGTTGGTCAATTTTGATACCATGTGCGGCATGATAAACAGTGAGCAACCTGAAGTTATGGTCGAAAATATTTTCAGGATCAGAAGAACAAAACAGTTCCAAGTAATCAGTACATATGAAAAAAAGCTGTTTCAGCCGGTACTGTTGAAACGACGTTTCGACGATGAACATTTATCGTATCCCTTCGGATACTGTGCTGACTAAAATATGTCTGTAGCGGTCCAGAGTTTGAACCCTTCTTCGGACAGTCCGTGTATAAAATGTGTTTACAATGTGCCAGATCTTCATTTTTCTTCAAATCTCCAGTATAAAACATGTTTCCTAAACTTTCCCATCCTTTCACCATGATGGTCTGCGGAGCATCAGGAAGGGGAAAAACTACTTTTGTGACAAATATGGTCGACTCCATCGTTCATCTTGTCGAAGGATCCGTCAAGAAAATCGTATGGTGTTACGATCAGGAAAACAGTATTCCGCAAAATCTTCGAGATGTGCAATATCATAAAGGGATCGTCGATTGGCAGTCGTGGAACGGAAAAACCCCTACTCTCATAATCCTGGATGATCTTATGATGGTTGCTCAAGGAGAAAAAGTCGCCGACCTTTTCACAAAAGGCAGTCATCACAAAAACATTTCGGTGGTGTTCATAACACAGAATCTTTTTCATCAAGGGAAAAATTGCAGAGACATTTCGCTGAACGTGAAGCATTTCGTTATTTTTAAAAATCCTCGAGATATGAACCAATTCACTGCGTTTGCACGACAACTTCATCCTCACCGCATGAAGGAACTCGAAAAAGTATATATAGATGCTACCGCTCAACCTTTCAGTTATTTGTATATTGATCTTTCACAGTCAACACCGGATCCTTTACGTTATCAGACAGACATTTTTAACCAGAATTACTCAACTGCATATCTTCCTCAGGAATGTTTAAAACATCGAGATGAGGAGAACGAGGAAGACACGTACCAAATCACGTTCTAACAGGAATAGACATTCGTTTTCTTTCAAGAAACATTCACCTTTCTTGCACGTGTTGAAAAATTCACCGACCAAAATCCGTAAATCATTATTGAAAAGTGCTCCGAAAAAGACAATTCGTTTCATCAGCGAATGCTGCCTGAACGTTTTAAAAGGAAACGTGAAAATTAAACCGTCCACAAAACGTCGTCTGACACCTTACAAGTCGGTCTTACGCAATCTCGTGAAACCGAAAGTGAACATCGAAAAACGAAGAAAACTACTTGTGCAAAAAGGTGGATTTCTACCCTTACTTCTAGGTTCTTTGTTATCGGGTATTCTAGATACTCTCATTCCTCATTGAGAAATGACAGCTTCCTACAAAAAGATGATCGTCCTTTCACAGGAACAGTTAGCACGTATTCGCGGTTCCGACTCGTCTGTAACTCAGAAATTATCCGTCCTGGATAAAAAAATGAATGATATTCTAAAAATGAAAAATATATCAGACGATCAGAAATGGCGTCTTTACAGAAAGGAACTGGACGAGTATTTATGGCTGAGTCGAAAATTCAAAGAACCATTACAAATTCCTATTGTTAAAGATAACGACGGTTCTTCTACTATTTCGCCAGGATCGACGTTCTTTCCTCCGAACCTGGCTGAGACGTTACCCCGTAATACACGTCATCAGTTACAAAATATCATCGACGAGTACCAATCTACGGCTCAACATTTGATAGACGAACGTCAGGAAAAAACACTTCCTGATCCGAAGACGTTGAACTTCTCAGCGTCGTCAACGGAAAGCCCTGGACCGTCTCATCGACAGAAACAGAAAAAGAAGAAGAAAGCGGCTGTCCGTGTTTCCAGAAAAACTACACCGTTTCTGAGAACACCTGACGCATACAAGCTGGTTCCTCTGAGAAAAAGCCGTAGACAGAGAGATCAGTCATGGGAGTCCCTAAGTTAAAACACGATAAAATCCTAACCAAAATATATTACGATCCCCGGCACCGTGCTTCATTCTCATCTGTAGACCGTTTATGGAACGCGGTGCGGGATAAAAATATATCCCGCAATACGGTGAAAAAATGGTTGATGCACCAGGAAACGTACACACTCCACAAACCTGCAAGGAAAAGGTTCCCCCGAAATCATTACAATGTGTGGAACATAGACATGCTTTGGGAAGCTGATCTCAACGACATGACATCGATACAAAAACATAACGATGGATACAGATATCTTCTGACAGTGATCGATGTATTCTCAAAATATGCCTTTGCATTACCACTAAGAAATAAAACAAGCAATTCGGTAACCGAAGCTTTCAAAAATATTTTCGGACAAAGCAGACGAAAACCTGTCACACTACAGACCGACCAAGGAACGGAGTTCACAAATTCTACATTCCAGAAGTTTTTAAAAAATGAAAATGTAAATTTCTCGATCGCTTCAAATTACCCTGTGAAAGCAAGTGTAGTGGAACGTTTCAACAGAACATTGAAAGAACGAATGTGGAAATATTTCACATCGAAACAAACAAGACGTTACGTAGACATTTTACAGCAACTTCTCGAAGGTTACAATACAACTATCCACAGTTCCATAGGAATGGCACCTCGAGATGTGAACGAGTCTAACGTTTACATCGTGTGGAAACGTCTCAACAAAGCTGACAAACATATTTCACAACCGTCTTCAGATCTGAATGTTGGTGATTCCGTACGAATCTCTGTCGTCAAAGGACATTTTGAGAAGGGATACGAACAATCGTGGTCACGAGAACTTTTCAAAATCCACTTCCTTGTTCAGCGATCACCTGTACCTGTATACATATTAGACGATTTAAACGAAGAACCTGTAAAAGGCACATTTTACAAACATGAACTGCAAAAAGTTTATTCGGATCCTGACGAAGAGTATAAAATTGATAAGATTTTGAACAGCCGGGGAAAAGGTAAAAATTTGGAATACCTGGTTCGCTGGCTCGGATATCCACCTAGTTTCGATTCGTGGATCAAGGCATCTTCCGTAAAACAGTTATCAGAAAAATAATTTCCAAAACATATTTATATCAAAATATATCGTCACCACGATCCAGTGAATTCTTTGTGTTCGGCGAGAATGGACGATAATTTCTATGTTTACCTTCCGTCATCTGCATCGGAGAAATATTTTCCGAACAACACGCTGACCCATTTCAACGTAAAACTTGCAAAACGGATCGATCTGTCTCCAGAATTGTGGGAAGTCGGATTAGCAGAACTGCATTATTCAACTCTATACGACAATGTTTTGGAAACAGATTACGGAACGGTGACCTTTCCTGTTCGGACGTATGCAAATGCTGAGGACCTGATCTCTACCATCGAAGAATCCCTCCCCAACGACCTGGAAATACGGAGAAACGTTCTTAAGCAATTCTGGCATTTTCTGTTGGAAGCGCAATGGGACGCGTCGGGATCTTCTGTTTCTACGGATAATACACTCTATATTAACGAGCAGCCATTTTATTTTCCTGCAGCAACATATACAATAGAGGAGTTCATTCAGTTCCTGAAAACAAACCCTGCTAACGCCGTTGTTCCTACTCAGCTCAGATTTTTCTTTAAAGAGGCTGTGAACAAACATCTGTCCGTGATAGGGGTTCCCGATCCTGAATCGGAAGGTGTTCCAACAAATACTGTTACACCCATAGACGAAACTGATGACTACGCTAAATTTCGATATGACGTATTGAAATCTATTTATTCTACGCACGCAGTGTCCAGTAACGTTGTGGATAAAAACCCCTACATATTCATTTATTCCGATCTCGTGAACAGCAATTGGTCGGAGGAGAAATGCTACGTCTTTTACGTCTTGCCCGAAAACAGTATTCGGAGACAGAATCATCTTGCACAGTACCCGTAGCCCATCATACATTTAATCCGATTCATTACGTTTCTCTGGATAAAGGTTCTTTCGAAACAATAGAAATTGCGATGTATGATAGACAAGGATATTTCCTACCTTTGAGAAATGGCTCCGTACCTACAATAGCTGTTTTACATTTTCGTAGGAAAGCAAAGTCCTTTCAAAAAAACAGTAAGGAATCATTTTGCTCAGTCTATGTCGAAAAGCTGATGAATCACCATGAATTCGCAGACCGAATATTACAGTAATCAGATCCGTTGGGGAATTGGACCCATCTATCGTTCAAATAGAATTCAAAAAGGGAGAGGATTGGGGTCTCTCTTTGCAGGACTCTTTAGAATGGTGAAACCTCTACTCTGGAGTGGTGCAAAAGCGATCGGAAAAGAAGCTTTGAAAACAGGCGCTAACATTATCACCGACATTGCAACAAGTCAGCAAACTCCGAGAACTATCGTTCGTCAACGTGTACGTGAAGCGGGTCAAAATCTTCAGAGTAAAGCACAACGGAAAATCGACTCTCTGGTAGGTTCCGGTATAAGAACAAAACCTGCAACAAAAATTGCTCAGTCGATGTTAAAACGTTCAGCCACCCGTATTAGAACATCTACGATCCGTAAAAAATGCGCATTCAAAAAGCGGAGAAAAACATCCACAAAATCTAGGACGACACGCAAAAGGAAAATTAAACAGAAGGCGGCAGGAAAAGATATTTTTGGATAATGATGGAGAATAACACTTGCATGATCTCGCAGTTCGATCTTTTCAGTAAAAAACCTATTCAGCAAAATGTCGAAAAAACTTACACGGTCGCCTACAAGCCTATCGCTTCCATCGATAATCAGAACATACTTCAGTTTGCCGTTCCGCCGACAGGAACAGATTTTCTAGATCTTTCATCTGCCTATCTTCGTCTGCTAACGCAGATGGTCAATCAAGATGGGTCTCCCATGAGTGCTTCCGAACCTTCCAACGCCCTCACAAAAAACTGCGGGGTCGTAAATTATCCTCTCCATTCACTTTTTTCACAAGTTACAGTGGCTCTCAACGGTATCGCTGTAACAGTTGCCGATAACAATTACGCATATAAATCAATCTTCGAAGCAGAAATCAATTACGGCAGCGATGCTGCGAACACGCATCTCACAAATGCCTTGTGGTACTTGGACACACCTGGACATCAACATGAAATCACCGCCGACAACAAAGGTTTTACCGCCAGATAAGACTTTTTCCAGCACGTTCCGACAATCGGAAATCCTACGGAAGTGTCTGCCGTAGTCGAACTTATGGGAAAACTGCACATAGATTTTTTCCACCAGCCTAAATACCTGGTCAACGGCGTTGAAGTACGTATCGATCTAGCCAGGTCACGTGATGCTTTTTACATCTGGGGAGATCAGACTTCACCAACCACCAGAATAAAAATTTTAGAGGCTGTTCTCGAAATAAATCACATCATTCCTACTCCTACCACCAGTTTGGCCATAGACAGAGCACTCTCTTACGCTCCAGCCCATTATCCGTTCACCAGAAGCGTCATCAAAGCTTATTCTTACGTTGCCGGAACGCAGCAGATTTCGATCGATAATGCTTTTCAAGGTGCTTTTCCGAATGTTGTTCTTTTTGCTATGGTATCCACCGCCAGCTTTCTCGGAGACTCTAAGAAAAATCCGTTCGACTTTAGAAGTTTCAATCTATCTTCTTTCCATCTTGTGAAAAATGGAGAACTCGTACCTTACGAATCCTTGCGGGTCACCACAGGAGGGAACTGCGGATTGATAACACGTGCCTATCAAACTCTATTTTCCGGTACAGGCATTCACAACGCCAATTACGGACACCAGATCACAAGGAAAATGTTCGAGAACGGATCCTTTTTCTTGATTTTCGACATAACGCCTGACTCTTCAGGAAACGACACGCACACCAGTCTCCAGGAACAAGGCATCATCGGAGCCGAGATGCAATTTTCTCCCCAGCTGTCGGAAAATATAACATGCCTTCTGTATGCTGAATTCGAATGTGCAGTAGATATAACAAAAGACAGAAGTGTTATCCTCCATCAGTGAGACCGACTTGTCTATAAATATGTGTGCTCGTGTTTCTGGCTCACAGTGTTATCGAGACAGTTCTGATGTAGACATTATACTACCCGTGATGGAAAAACCTACCAAAGTGATAACCCGTACTATTAAGCATAGTAGTGTTTCTTCGAAAGTGACAACTTCAAAACCTGTGAACATACGATCGTTTCCCGAACTACTTGACAGCAGCCCTGGGAGCATAGAAATGACCAAAGACAGAAATATTATTATAAACATATGAAAACATATGTAACGTGAGATGGGAAAACTCATCGAACTGATAACCTGTGATGATATTTACAATAGTGATTCTTTGGAAGTACTGTCTGCCAAACCTGTTGACACGCAACCGTCCCCCCAACTATTAGAAGAATATCATCTTGAGAGTATAGAGCTAACAGAACGCTGTACTCTCATTTTCCGTTTTCGAAAACATAGGCAGCATGAACACGTCGCAGATCAGGGACATTCTATCTCGAAACTGTTCCACCAAGAACATTTTCTACGGTGTTTACTCGAGAGATCTTTTACCTCGGACGTTTCCTACCCCTGCCTTGATAATCGCAAACACCGACACTTCCAACTTCCAGGGTACACACTGGGTGGCCTTCTATTTTGGCAAAAACAATATGGCTGAATATTTCGATTCATATGGATTTCATCCTTTCTATCCAGAATTCGTAACTTTCCTGAACCGTCATTCCTCGGTCTGGACTTACAACAACATTCCCTTACAGGGGGTGTTGGCCACGACGTGCGGACATTACTGTTGCGTGTATGCTTATTACAAAGCACGCCATGTTACGACCAAGGATTTCATTCAAGCATTTCCGTACGGTGTCAGTAAAGATGGATATATCCTACACTGTTTTCGTCAGATCTTCAAATGTTTACCCCATTGCAAGTGCTCGAGAGGGGATCAATCGTGTTGCTCTATCCACGCGATCCGGTGTCGTGTTATGCAAAAAGCTATATAAATGTGTGCTGCTGCATCTTTCTCTCAGTGCCGTCGAGACAGCTCCAGTGAAAACATCATGGAGGCTGGTAGGGATTCGACAATGGAAAAACACGACAAACTAGTGAAACGCATGACCCGTCAGGATGATGCTTCCAAACGTAAAACTCGCAAACGTGTGCAACCCCTCAAAATCGAAACTGTCCCTATCAAGAACGAACCGATGGACGAGGGAATAGATGTGACTACAGACTGTGATTTCATAAAACGGCGTAGGGAGATCGGCTTTTCTCCAGATACAATCGAATGTCCTGGACTACACAACGTAGAGGCATGTTTAGATCTCTATCTTGCTAACACATATTTTCTGAACAAGGAAAGAAACAAGTTCGTAGCAATAGGATTCGAAAAGCGATCCCCTTTCAATTTGGTGTGGGAGTTTTCGCAACAGGGGAGATCACCCGTACGCATCGATTCTAAGCAGATTAGAGAACTGTGGGCTTTGAAATCTGACTTACTGAATTACGTCGAAACAGGTCGTCGATTCAATTACTTGGTTACGGGAAATATCACCGTCAGTGGTGTAAATTTTTTCGGGAAACGTTGTATCTCGATGTATCAGCATCATTCATCCGATGCTTTTATTTTCACAGCCTCTGAACTACACTTATTTTTGTGTAACCTTTTTTGGCCTCTGCAGAAATTAAAGAACGAACGTTATCATAAATTGCAACCCGAAATGGAGGCTTTTGTATATTGTATCAAGAACAATATGGTTTCAGATAAAAAAGAAGTGCCCAATTTAGTGAACTATTTTTATATTCTTTGGTACAACGAACTGATGATTGAAATATATCTTGAGAACAATCATGGACAGACATTGACATTGTAAATAAGTTCTGTTACTTTCATGTATCTGATGTTGTAAATGAACCATTGTTCTTTCTGTGTATTGCTATTTATGTATTGTAATATAACCCTTCAGGTATTGTAAACCTTTCATATTCAATTGTAAATACAACATTTGTGTTATTCTATGTATTGTAAACCTATATCCATATTATCGATTGTAAATAAAACATTTGTATATTTTTAAAAACTCTTTTATTTCTTGTACTTATTACAATAGAAACTGTACATCTTCCAGACATTTTCAACTGCACAGGTTTTTTTTACATTTTTACATCTGCTATGTTCTTTGCATCTTCCTGAAGTGTTTTTCACACTATTCAATTTTGGACATTCAAGTTCTTCGATGTTACGTACGGATATTTTACCCATACCTTTTTCTCCAAGTATTTTTTCAAACCATTTCACTTTCTCCGTACCTTTGACGTACACTGTTTGATTCACAAGCACAATATATAACAAATCTCCTAATTTCTCATACGGTAGCCATCCGTCTCCCCAGTTGAGGCCGTGTTTGTTGGTACGGAGCCAGTAATTCACTCGGCGATACTTTTTACTCAAAAAGCGTAAACCGTATGGAGATTTCACTAAACAGTCAAATGCATTGTCAAAAGGAAATTTTAAAATTCCGACTTCTTTCCACACAAATTCTCCTCCTGCTCCTCGAAGACCTTGAACGTCCAAAAAACAGACATCCATTTTAGGCATCAGGTGAAAACTGTCAACGTATCTTCAATGCTACCCCGGCATACGGCGCACTTGTCCAATTGGGAAGCACAAGATCCGCAGGAAACAAAATGTCGACACGGGAGAATTACAACACTATTAGGATTCTGAAAACATATTTTGCACACAGAATCCACACTAGGTTTATCGCACGTTTTCTCAGGAGTCTCTATACTGTCGCAATACTTGCAGCTCTTGGAGTTACGATGTAACGCCGCAACACTCTGTATAAAAGGACACTGGGGTACCAACATGTAATGTCCTAGAATCGGGCAATCTTTGGATGTCCAATCGCAAAGTCCGTACGAACAATGAAAACATAATACTCTGTCGCTAAAGCCTGAATAGTAAAATCCTGCAGTCACTAATTCTTCCGGAGTCTGACGTAATCCTATAGGCCACTTTCTGTATGTTCTGTATCTCGAATTCACTGATACGTAATATCCAATGTGTACCTGGATTTACATAACTGTCTAGGTTAACCGGACCACACTCTTTTTTCTTCACAACAGAGGGTAGAGAATCAGACATGAAAACACCCCTGAAGTGTTCGACCTCCAACGATTCGATCAAAGATTCAATATCGTAGTTGGACAGCTTCAAAGCTTCGAATTTGTTTTTTTCGCTATTTTTTGTCACACCTTTCCAGTTCTTCTCCATAGCTAGGTTGTGGCGTTTCTGCTCTTCTAACTCGGCCTTGTTCTTTTTTGCATTGATGGCGGTCTTGGAATTGGCGGCACTGCCTCCTGCCAAGCTGCCTGCAGCACCCAAAGCTGCCAAGATTACAGGGATTCTGAATATGAAATCTTTAGTCTTCTGCTGCTTTCGCGAACCTTGTAACCTCCTCAACTGAGGAATACTGAGCAGCAATTTCATTCCATGACCTTTTGGCAAGCAGGATTGTTTCTTCTCGCGCTGGTTTTTGGTAAGCATTCCATCTAATGTTCCGAGAGACTTGACGTTTGCGTAGGTTTTTTTGTAAACGACACCTTTGGGCTTCATGGTGATTGTATTTTATTTTCATATCGTGAGAGGGTAAGAAAAAATCTCAGCTTTGCCTAATGCAATAAAGTGATGGTAGTTTGGTTATACAAGTTGCTTTTTTTAACAAGGGTTATTCAGTTACAATCCCCACACTAATTTTAGTTTTGTGTTCATGGCGATGGTCGTACCCAATGCAGCATCTCGTTCACCTATCGAGGCATCTCTGCTGACGATTTTCCGGAAAGCCGCATGCTCCAAATTTCTGTCAGCATCATGACGTGCGTCAAGATGGGTGTGAGCATTGTAGGAAATGTCGTGGTCCTTGCATGCTGCGTCCAGTGGTTTTACTCCCTTGTCTCCAATTTCCAGTCGCTGTTCGAGTTTCGTACACAGACCGCAGTACTGCTAACCTGGTAGGCGCATCTCGAAGGGTAGCTTGTCGATAATATCGTTCACCTAACCTTGACCTTCCAGAATTTTGGAGGCAGGGTGTTGATGATTTTTACAAGATAACCTATACCTTTGTTGTCGTTGACAATGAAGTTGGCAATAATCATGTCAATGATGCCCACCTTCTCGTTGTGGATGTTGCGATTAAATGCATTTTCTTCGCCTGCGATAACCAGCAATCAATCTACAAGCTTTCTTACGTCGTCTACAAAAACAAACTCCTTGGGCAAGGTGTTGAAGAGTTTGACACCGCTGTCAGTCTTGAGATGAGTCCATATTGGCTTGATGAGATTCCTGTACTTTTCTCCGCTGCTAGATTTCAAGCGATTCTGTGTTGCATCGTTGTTTTTATATAGTGCGTCCGTCATGATCAAAATTTCTGTGTAACTTTGTAATCCTCGTCTGTATAATCTTTAGGTTGCTTCTTAGTGATATGTGCCAACAGTCCCATTGTACCAGGATATCTAGTCCAGCTGTTCTTCTCGCCCAAATTAACTTTTACTTCGTCGCCCTCGAATGTGACTTTTGACTTTCCAATCTTCCAAACCACACCCTCGTTATGTTCCATGGTCGGGTATAATCCGAATACCTCGTCTTTTTCGAATTTTCTGGTGCTAAGTTAATCCCTCGCCAACGGACCCAGCTCGACTAGTTGTCCGAAGACGTACTGCCTAGGGCCTGAAGTCTCGGAGCCGGAGCAAGTTCGAACGGAGTAGTGTGAATGCTGGATATCGGTGTAGGTACGGTATAATTTCGAGCAGTAAGAGGCGCAAGCTCGTTGATTAACTCTTTGTTTTGCTTGGTGACATCTTTGATTTCTTCACCAAGTCCACTGATGGCATCGATGATAGGTTGGTCCTGACGCTTTTTCCCTTCGTAAATTCCACGATTCTCGGATTTCCAACCCTTAAACCGTTTTGCCAGGTAGCTACGCAGCTTCAGGTTGTCGTCTGCAAGTTTACGTTTCATTTTTTTGTGTATGTAGTTATTTATAATAGGTCAAGACGTTTCTTGGAAAGTTGCAACATTAAGAAAATTATTAATTTTGTTTCTGTATTTTCCGTTATAGGGTTTCCTCGTCATGTCTATTGTGGCAAATCCGAAATCATCTTGGTTCCAGCATGAAGAGCAAAATTTTTAAAACTGAGTGTAGTTTATGTCCCCACCAACATAATCATTGTAAGCGTGTTTTAAATTGTTGTAGTCTTGACGAAACAAACAAATGAAATTAGCATTATCTCGGAGTAGCTGCTTGGGGATTTTGGAAAAAGTCTGAGCAAGGTAGAATCAGTCCATGCCTCTGTGCCGATCCTGAGTAAAAAAATTGCGAATTTCGTTCTGGTTCTCCAGGATCACATCGTCAAAAACCACCACCGAATTTTCGAGTCAGCATTCTAGTGGTATCACTACAGAAGCAAATATAGCTATGCCTAGTCCCTCGTACAGTTTAGACAGCTGGAGATACTTCGGTTGCTCCAAACTTTTGGAGAAAACATACAGGTGCCTTTTCTTCCAGTTAAATCAGTTGGGTGCAAGAAGAAAATTATCAATAAGTAACGTTGTTTTTCCACATCCAGAAGGTCCAACAATGAGGCACCGAATGTTGTCGGGTAGAAGCTCGCCATTTTTCCTATCCTGACGTTCCGATAGAAAATCTGGCAGTTGCGGTACCACATCCCCAGTACCCGTTACACAATCAACTCGTTTGCGTCTATCCAAATGTTTCCCTTTAGTCCCAGCCATTTCACCAACAGTTTGTCACTTTTTCTACGTAATACGTTTTCAATAAAATATGTGTCGGGTATTTTGTTTTAGAAAGTTCCTCATCGTAAAATGTTCGTTTCAGAATTTCATCGCGATTATCTTTCATTATATACGTGTGACGGTTTCCGGGTAATACTCGAACTACGGTGAAAAGTTTCGTACTCCAATTTTTAGTGAAGCCTTTTTCAAACGACACGCTTAAATTTACTGATTCTCATCTGATCTCCAATTTGGTATTTCGGTTTCTTTCTTGTAAATTTGTACTTTGGTCAATAAACCGGAGAAATTAAACGCAGCTCGTCAGATTTGTTGACGTCAGCAGGTTTCACGTTTATCGTGCAATGCAAACTGTGATTATAGCTGTTAACAAGTTCCGGAAGCATGTCGAGCTACTTGTAATTCCCCTGAAGCGTGAATCGTTTCCACATGCGTGTTTTGAGAGTTCGGTTGAAAAGTTCCACTACGCTGGCTTTGATGTGATTAAAGGTCGAGTAATGTAGAATATTTTGTTTTTAAAAAATTGCCGAAAGACAGGGTTGTAGAATTCTTTTCCGGTGTCCGTTTGAAGAAATCGAGGTCGCCTGCCACTTTCGTGGACAATAGTTTTGAATGCTTCCTCTACTCAGATTCCTGTTTTTGACTTGAGAGGTAAAGGACACTCAAATTTTGAAAATGTATCTACAATGGTGAGAAGATACTTGTATCCCTTGTTGATTTTATGTAATTTTTTTTAAGTTGCCACTGCTCATTTCTACAAGATCAGCTTGCCACAAGTCGTATATGCCTTTAGTCACTACCTCCAATCGTTTGTAGTTTCGCCGTGCAGGTTCTCAATAGCCTGCCTAGACATTGTGTGAAAATAAAAATATAGCTTGGATGGGATTTCTGGCCGCAGACAATGCCGGGTTTTCTATTTACAGCTTGTCAAATATTTCTATGTCGATAATTTGAGTGGTATCTTCGGCATAGGCTGTCTAGCGAGTTTCGGGATATGCGAAATCGACCAACTCGACTCCTCTTATTTTAGGCTCGTCACTGATGTGCGTCACGGTCATGGTTGGGTAGTGGGTTGCGTGATGCAAAGACCAGTATGGAACCTTGACGAACTGAAGTGTGCCAGCGATGAAAAACTGGTGATAGGCATTGGCAGGAGTCAGCATGTTGAGTTTGGAACGTGGATTGAAGGACGAGGAAAATTCTCTGTTTGTAAAGCTGTACAGATCGATGACAACAGTGGACTTGAGATTGTCGATGCTGGCGTTCAGGGTGTTTACATTGGTTCGAACCTCGCTCTCCACATCTTCCAATCTACCATTTATTAATTCCAGGTGTTCCTCGATAGCACAGACAACAGTGTCATAATGGGGCTTGATTTTCACATCGCCAATAATCCTCTTAAATTTTTCGTTTAACTCATGTAGTTGGGTACTGAAATTGGTTATGGCCGATTCCTGGCTCGCCTCGATGCTGTCAATTTCACATTGGCGATAATCTGCTGTAGACTTTCCACGAGTGTCAACTTGGAGCTCTGGGTTGCGAGGTCGTGGACCTGGGTTCCAATTTCCGCAAACAAACCAAGTAGCTAGCTGATTGATTGGTTGGTAGGCAAGGTTGCAACAGACTCCCGAAGCAATTCAATTTCGGTTTGGATGTTTTTGATGTCGTCGGATTTGAGTACTCGGTTGAGAGACCTCTTCACGCTTTTCAGTTCCTGCGAGGTAGGCAGGGTGGCCACCGTGTTTTGGAGCGACTCCAAGGCTTTTTTCATCGCGTCCAACTCTGAGGCAGCAGCAGCAGCGCGTATGCCTTCTTGTAATTGTGTTATTTCATCCTTTTTGGGGGTAGATTGTTGCAAATTTTCCAACGTAATCTGTATGTCGTCGATCATGTCTTGAAAATGTGACAACTCTGAATAGATTTTCCAACTTGGAGATCTGTTTTTGGACGCTGGGCAGAGTATCCCTGATGCTAGGGAGTTTGGTTTCCAGTGTTTCTTGTAAGTTTGCCAGATCATTTATAATAACAGCAAGAACATCCTCAATGTGCGATTTGGTGCCTTGCATCTTCCTGAAATCCAAGTAGGTCTCAAGTTGGAGTTTGATGTTGGCAACACTACGGGCAATGGCGTTCAGCTCGCTGGACGAAGGTAGATTGTCGATGAAGTCCTGTAGCGTTTGGAGTTTAGTTTGAATTTCGTTGATGGGTGCATGCAAAGCGTCCGTTTGAAGCTCAGCCTTGAAGCTTTCCAACGTAGGAATTTCGAACATTTGAAACTGTTCGTGCAACTTGGCAATACTGGCGTTCTCGCGATCGTAGTCATCTTGAGTTTTTATACTCTGGATGATGGTTTGTAGTTAAGTCTGGATGGTGCTCTTTTGGTCCTGCAAGTGTCAGTTCTGCTGTTCCACATCGGAGGTCTGTGTTTGCTGGAGCTTCAAAAATTCGATCTGCAGCTTGCCTAAACACAGTGCCAAAGTGTCGAAGTTGTCTATTGACGCGAGGTCGGTGTACTTTTGCAGCAGTGATCTAAGCTCGGCGTCAATGTTGAGTACGGTGTCCAGGCACTGAGACTGCAAGCTGGATATCTCGCTCTGGATGCTAAAGTTGAGTGTATACTGCAGATCTTGCATGTCGTTTCGCAGCTACTTCACCCTGACGTCGAGCATGAGTAGCTCGTGGCCGTGATGATCGCGCTTGGGGTGACCAAACATGTCATTAGGCATTGTTGCTATGGTTATTGCTATTATAGGGAAGGTAATTTTTTATTTCTATGAAAAGAGGGATAAGTTTGTCGTAGTCGTCCAAGAGCTCCATGTACAGGCGATCGCGAGCAGACACATCGTACATTGTAGTCGCATCTATCCTATCATGCTTGATGCGATAGATGTTCTTGCCAGAGGAAACCTTGACCTCACTTTGTTCTCGGGGTTCATGTTGAACTGCAGTTTGCCGGAGATGAGGAACCGGTAGTAACTCAAGTTGTTGTTGAATACAT